>NW_028274955.1:2500-302500 GCF_037043125.1 Eumetopias jubatus
CCCTAACCCTAACCCGTACCCTAACCCTAACCCCTAACCCTAACCCTAACCCTAACCCTAACCCGTACCCTAACCCTAACCCTAACCCGTACCCTAACCCTAACCCCTAACCCTAACCCTAACCCGTACCCTAACCCTAACCCGTACCCTAACCCTAACCCGTACCCTAACCCTAACCCTAACCCGTACCCTAACCCTAACCCGTACCCTAACCCTAACCCGTACCCTAACCCTAACCCGTACCCTAACCCTAACCCTAACCCGTACCCTAACCCTAACCCGTACCCTAACCCTAACCCGTACCCTAACCCTAACCCGTACCCTAACCCTAACCCGTACCCTAACCCTAACCCTAACCCGTACCCTAACCCTAACCCTAACCCGTACCCTAACCCTAACCCTAACCCTAACCCGTACCCTAACCCTAACCCTAACCCGTACCCTAACCCTAACCCTAACCCGTACCCTAACCCTAACCCTAACCCGTACCCTAACCCTAACCCTAACCCGTACCCTAACCCTAACCCGTACCCTAACCCTAACCCTAACCCTAACCCTAACCCTAACCCTAACCCCTAACCCTAACCCGTACCCTAACCCTAACCCTAACCCTAACCCTAACCCTAACCCTAACCCTAACCCTAACCCGTACCCTAACCCTAACCCTAACCCTAACCCTAACCCTAACCCTAACCCTAACCCTAACCCGTACCCTAACCCTAACCCTAACCCTAACCCTAACCCTAACCCTAACCCGTACCCTAACCCTAACCCTAACCCGTACCCTAACCCTAACCCTAACCCTCTAACCCGTACCCTAACCCGTACCCTAACCCTAACCCTAACCCGTACCCTAACCCGTACCCTAACCCTAACCCTAACCCTAACCCTAACCCGTACCCTAACCCTAACCCTAACCCTAACCCGTACCCTAACCCGTACCCTAACCCTAACCCTAACCCGTACCCTAACCCGTACCCTAACCCTAACCCTAACCCGTACCCTAACCCTAACCCTAACCCGTACCCTAACCTCGTACCCTAACCCTAACCCTAACCCTAACCCTAACCCGTACCCTAACCCGTACCCTAACCCTAACCCTAACCCTAACCCTAACCCTAACCCTAACCCGTACCCTAACCCTAACCCTAACCCTAACCCTAACCCTAACCCTAACCCTAACCCTAACCCTAACCCTAACCCGTACCCTAACCCTAACCCTAACCCGTACCCTAACCCGTACCCTAACCCTAACCCTAACCCTAACCCTAACCCGTACCCTAACCCTAACCCTAACCCTAACCCTAACCCTAACCCGTACCCTAACCCTAACCCGTACCCTAACCCTAACCCTAACCCTAACCCTAACCCTAACCCTAACCCTAACCCTAACCCTAACCCTAACCCTAACCCTAACCCTAACCCTAACCCTAACCCTAACCCTAACCCGTACCCTAACCCTAACCCTAACCCTAACCCTAACCCTAACCCTAACCCTAACCCTAACCCGTACCCTAACCCTAACCCGTACCCTAACCCTAACCCTAACCCGTACCCTAACCCTAACCCGTACCCTAACCCTAACCCGTACCCTAACCCTAACCCGTACCCTAACCCTAACCCTAACCCGTACCCTAACCCTAACCCGTACCCTAACCCTAACCCTAACCCGTACCCTAACCCTAACCCGTACCCTAACCCTAACCCGTACCCTAACCCTAACCCTAACCCTAACCCTAACCCTAACCCTAACCCTAACCCGTACCCTAACCCGTACCCTAACCCTAACCCGTACCCTAACCCTAACCCTAACCCTAACCCTAACCCTAACCCTAAACCCTAACCCTAACCCTAACCCGTACCCTAACCCTAACCCGTACCCTAACCCTAACCCGTACCCTAACCCTAACCCGTACCCTAACCCTAACCCGTACCCTAACCCTAACCCGTACCCTAACCCTAACCCGTACCCTAACCCTAACCCGTACCCTAACCCTAACCCGTACCCTAACCCTAACCCGTACCCTAACCCTAACCCGTACCCTAACCCTAACCCGTACCCTAACCCTAACCCGTACCCTAACCCTAACCCTAACCCGTACCCTAACCCGTACCCTAACCCTAACCCTAACCCGTACCCTAACCCTAACCCTAACCCTAACCCTAACCCTAACCCTAACCCTAACCCTAACCCGTACCCTAACCCTAACCCCGTACCCTAACCCTAACCCGTACCCTAACCCGTACCCTAACCCGTACCCTAACCCCGTACCCTAACCCTAACCCGTACCCTAACCCGTACCCTAACCCGTACCCTAACCCTAACCCGTACCCTAACCCGTACCCTAACCCGTACCCTAACCCTAACCCGTACCCGTACCCTAACCCTAACCCGTACCCTAACCCTAACCCGTACCCTAACCCTAACCCGTACCCTAACCCGTACCCTAACCCGTACCCTAACCCGTACCCTAACCCGTACCCTAACCCTAACCCGTACCCTAACCCGTACCCTAACCCTAACCCGTACCCTAACCCTAACCCGTACCCTAACCCTAACCCGTACCCTAACCCCTAACCCTAACCCTAACCCGTACCCTTCCCCTAACCCGTACCCGGACCCTACTGCTAACACGTAACCTAAACCGTACCTTAACCCTAAGCCATATCCTAACCCGTACTCTACCTCTAACCCTAACCCTGGGTCAACTAGAGAAAAGAGGAAATCCCCAGTAGTTTGAGGTTCATGAGAAATTTCACCTCCAGTCCTGACAGGAAGATGACACTGTGCCAAATGGACCTGCTGCTTTCTCTGAACACTGACATCCTGTGAAATGCTGCATCACTGACTCACAGGCTGATGTTCAAAACCTTGAGTCTCCTAGATCCAGAGCAGATAAGTGCTGTCAGGTGGGGATAAGTAGGTCCTCTGACCTATGGCCTGCACACCTGCTTCAATTTCTGGGAGAAGGGGAAACACACACTTGTTTTTTAAGTGGTCATTATCTTCATTCTAAAGTAGACCAATGACTTTGACCTTTTTGGAAAAGCGAAATTACTCTTCCAAATGAACACCTCAACTCATCTGTTCCTCATGCAACTTGAGTGCGATCTGGTTGACTCCAGCCTCCAGGCCCCCACCTGGAGGATCCTCCTGTACCATCTTGACAGCCCGTGACCAGCAGCCCCGGGGGCACAATGCTGAATTTGGGGGAGGTCTCTGGGGCTTCTTGCCACCGCACCTGTGCCTGGGAAAGCGGAAACCTGGAGGATCCTCCCAGATGATCCTGATGGACCATTACCACCATCCCTGAGGACATGGGGCACAATGCTGAAGTTGGAGGACTGCTCTGGGGCTTCTTGCCACCACACCTGTGCCTGGGGGGACCAGGAACCTGGAGGGCCCTCCCAGACAATCCCAACGGACCATTAGCACCATCCCTGGGGAACATGGGGCACAATGCTGAAATTGGGGGATGGCTCTGGGGCTTCTTGCCACCACACCTGTGCCTAGGGGAGCAGGAACCTGAAGGACCCTCCCAGACAATCATAACGGACCATTACCACCATCCCCCTGAGGACATGGGGCACAATGCAGAAGTTGGAGGATGGCTCTGCGGCTTGTTGCCACCACACTTGTGCCTGGGGGAACAGGAATCTGGAGGACCCTCCCAGACGATCCTGATGGACCATGACCACCATCCCTGAGGACAGGGGGCACAATGCTAAGTTGGAGTCCCTTGGTCCTGAAACCAGCAGGAACGGAGCTCCAAGGACAGAGAGGAGACTCCAGGAGGATTTCCATCCAGGGAAAGGGGGCCCACTGGAGGGCACAGAGGCAGCAAGCCCCACCGACCCGCAGGCCATTTGAACAGGATCGCCTCCTGCACTTACTTAGCACGTTGTCCGTCTTCGTGTGTGGACAGTGACTGGCCCACTCAGGGCTGGTGCACTTCCAGAGGAGGCCTAGAAACTTTTCAGTGCTTGCTCGTGGGTCAGAGCACCAACGCCCAAAGAAGCAGAGGATATCCCTCTTTCTCTGGAGCTGGGGAAGGCAGCCACCGTCCTGGGGCGGGACCGGGTCCAGGAGTGTGTTCTTTCTGAAGCCCCTGCCTTCCGTGGGTGTTGCTATGCCTAAAAAAGGCCCACTCAGCCCCAGAGTCAGGAGCAGTGACAGGCTGTCTCCAACCCAGGCCCAGGACCACGACCCGAAACCATCCTGTCTTTGGGAGGACAGGTCTCCTGCAGGAGCCAGGGAGAGGAGTGGCCCCTCTCCCCTCCCCAGGTCCAGGATGCCCGGGACCTGCAAGAGCTCTTCATCTGAGGAGGAGTCATGGAGAACAAGTGTATCTCGGCTGCCCAGCAAGTGAAATAACCAAACCCCAATGCTCAGGTTCTAACACAAGCAGAATTTCAATGTACTGTTTGGGGGAAGTTTCCTTCCCTCTTATGTGGCCTTGGGGCACCCCAAGGAAAGCCTTCTTTGTTCTCCTTCCCTCAGAGAGAGAAGCTGGCCCCATGTCCCGGGGTCCCCACCGTGTCCCAGTGCTGAGGAAGAGCCACACGCAGGGGCCTGGTGTCAGGAGTGTGGTCGGCCACTGCTTCTGGGCTCCCAGCCAGGGGCCTGGCGGCTGCATGGAAGAGCTGAATTGCTTTTGGGGGAAGGAGTGCTCACTGCCCACACCAATCACCATCCCCCTCTGCACTCTGCAATCCAGGCTCTGTGCCCAGCTTACGTCAATCACCAGCACTCCACATGTTCCTGCCATGGGAGGGATCATTCAGCATCACCCCATTGCACAGAGGAGGAGAGCGAGGCCCAGAGAGGGGAGGTAAATGGCTCCAGTCCCAGAGCTGGTCAGCAGAGAAGCTGGAAAGCCAGCCCTCCAGAGCCCCTGCTAGACCAGCCAGAGACTCCCTGAGTAGAAAGTGAGCCCTCGCCTGCCTGACCAGACACGCACTGGCCCCTGACCTTCATAATGGCCTGTTCTTGACCTTGAAGGTGAGCTGGCCAACTAGGAGGGGGAGTCCAGCTGGTGGGACAGGCTGTAGCTACAGGACAGAGTGACACATCTGAGCTAGCAGGAGCCACACTCTGGTCTCCCTCCCGGAGCCTGACCAGGAGCTGGAATCTGGGTGCCCTAGGGGCCAGCACACAACAGGGTCTGCACTGACCAGGGAGCCATGGCCCCCAGGGAGAGTCCACTCTGCCCTCTCCCCACTCCTGCCTGGCCTCACCTCTCCTCACTGTGGGGCTGCAGGACCCAGAACCAGGCCCCATAGGGATGGCTCGGTTCCAGTTTATAATGATTTCGCAGCCCGTGGAGCCCCTGCGCCCGGAGGGAGGACTGGCTGTGTACCAGGACTGGGCTGGGGAGGATGCAGGGCCTTGTGGAGAGTGAAGGATGGGGCAGGGGCCGAGTCCTGGGGCCACGGCTCATGTCTAAAAAGGGCTGAAATCCCTGAATGCCCATGGGGCCCCTCATTACAGTAACGACCCCCTTCCCACTCGGGCATCCTGCTGGCGGGCCCCTCCTCCCCGGCCTCCTTCCCGCCCCTCTGACTCCAGCCGGGGCTGCCGCCAGGGACAGGCTGAACCTCTGTCCCGGCTCCTGCCAGGAAGACAAGGCAGAAGGAGGAGAGGAGAAGGGGAAGGGGCAGACTGATCTTCTCCCTGTCCTGAGTCGGCCTCCACTGATGCCTCCAGGTCCTCTGGCCCAGCCCTGCACTTAGCTGGACCCTGAGAGGGAGTCTGCATTCCAGGGCAGCTGGGTGGGAGGGGTATTCAATGACCTGTGCGTCCCCAGATGTCCTACCCACCTGGCCTTGCACCCTAAGGCCTGCCGCCCAGGGTGGGTGTGATTGCGGGGCCCAGTGGACTTTGGGGCCATAGAGCAGTTGGCTGTGGTGAGGGGATGTGGGGGACTGGTCAGGTGCAGAGCCATGGGGCTCATGTACATCCGCTGCAGGGCTGGTTGACCATACAGGTGCTGCGTGCAGGTCTCCTTTGCACACCTGGCCATGACACACCTGGCTGGCCCTCTCGGTGGGGAGGCCTGGGTGCCTGGTGCACCTGTCCCCCACCTACCCCTGGAGGAGCGGCCACGTTCAAGCGTTTCCATGTCCAACCCTCAGGGACAGTTGGGAACCTGGGTCAAGAGAGGCAGGCACTGGCCCAGGACAACTGAGGGGTGCAGAGCCCAAGGAGCAGGGCTGCTCTCCAGTCCTGGGCCAGCCCCAACCCCCCCATGAGGGTCGCTTTGGGGGTGAGACCCCCTCAGATCCTCGGGGAGAGCTACCCACCATGTCCCATGTGGGGACATGACCTTGGCATCCCCAGGCATGTAGAGGCATGCGCACCTGCAAACCCACCCACATGCACCACTCTGCCCAGCTGGGGGTCAGAAGGGGAGGACACCCTGGGAGCGAGGTGGGGGACAAGGGGGAAAGAAGAAAGAGGTTGGAGACAGCTGGGCCATGGGGCAGGGCATCAGGACTCCTGGCAAGGACCCGGATCCAGAGCATGGGGAGGGGAGACAGGCCAGGCTGATGGTCAGGGGTCCCCAAGAAGCCCGGGGGGTTGCCAGGGCACTGGGAAAAGACAGGGTCTGGGTTCCGGTGACCACCACCACCCTGGGCACTTGGGAGTAGGAAGAGATACCCACCCCCAAGTCCAGAGGGCTATAGCACAAAAGGCCTCAGCTTCCTCTGCTGTCACTTGGGCTGCAGAGATGCAGTGTCCCAAGGGTCCCACGGGCTTGTAGAAGAGCCTGTTGGCCTTGGATCTCCATCCCCGACCCCCTGTGATCCCAGTCTGGGGAAAATGTTTTCTACCCCCTCGAGGTCCTTCTCAGCAGAGGACAGACTCGGGGCTTGGGAGGCTGAGGACCTGGCTACGCAGAACGGGGCAGAGCACAGGGCCACCAGTCTCGATACCAAGGTCAGTGCCCTCCTTGTTGCAGCCTCAGGGTCCCCATGTGGAAGAGGATCCAGAATCACTGCTCTGGTCAGGGTGAGGAGGCCTTAGGAAGGACTGGAGCACCGGGACCGGAGAGGGAAACGGGGACAAGGGAGGCTTCTGAGGTTTCTCACATCGCCCATGGAACCCACAGATCCTGCTCCTGGGAGAGACACAGACACAGAGACAGAGAAGGAGATGGAGAATGAACACAGGACAGAGGGAACCAGGAGAAGTCATAGACTTTCCTCCACCAGCTTGGAAATGACATCCCGGCATTTTGTGCCATTCTATTCCGGAGAACGCCGTCACATAGGCCATCCACCCTGGAGGGGAGGGGATTGCACAGGGATGTGTGACCAGGATTCAGGGGTATTAGGGGCCACTGTGGGGACTGCCCAGCACACGGGCATAGACGAGGCCCTGGGACCTGAGACTGACCCTAATGGGAGCCCCTGGAAGTCTGTGTTGGGAGAGGACAAGGTCAGAATCAGTTCATTACTACCTTCCCACGGGGGCTGGGACACAGGCAGGAGGGGGGTGGCTTTGCCTGGACCCCAGAGCACACCCAAGCCCCACTGAGCTGTGCCCCATGCCAAGCCCAGCTACTTGGCTCATCCTTGCATTGCCAAGTATGCACCAGCCTCCTGTGATAGCAGGCACGGAACACGTGTAAGGTCCTACCCCTGATGGCATCCCTAGAACTAGAAGCCAGAATACCCCGATGTGCAGATGGGGAGCCTGGGGAGGCCCTGAGAGGCACGGGGTCTGTCCAGGGTCATAGCCCTGGGCATGCGCAGGAGTCTGGTCTGAACCCAGCTCTGTGTCCTCACAGCAGGGACACCGGCTGCACCCAGGCCTCCCGGGGCTGTGGGTGGGCTGTGAGGGTGTCACTGTATGGATGGGGCATGGGGGGAGGGTGAGCATTCCGCAGCGGGGGAGGGGGCCCCTCAGGGGGCTCTTGTGTGAGGAGGAAGTTGGGTACGGGGACCCCAGGCAGTGGTGACCTCACTTCCCTGACAACAGAGCCCAACAGAATTTGGAACCCCGGTAACCAGGCACCCACATTCCACAGACAGCCCCCTGCCCAGCTCATTTCATTGGAGATCTTAATGGCAAAATGTTCACGTGTTGCCTGCCAAGGTCCCGAGGCTGCAGGTGGAAGAAGGCGCGCCTTGAGGACGCTGTCCCCCGCTGGGGATTTCATGTCAGGAATCCCCACCGCCTCTGGCCATTTGGTCGGAAGGACAGAAAGGTGACAGCAGGAGGCCCAGAGCCGGCCACCCAGCCCCACTTGCTCTGATGACCTGTGTAGTCCCAGGTGCCCTCCCTGTGTGTGTGTGTGTGTGTGTGTGAGTGTGCACATGTGTGTGTGCGTGTGTATGTGAGTGTGTGTGTAAAGAGGGGTCATGGGGGTGGGGACTGGGCAGGAGAACAGTGCGGATGGCCGGGCAGGGCTGTGATGCCTTGGGGCCGGCTACCGGTCCCTGTCTTTGCAGAAGGCCACGGAGGACACGGAGAGGCAGCTGGCGGACGTGCCCTCTTCCCTGACAGAGGGGGTGACCCCAAAGGCATCCCAAGAAACAGGTGCTGGGGATTGCGAGGCAAGACCTCCGACACCACGCGGACCACCGTCCCAGGTGGTCGTCCACTGGACAGTGGTCCAGGACCCAGAGCCCATGGAGGCCGAGGCCGAGGGTGAGAAGGGTGGGGCTGGGTGTTTGTGGTGTGTGGGGACGGGTCGGTGCAGCCCCACAAGGGAGGAGCTCCCAGAGGCTGGTGTGGGGCCACGAGCAACGACTGGGCACAGAGCACACAGCGGGTGGACTGCAGCTGGGGAGACGTCCCCGTGAAGGTTCCTTCCCGGCTGTGGCTTCTCTGGGAGACCCTGGGCTGGGCTTTCTCTCTGCAAAGGCCCACGGAGAGCAGGCATATGGGTGAGCTTTTCTCCTCTCACAGCTGCTCCACCACCTGAGGAGCCAGAGCCCGATCTGGAGGGAGGGCTGGTGCCTGCAGTGACTTCAGGAGGAGACCAGGAGCCGGCAGGTGACCCGGCACCTGCCCACGGAGAGCCTGGCGCTGTCCAGGAAGAACTGGCACCTGCTCCTGCCCCAGCCCCTGCCCCTGCCCCTGCTACAGTTCCTGCCACTCCCCCTTCCCCCACCCCAGCCCCTGCCCCTGCCTCGGACCTAGATCCTGACCTGGCTCCTGCCCCTTCCCTTACCCCTGCCTCTGCCCCTGCCCCAGCCCCTGCCCCTGCCTGTGCTCTTGTTCCGGCCCCTGCCCCTGTTCCTGCTCCTGCCCCTGCCAGAGCCACTGTCCCTGACCCAGATCCTACCCTTGCTCCTGCCCCTGTCCGTACTCCTGCCAGAGCCACTGCCCCTTCCCCTGCCCCTGCCAGGGGTCCTGTTCCTCCCCCTGAGCCAGATCCTGTCCCTGCTCCTGCCCTGGATCCTGCACCTGCCACTACTGCTGACCCTGTCCCTCCCCTTGCCCCTGCCCCTGTCCCTGCCCCTATCCTGAGCCCTGCCCCTACTCCTGCTCCTGCAGGGCTCCCACAGCCACATCCAGAGCCCACAGCCCTGCAGGGAGAGCTCCTTGTACAATCACCCTTAGTTCCATCCCCGGAACCCGAGAGCCCGCCCGATTGTTTCATCCCCTCCCCCTGTGTTCTTTCTCTCTGGTACATATTAACTGTTATTTTATCCTTCCATGTCCTATATACTGTTTATTATTTGTTTTAAATAAAATTACTTGTTTTCAATTGAACACGTCTTGAGCATTAAGTACATGCCCAACGCTGTGCCACCACACCCCAGAACATTGCCGCAGAATATTTCATTCCCCAAAGGAGTCCCCGAACCAGAAGCCCTCCCTGCCCATTTCTCCTGCAGCCCAGACCCCGGTGACCCCTAAGCTGCTTTCTCTCTCTGTTCCTTTACCTATTCCTGATGTTTCTGTAAGTGGAATCACACAATAGGGGCCTTTGTGTCTGCCCCCCTATTTTCAAAGGGGACCCGTTTTCTTCTGTGTTTATTTGTCATAAAATTTCCCTTATTTGATATTGAAATCCCCGACGGATGACACATCAGATGGAATCATAGAGGCCACTTTAGGAATTATGGGCACAATCTCGGGGCTGAGACCCCTGATCCTGCTGGGACACCACAGCCTGAACCCAGACAGGACAGGGCTGGTTCCTCCTGAGACCCACACAGAAACCAGGGAAATGCAGAAAGCTGGAAGACACACCACAAAGGGCAAAAGCATTGCTCACAACCCAAGGCCAAAGAAAGG
Source organism: Eumetopias jubatus (assembly GCF_037043125.1). Classification (NCBI taxonomy): domain Eukaryota; kingdom Metazoa; phylum Chordata; class Mammalia; order Carnivora; family Otariidae; genus Eumetopias; species Eumetopias jubatus. The sequence goes on from NW_028274955.1 coordinate 12,756, forward strand.
GTTCACCTGACTCTGGTCCAAACCACGCTCCAAGTCACTGGGTTCCACAGGGACGGAGACCAAACACATGCAAGTCCAAGGCGGAAGGATAGGCACGCAAGGAATATGGGTCAGAGATGCGGGAGCTCCTGGGGAAGGACTCCGGCAAAGGAAACCCTATGGAGGCAGCGCTGGTCACCCTCAGACTGGCAGGTGTCTGGTCTGGGGACCAGCAGCCCTGGGGAGAACATGAGGAAGTAGAGGTCCCCTGGAGAGAAGGGTGACAGGCACCCCTGTCTGGGAGAACAGTGAGCAGCACCCATCCCAGGCCACAGGTGCACCCATCCTCAGCCTCGGACTCAGCCCCGGAAACTCCGGCTCGGTTTTTCACACACCTATTGTCAGGAGTGTTCATCACAGCGGTGCTGGAGAGAGCAGGGAATGGAACAACACTAATGCCCAAGGAGATGGATGGGATCCACTGTCCCAGTTCTCATGATAGAATGCCCTGCAGCTACTGTCCCTGTGTCATCCAGGGCACAGGATCTGGGAAGCTCCTCCTAAGACCCAACCATCCTGCCACCCTGCCCCTGGGAACATTGGGAATTGTTTGAGGAGGAGGGGGAGAGGATCCAGGATGACAGCGGGTCCAAGGAGAAGGAAGGTCAGCACTGGGAGGACAGATGGACGTGCCCTGAGCCACCATCCAGGGCCCAGGCTGTGATGCCCTCGGACTTCACCCCAACTAAGGACTCCTGATTTATGGACCCAGCTTCTGTGGTTTTACTCCCTCCCTCATTCATTCTCTCCCTCATTCATTCCCCACCTCCAACCCTCCCCTCCCTCCCCCTCCCTCCCTCCCTCCCTCTTTCCTCCCTCATTCAGCAGAGGATCTGGGGTCCCTGCTGTGTACTGAGCACTGGGGCTTCATCAGTGAGCACCCCCCAACCCACATGGTCACGTCCACTGTGGGAGGTGACGGGGGCAGTCCTCAGGGCTAGCACTGGTGATGAGCACCAGGAATTTGCTCCTGAAAACACCGGCCAGTTGCACAAAGAATGGAGAGACCCATGCTTAGCACTTCCTCTAGAAAAATCTAGTCCTGAAAAGTGATGAAAAGTAAGTATATCCTAGACTTCATGCGATGTGAGTTCTAATGGCAGGTACCTACTGATTCCTAGAACCAACAAAGAGTAAATCATCCAGTGTCGACTGGGGTGTTGTGACCCAACTTTTCTGACCAAATGACACGTTTCAGCCAACATCTCCAGGGCCTCTGAGTTTTCCCAAGGGTCTCTGCGATTCTCTGATCCTTCCATCAACCTCCTTGGGAAGCTCTATCCTGTCGTCTTCCTTGTCTCCTGCCTCTTCTGGGACCCTTCCGTGGCCTCCCCACCAGGGCCACCCCCACCAGGACTCCCTGTGCCCCCTGGCCTGACGCCCACATCCCACGCTGGGTCCTGTGAGTCCGGTGCTTTTTGCAAGGACTGTGTGCTCCCTCTGGGGTCACTTGGCATCTCTCTTGCAGTGACCTGCATCTTCCTGTGCTGGGTCTCCTCTGAGCAGTCTGTGAGGCTGGACTGTACCCATGTCACGGGCATGGAAGCGAGAGTCCAGAAGGTCCAGACGACCTGCTCCCAGTCCCAGCGTGTGGAGCATGGGTCAAGGATGGTCCGCGAGCAGAGGAAGATTTGGGCCCAGGGAGACTGAGGGAGGATGTGGCACAGTGAGCCTGCAGGAGGAGAGTGAGCACTATGGGGGCCTGGTGCTCAGACCTGCTGGGAGACCGCATCTCACCCACAGCAGCTCTGTCCCCAGGGCTGGAGGGTGTCAGGGTAGCCACCCTCCGAGGCTCTAGGCTGACAGTGACTGGCAGGAGAGGAGGTGCACCTGATGCAGGAGAGAACCCTCAGGCAGAGAGGAGGGGGCAGGTGCTTCCCCAGCAGCTGGAGGAACTCGGGGTAGCCACCCTCCCAGGGTGCAGGATGGCAGTGGCCGGCAGGGGAGGAGGCACCTGGTGCAGGAGAGAGCCCTCAGGCAGAGAGGAGGGGATAGGCTCTCCCCCAGCAGCAGGTGCACTGGGGCAGGCTGAGGGGGCATCCGTGGACAGCAGTGCCTGCAGCTGGGGTCTCCACACAGACCCCCTCCTCAGGCTCAGCACAAGCTTGTCTGGATGGCCTTTGTCCCCCAAATACAAAGTCTGGCCCAGGACCCTCCTCAAGCCCCGACTCCCAATCCTTTGACCTCAGCTCAAGTGACAAGAAATGGCCAATAGTTTAGGTGGGGTTGGGTGCGCAGGGACATTTGCTTTTCTGGCCCATGCTGTAACATTGCTGGCATTCTAAAGATCTCAGGGCTTTGATTCAAAAACGGTAGGATGCCGGGGACCCCAGTCGGCTTTCGGGAAGCCTGCCTCTGGGCCTTGCAGCCCTCCCATCCCACCAGTTCTGCTCAGAATCCCTCCAGGTCACAGACCCACAGTCTTGGCTCCTCAGATGGCCCGGACGATGCACCTTCAAAAAGCGATCCCGGTGGGGCAGCAGGACACACTGTGGATTCCAGCAAATACACCTCCCAGAAACTGAGGGTGCTGCTGGACGAGCTGTCTGAAAACAGCCATGTCAGGGTTCCAGGAAGATACCAGAGGCACAGGAGTAACTGAGGAGCATCTGAAGGTCAGGTAGGGGCAGTCAGAGCTTCCAGACCCTTCTTCCCTAAAGCTCCTCATTCCTCAGCCTTTCTTCCGGTGATTCTGCCTGGTTTCTATTTGCCCCAACTGTTATCCATTGCCTTAGGCAGCAGAGACTCACGTATGCCTTTAAATGTTTTGGACATTGAATGTCCTCCAGTAGCCACTTCACTGCTGGGAGAGTTGGTAGCAAGCAAGAAGTCCCAGAGGACTCCAAGGGTCTGGACTTGGTGTTTCCCTCTCCTGAGATGGGGACACCTGTGGGAGGTGCAGGTGGTCAGCTGGGGGAGGGGGGCAGGCACCTGATGTGGACAGATGGGGCATAGGTGAGGCCCGAGGCCCCCGGGGTATGTGCCTGGCATCCGGACTGAACAGGTCTTCAGAGCTGCAGACTGGCTGGGATCATCTTCAGGCTGAGGAGGAAGGTGAGGGGAGCAGAGGGGACTGAGGAGGTTCGGCTCAGACAGGAGAGGGCTGAGCCACACTTTTGGGGGAAAAGCGGGGTCAGGTTCAGGCTCACAGGGACAGACCTTGAGGCCATTATGCCATGTGAAATAAGCCAGTCCCTAAAGGACCGACACTGGAGGACCCCACTTGTGAGGGATGGAGAGCACTCCCATCACAGAGGTGGAAGGAGCTGCTGGGTGCCGGGGCTGGGGAAAGGGAATGGGGGGTTAGGGTTCAGTTGGGGATGATGAAAACATTGTGGCGATGGACGGAAGTAGCCGGTGCAGAACAGGGAATATACTTATTGCCACTGAAACGCGCTTCATGGTATCAACTGTATGTCCATTATACCACAATACAAAAGAAGTGAGTCAGGACGTCGGGGCCGTCACAAATCCCTGGAGGGCCCAGGAGCAGGGAGCCTGTATCTTAGTTCTCGCTCTCACGCTCTGCCCCTTGTTGGGTGACTGAGCTCAGTAAGTGCTTGCTAAGACACAGTGCAGGCAGCTGGTCCAGAGAAAGTGCACAAGTGCAAACCCACTGGTGGGCACTGAGGAATCCCAAGGGGACGTGCATCCAGACGGAGCGAGTGCCCACATTTCACAAACACCAGCATAGAAATAGCCATTTATTTTTTTTAAAGATTTTATTTATTTATTTGAGAGAGAGGGAATGAGAGACAGAGAGCATGAGAGGGAAGAGGGTCAGAGGTAGAAGCAGACTCCCTGCTGAGCAGGGAGCCCGATGTGGGACTCGATCCTGGGACTCCAGGATCATGACCTGAGCCGAAGGCCGTCGCTTAACCAACTGAGCCACCCAGGCGCCCAGAAATAGCCATTTAAAACCAAGGCAGGAACCTTATATAGCCCAGAGGGCTCCACGCTCCTGGAGGCCGAGCTAGTGGCCACGGCCAAGGCCTCTGGTGGTGAGGGCACTGGGGGGTCTGAGAGGTGACTCGGCGCACCCTGACCCTGAAGCCCCATGGCTGGGGTGAGGTGTAAGGACTGGGAGGGAAGACCCGGCCAGCACCTGTTCTGGCTCCATGGCTGCTACAGGGCTGCTCCCAGCCCCAACAGGCAATGTCTGTTTAGAACCAGAGAGAAAACCTTTTCCCTCAATTGTTCTTTTTAAAGATGGTTGCTCAGCATTGACACAGAAAAACCTCTGACATAAAACTGGAGCCGTTCACAGCTGCAAATGACCCCGAAATGATCAAAATGTAGTGACCACAAAGAGAGGAACGTGTGCCCCCAGGCAGGCCTCCTGTGCACAGGGGTGCCTGGGGCGTTGGCGTGCCCATGCAAGCAGTGCTGGGCTCCACAGTTTCCCTCAAGGGGACAGAAGTAGGAATCTGCTCTGACAGCTCCGCTCAAGGCAGCACCCCCTGATGGAGACGGGGGCAGCCCCTCGTGACTTCCAGATGTCCTGGTGATTCTTGGGCACAGCCATGGATCTCAGCTTCTTCATGACCCAGGGAATGATGGGGGACCAGCCCAGCAGCCTCGGGTCCCGCAGATCCTCCAGGGGACAGCCCAGTAGCCGCGGGTCCTGCATGGCCTCTGGGGGCAGCCCCTCATGAGTTCTGTGTGTCCTGGTGATTCTTGGGCATGGCCCGAATCTCAGCTTCTTCATGACAGGGGCCAGCCCAGCAGCCGCGGGTCCCACAGGTCCTTCAGGGGACAGCCCAATACCGTGGGTCCCATAGCTCCTCTGGGGACAGCACCTTGGTGGGCCTGTGCAACTCCCATGCGCTCCCACTGGGGTCACTTGGCATCTCCCTTGCAGCGGCCTGCGTCTTCCTGCGCTGAGTCTCCTCTGAGCAGTCTGTGAGGCTGCACTGTGCCCATGTCACGGGCACGGAAGCGAGAGTCCAGAAGGTCCAGATGACCTGCTCCCAGTCTCACCATGTGGAGCCTGGGCAGGGAGTGGTCCCTGAGCAGAGGAGGACTTGGGCCCAGGGAGCCTGAGGGAGGATGTGGCACAGTGATCCCACAGGAGGAGAGTGAGCAATGTACGGGCCTGGTGCTCAGACCTGCTGGGAGACCACATCGCACTGGCTCTGTCCCCAGGGCTGGAGGTTGTCAGGGTATCCACCCTCCCAGGCTGCAGGCTGGCAGGGACTGGCAGGAGAGAAGGCCCCTGGTACAGGACAGAGCTCTCAGGCAAAGAGGAGGGGGCAGGTGTTCCCCCAGCAGCTGGAGGAACTCTGGGTAGCCACCCTCCCAGGCTGCAGGCTGACAGTGACTCGCAGGAGGAGGCGCACCTGGGGCAGGAGTGAGCCCTCTGCAGAGAGGACGGGGCAGGTGCTCCCCCAGCAGCAGGGGCACTTGGACAGCCTGAGGGGGCATCAGTGGACAGCAGTGCCTGCAGCTGGGGTCTCCACACAGACCCCATCCTCAGGCTCAGCACAAGATTGTCTGATGGCCTTTGTCCCCCAAATACAAAGTCTGGCCCAGGATCCCCCCTCAAGCCCCAACTCCCAATCCTTTATACTCAGCTCAAGTGACAAGAAATGGCCAATAGTTTAGGTGGGGTGGGTGCACAGGGACATTTGTTTTTGTGGCCCATGCTGTACCGTGGCTGGCATTTTAAAGATCTCAGGGCTTTGATTCGAAAATGGTAGGATGCCGGGGACCCCAGACAGCTTTTGGAAACCTGCCTCTGGGCCTTGCAGCCCTCCCATCCCACCAGCGCTGCTCAGAATCCCTCCAGGCCACAGACCCACAGTCTTGGGTCCTCAGATGGCCCAGACGATGTGCCTTCAAAAAGCGATCCTGGTGAGGCTGCAGGACACACTGCAGATTCCTCCAAATCCCCCTCCCAGAAAGTGAGGGTACGACTGGACCAGCTGCCAAAAACTGACAGGTCAGGGTTCCAAGAAGACACCAGAGGCAGCATCTGAAGGCCAGGTAGGGACAGTGAGAATCTCCAGTTTTGCCTAGGGGCAGCTCCCGTCCCCCTAAACCCTCAGTGGGATGGCTTTACTGGGGGATTGGGGGGGACCATGCCTGGAGGACCCATGGCTCCACTGTTAGAGGTCGCCGACTTGATCAGTGCACAGGTGGGGAAACCTGGCCACACCCAAAGAATTTCTAGAAACAGTAGCCATCTCAGTGGTAGCTGACCTGGGAGGTCAACCTTCCAGCTGCCTGAGGTGGGATCGAGCCACAGACTAGCACACTAGCCAGAAATGGAAGAAGGAGAACAAGTTCTTCATTTCATAGTTTCTAAGTCACCGGTTTGTTCCTACGGTCAGTATACTTTGCATCCTGGGAAATCTCTGCCTGTCGAAGGTCATGAAAATGTTCTCCTCATGTTCTCTGCTGGAGTTCTTAAAAAATCTCTGGTTTATAGGTAAAAATCATCCGGAATTGACTTTGGTTGGCACAGCCATGCTGGGAAAAGGATGGATTTTCCCCAAAATACTAAAAATAGAACTCCTGTATGATCCCACTGTCAGGTAGACCTTTTGGCATCAGCACAGTGGGTCGGTCCTGAGGCCTTGGAACACCTGTCCTCGCCCCGGAGGAGGAGGGCTGAGCGCGCATGCCCCGCACGGGTCGCGGGGCGGGACTCGGGCGCCTCCCGGCGGGAGGTGGGGGCAGTGCAGGATGCGGTGCACTCAGTTCCGTGGAGGCACCTGTTCCTTCTGGGGTCCAGCTGAATCCATTACATTTGGGAAATTCGAACTGAAATGGAGTCCAATTATCCCCTGACTTCTCCAGAAATAGAAACTATTAATTAGAAACCGTACGGAATTAAGTGAAATGCAGACACAGGCTTTACAACTTACACCAAAATTCATTTAAAATTGTAGATAAATTTAAAATGTAGAACTATCAAAATAAAGGGGGCTCCTGGGTGGCTCAGTCGGTGAAGCGGCTGCCTGCGGCTCAGGTCGTGATCCCAGGGTCCTGGAATCAACCCTCCGTCGGGCTCCTTGCTCAGCAGGGAGCCTGCTTCTCCCCTGCCTGCTGTTCCCCCTGCTTGTGCTTGCTCTCTCTCTTTCTCTCTCTCTCTGTCAAATAAATAAATAAAATCTTTCAAAAAACAAAAAACAAAAAGTAAAAAAAAGAAATCCACATGGTCTTGGGTTCAGTGATGAGCTTTAACACACAACACCAAAAGCCAATCCACAAATGAAAAAAATTGATAACATGAACTTCCTAAAATTAAAACTTTTGCGGGGCGCCTGGGTGGTTCAGTCGTTAAGCGTCTGCCTTCGGCTCAGGTCATGATCTCAGGGTCCTGGGATCGAGCCCTACATCGGGCTCCCTGCTCAGCGGGGAGCCCGCTTCTCCCTCTCCCACTCCCGCTGCTTGTGTTCCCTCTCTCGCTGTGTCTCTCTCTGTCAAATAAATAAATAAAATCTTAAAAAAAAAAAATTTTGCTCTGTGAAAGACCTTGCTCAGAAAACTAAAAGACAAGTCACGAACTGGGAGGAAATATTTGCAAAGCGCAAATCTGGTAAAAGATTTGTATTCAAAAAATACAAAAGACTATCAGAACTCAATGATAAGGAAACAAACATCCTAATTGATAATGGGTAAGGATCTGAACAGATGCCTGGACAAAGAAGATATTCAGATACAAAATAAGCATACAAAATTATGTTTGACATCATCATTAGGAAAGTACAAATTTAAACAACAGTGAGACAGCCAGTACTGCACACCTATCACAAATACTAAACTCCAAAAACAAGAACACCAATTGCTGGAAGGTGAGGAATGGCAGCAACTGTCCCTTCAGAAGACATTTTGGCCATTTTTTCCAAACCTAAGTTAGTCTCATGTTAAGATCCAACAATTGCACTTCTAGTATTTAGCAACTGCTTTGAAAAACTATTTCCGAACAAAAACTCACATGCAGTTATGCATGGTAGCTCCATTCATAATGGTTACAAACTTAAAGAAACCAGGATGTCCTTCCATTAATGAATCCATAAGCAAACTAAGTGCATCCATGTGAAGGAAGCAGAATATGCCATGCAAAATATACCTCTTTGGCACAAGGGATATTTGGGCTGATTAATTTTAAGAAACGCCAGACATGGGAGAATCTCTGAAAACTGGGTAAAAGTTGCCATTTGGTGAGTGAAATGTACACTTATAAAGGAACGCCCCATTTGTAAGCCTGTCTCCCTCTGTATCAGGAACAGAATTACTAAATCTCAAGAAACTCTTACCAAAAGAGAAGGCACAGACTTAAAGCTGTGTAACAACCATACCCTCGTTTACTGTGCTCACCTGAGAACATCCCTTAACTGGCCTTCCCACCACCCAAAATCTTTTGGTCTTTAGCTGAAGATAGCATTTAGGGTGAGGGCTGGGCCACTTCAAGGAATTACACCATTTTCCTGGGTATCTCCCATGAATACAGGACATATGCATGATATTAAACTTTGACTTGTTTTTCTCCTGGTAATCTATTCAGCAATAAAAAGAAATGAACCATCACCCCATACAATCACATGGATGAACGTTACATGTATTTTTCTAAGTGAAAGAATCCAGTCTGAAAAGGCTGCACACTGAGTGACCCGATTTGTAGGAGATTCTGGAAAAGGCAAAACTAGAGATGATATAAGGATCTGGGAGTGAATTCCATGATATTTTCATGATTTATACCTGCCATTAAGCATTTGACAAAACCCAAACCTTTTGGGGCACCTGGCTGGCTCATTTGGTGGAGCGTGCAACTCTTGATCTTGGGGTTGTGAATTCGGGCCCCATGTTGGGTGTGGAGATTACTTAAAAATAAAATCTTTAAAAAATACAAACATTTCTACATCCCAAAGAGTAAATAATAATCTACAGAAAGTAAGTTGTTTAGGATGTGGGAGTGTCACAGGATGGTGTGGGGGCCAAGGGCAGGCTGCCCCAAATCTGCCACTTTGACATACAGATCATTTTAAATAAAAGTTACTTAAGAGACAGCCTATGCAATGAGGACACTTAGACCCTCCTCTGTCCCCCTGGAAAGGAAATCAATCTCCCATGTGAAGGTGTCCCTATACCAGGAGGTAAAGAGATTTTGACATCACCAGAGATGGGAGATTTGGAGCCCATAAGGCTGTATAAACAACCCTTGTTACTTTTTACTAATTTACGACCCCAGCCCAAATTTTGTTTAGAATTCCTTACTAATCGAAGCTCCCAAGGTTAAGTTTTCTTTGTCCTGTGATTTCTTCACAGGTGTAGTTACTCTTTGTCCAAAAAGTATAAAACCTGGCTTCCTTGGTCATTTCTTTAGACCTCAGGTTCATTATTGGGTCTCCATGTGCACATTATTGCACTTTAGGTTTTTTTCTCCCATTTATCTGTTTCATGTCAATTTCTTTCTTCATCCCGCAGTAAGAACCTTGGACCAAGGAAAATTTCTTCCTCCCCTTCAATGGAATACAGAACGTGACACATAATCTAACTGTATTAGAAACATATGGGGGGAAAAAACCCTCACTGTAGGTTGTATGACAAAAGGTGCTGACCTAAGTAACTTTGGAAATGAATGGAATCTGTAGATTAAAGAAAAAATGTACTGTACGTACACAGTGGACTCCATTTGATAAAGCTCTCTGCCATCAGAGTGGTAGCTAACAGTTCTGCAAACACCACATCTGTAATCTGGAATGGAGCAATGAATTAAATAAAGGGCCGGTGGTGAGAGCCAGGTTTGTCACTGTTGGAGTAGGAAGTTACAGATCAGCAAAGGGAGTAGATCACAATCTCCATGTGGTGGCGGACCAGGTTGGAGACATCAGTATAAACTCATCCTTAGCTTAATATGGACGCAGACGGTTCCACACAGAAATCTTTATCATTAGGTGTGTCGACATAGGTGGGAATACAGGCATATATTGCCTTGCATTGTCCGCTGAGCATGGACATTTAGCTCCCCCGTGTAGGACTTTAATACCGTTCTCTACTACCCAGAGCTCCTTAAAGAACTTGCTGATGCTAGAACTTGGACAGTAAGTATAGGAGCCAGGATAATCTTGACGTATCAGAAAGTAAGGAAGTACCAAGAAAAGAGCCACAGAGATGGAATGATGTCAATGGAAAGCAGGAGCCGATGGAAAGTGCTCTCCATCACCAAAGGAGGAATGAGCCAGCGACCAAACACTGAGGTGCTGGAACATAACCTACCCTGGTGTCCGTGCTGGTAAAAATAAATGATTCTTTTTAAGATTTTACTTATTTATTTGAGAGGGAGAGAGAGTGCATAAGCAGAGGGGAGAGACAGAGGGAGAGGGAGAAGCAGACCCCCCACTGAGCAGGGAGCCCAACGTGGGGCTCGATCCCAGGACTCTGAGATCATGACCTGAGCTGAAGGTAGACACTTAACTGACTGAGACACCCAGGTGCCCCCAAATAGACGATTTTTTAAAAAGAAACCACAGGGCCAAAATGGAGTCACTTACGTCAGGAGACCCAAGCCAGCAGACCAAGACTTACTACCTGACCTAACTGCAGTTCCACACACCCTCACCTCCATGTAAACTTTAACCGGTCAACCTGGAAAATGAACTGAATGGCCCCTTCTGTTCCCCTTAGGAGGGGGACATTGCCTAAAATAGTGCATCCTTTTCTAGTAATTTCTTTTTTTCAATGCCCTCTCTGCCTTTAAAATCCTTCCCCTCCCTGCAGCTCAAAGGAGCCCCTTTCTTTTTGCTAAATGGGATGCTGCCTGTTTCATGAATTGTTCAATGAAGCCAATGGGACTGGGATCTTTTAAATTACTTTGTTGCCTTTTTATTAACAAATTACATAGCTTTTTATAAGCGGGACTGCATAGACCTCTCCTATAAGAATTCCAACTAATAGATGTAGATAACCATTCATCAAGTAAATGGAGCTAACTCTCCTCTCCTAAAGTGGGGGCTCAGGGCAGTTGTCTTCCTGCACATGGGAAAGAGTAACTTCCTGGTGGGGAAGCCTGACCAATGCTGCCTCAGCCAGGTGACCAGCGTTACATGGACAGTGACAAGTGTTCCCTCGTTGTAAAGTAACGACAAAGCACTTTACCTCCCTGATCTGCTTCCTCAAAACCCATAACCCCAGTCTAATCAGGAGGAAAACAAGTAAATCCCAATGGGGGACTTTCTACAAAATGCCTGACCGGTCCTCCTCAACACTGCCAAGGTCACTGAAACAAAGCAAGACTGAGAAAGTGTCACAGCCAAGGAGAGCCTAAAGACACATGATGAGCACATGTCACGTGGTGCCCTGCATGGGATCCTGGAGCGAGAAAAGGTAGAACAGAGGGAACCTGAATAAAATACGGACTCCCGCTAAAAACAACATATCAATATTTGTTCACTAATTGTGACAATTTTGTAGAAAACTAGAAAAAGAGGAGAAATTAGGGGCACCTGGGTGGCTCAGTCAGTTAAGCGTCCGCCTTCGGCTCAGGTCATGATCCCGGGGTCCTGGGATCGAGCCCCACGTCGGGCCCCCTGCTCCGCGGGAGCCTGCTTCTCCCTCTCCCTTGCTGCTCACCCTGCTTGTGCTCTCTCTCTCGCTCGCTCGCAGTCAAATAAATAAATAAGATCTTTATAAAAAAAAACAGACATTAAAGGTCAAATAAGGGAAACCTATTGCATCGGACTGGAAGTCTAGAGGAAATGGGTGATTTCCTAATAAAAATGCACAATAATAAAATGGACGCTAAAATAAGGAAAAAACAGGCAGACCAATGAGCCATCCAGGGCCTCATCTTACTGCTGGTTCTCCTCTCACTGTTCTGGGGTTTTCCTCTCCTAGGACAGAAAAGGAACAGGGACAGAAGTGTTCTGGAGCTGCCCTTAGACCCGACCCCACTCACTGTCTTCCTCTCCCCCAGCCATACCCTGCTCAGCGAGGACACTATGCACAGGGAGTCTCAGGGATTGTGGATCGTGATGTGTCACCCAGTTCTTTTTTGGATGGCAAGGGACTGGACACACTTACTAAAGTAAAAGAAGTTAATATTTTTTAATGGTAGAAATACCTTAATACTTGCAAGAGACAAGAGTGGGTTTGGACCTGGCAGGCCCAAAGGCTCACACTCTCACAGTGTGACCTAGACACACTCCAACACTCCATCCTGCTAAGCGCTCTGGGGTGGCCCCATTCATAGGCACAGTCTCTCTCACTGCATCTGGGGCCTCCCACAACTCCAGGCTGACACCCACTCACCATCCATTCTACTGGGAAGGGTTTCTCTTTCCCTTGGGTTCCATGAAAAGTCATGGCTTTAACTGTCTTTGGCCCGGCTTGGGTCACACTCTCATCCTTGAAGCCATCAGAGCACCCAGAAAATAGAGCAAGGGGTTGGGTAGACTTGGATCATACACGCAACTCTGAAGTGGGTGGAAAGTGGGGTCTGCCCTCTGGAACTGTCTGGATGGTAGGCAGGTGACATGGGGTTCCCAAAGGCAAGCTGAGATGCTGGACTTGGACGTGAGAAGAGATGCCAGGCTGGGAAAGCAGCAGACTCCGCATCACTGGTGACTGACTGCACGGCTTTGGAATCTGAAGCCCAAGGAAGGAAGGGGTCACTTCATTAGGGTCACGGGCTGCAGCCGCCCATCCAGTGCTCTTGCTATTTTCCCATGACGGCAAGGCGCTCTCCTACTTGCTGAAAAAGCAACTTTGCTGTTGGTAGGAAACTCAAGGCTCCTGCCTTGGATATTGGGTCCTCACATCTCAGAGACTGGAAGGCACACAGACCTCACTCTTCTCCCTGGGAGGAAGGAGCCCCGGAGTCACACCTGCCCCCCACATTAATCGCTCCTCCCCAAAGAACAAACTGGCTCATTCTCCAGTCTCTTCTCTCTCCTTTATGAAGAACAGAGAGCAAATGTAAGGATGATAAGGAAAGTATCGCTCATTGAAACAGTGGGAGGCTCAAGGATTATTCCACACCACAAATCCACACATGGCAGACTTTCTGGAGGCCACAGTCCCTGAATCATGCATGTGACTCTCTGAAACCAGGCAGCCTCACTGAGAAACTGCCTGCTGGGAGGCACAGTTACTCCCATAACCTTAATTCTTAACAAATACGTATGTCAAAGGTTTACATCACAATTGGGAGGCCAAAGGACTGCAGGGTCAGTCTGCCGAATGGCTGTATGGCTGCTGTGGACAGGGCCACATCCAACACTTGGAGGGTTAAGAGACTGTGAAGGAGGAAGCCCTTGTCTCAACCACACAGACGTTGGGAATGGAAACATCCTGTGGGGCTGTCTACACTGCCCATGGGCCTGTTACACTGCCAGGAGCACAGTCAGCTCAGTAATGGCTGTGGGGGTTGTCAGGACCCTTTCTGGCCTGAGCTGGAGGGCCACAGATGGCTCCCTGGATGGTCAGAGGCCAAGGGCTGTCCTGTCTACTGCCTGTTTCCTGCCGATCACTCAGATGGGATGAAGGATCTAGCCAGCGCCAGGGGGGGGCCCCCCAACAGCCTGCAAGAAGGCTGTACATGGGGGCGGGCAGGCCACGGCAGTCAGTCCTATATGAATCCATTCGTGTCTACAGAGTGCCCTCGTGGGGTGGGGCCGTGCTGGAACTTGCGGCTGCCCAGGCAGAGTGGGGCCAGCAGCACCCTTCCCAGGTCGGAGGGTGGAAGAACCCTTTATAACCTCTGAGTCCCCCTATAACCCCTGACTGGGGATGAGTTGGATCTCAAACTGTCAGGAATCAGGTGGACATTTCACTTTTCTTCTGTCTGAGCCCAGGAGTGAAGGGCTGAAAACCAATGCTCCAGCTCACCTCTGACTCGTGTGTGACCCTGGGTGAGTCCTGTCTACCCTGGAGGCCCAGGGAGTTGGAGGAGGGGGAAGAAAGCCAATTATGCTTAAACCTAACCCCGATCCAGACCCTGGCCCTGACCCCAACCCATGACCCTCACCCCAACCCCACCCAGATTCTCAGGCTGATCCACACTTGCATCACGAACAGGCCCAAATCAGTTTTAGGGGGTTATTTTCTCCAGAGAGCTGCTCAGCTCTGCACTCCTGCCCACACGCCCATGGAGGTGGCCCTGCCTCCTGAGGACGCACAGGTTGCTGACTCCCACACCTCTTGCATACATCACCCAGCAGCATGGTGGGGTTTGTTTTGATTTTTTGCTAAGTTTTATTTTAATCCAAGGACTTTGATTCATACCAAATGTCATTGTAGAAACAATAGCAGAATCCAAAGTCTGGGTGATCAGTATTACTCAGGCAGCAAACTCGTCAATCACAGAATTGTTTTAAAGCAGGTCCCAGTTGTGTTGCATGGTTGGGACTTCTTTTTGGGTTTTTTTTTTTTAACACTGTTCTTAAATATAAAGCTTTGCAACAAACCTTTGACTTATGTCAAATATAATTAAAAATTAACAAATGAGTACATTGTATCAAAAAGTACGAAGATATACATTTCATGCACATACTTGTATATATGTATATATGTATATATTTTACATGCACACATAACTTCATCAAACTACAGCCACTGCTTGACTGGTCCAGATGCAGACAACTGGTTAATGCATTTCAAATTTGGCAACTCACTATGAGATCTCAGTGGAAACATATGATAGCTGAGAAGAGACGATACAGAAACAAAACCCAAAGTCAGGAAAACAAGACACAGTATCTCTTCCCCCACTCCCTGTAGTTTTCACCAATTCCAGTGTCTAGAAGAATCCAGACAGACTGGTGAGGCCGTGTGGGGCTAGAACAGTGATTCTCCACCCAACATGGCCTGGGAAGCAGCTGCGGTTCTGCACAGAATGGATACATTCACAATAACGTGGGCCAGAGATGAAACATCAGTATCAAAATACACATCCTTCTGCTTTGCAACAGGAACAGAGCTATCTCATGCAGAGTCTGAGATACCATTCCAGTTATTATTTCCTATTGCATGTAAAATACTCTGTAATCTTAAAGTTTCAGAGTATTGTGCCTTCCAGTAAGGAGGTTCTATAAAATGGTTTGGTCACAATCATGCTGAAACCCTAGAACAGGTGGTGGTCTTACGTGATTTATTTCTATTGAATGTGTGTCCTTTGTTGCATAGCCCTGTGGGTTAACGACATCCACTCACTGGGACACACCTCCACACAGAGAAACACACACACACGTCACAGGCCAGGTTTCTTTAAGGTGAGTCATGGGGCAACAGCCAATGGGAACACTCAAATGATCCAGCGAAGAGATCATCTGACATTTCCAAACACGGAGGATGCACCAAAATCTAATCATCTAAATATTCCTTTTGTTCACAAAACAAAGGGTCTCCCGGCATTTTATGCACAGCCTCCTACCTACGGTGTTTCCCTTTTGACAGTGGCCATGAGGTTGGATTTCCCTTTCGCTTCCTGCTTTCCCGTGTCTTGTGCCACAGTGCTGGGCTTCAGATGGCTCCTACCTGAGCCTCAGTCGCCAAGCTTCTCCTTGCCCCATCGCTTCCTCCGAGTTTTGGCCTCATTTCAGTCGGGCCGTCCCAAGTGCCCGCACCTGCACAGACACAGGCCCTCCCTCCTGCCCGCCGGGTCCATCTCCACTCCCCCACCTCTCCCTCTTCCCACGACCTCTCCCTCTCTCTGGCCTTATCTGAAAAGAAACTTTCACAACAGATACCATGCCCTCTTTGGCAGGCATCCTGTCCCTGAGATTCAGACGTAGAACAGACTGAAAACACCCCATACAAGGACATGCTCTACACTGCTCTGTGGCTTCCCAGGGAACCCTTCCACTTGTGGCAGGAAAACAGGGAAATGGTCACTTCGTTTCCAACTACAACCGTCCCACTGGATGTTATATGAGTGTTCTCCATGGACACCAGCTTTCTACTTGGTTGATATTTGGAACTGGAAACAGTTCCAAGGATTCACCCACGCTTCACACAGGCTTCACATCACCGCCCCCAGGAGCCTGGCACGAGAGGGCTCGGAAGTCAGGCACTTGGTCGAGAGCAGCAGAAGCCAGGGGAGCTGGGGGGCCACCCAGGCTGGACGCAAGAGCATCTCCTCGCACGAGAGAGAGAGAGAGAGAGAGAGACACCACCCCCCCCCCACAAAAAGCTGAGAGCTTCCTCCAGGTTGGATTTTTTTTAAGTTCTGTTACTATTTCCTTCCCCATTTTTCTGTTTTTCTCTTCTTTCTAGATCAAGTATATGGAATTGACAAAAGAGGGAAGGGTGTTTCGATTAAAAACCAAAACCAACAGCAAGAATGTTTTCCAGATTTGGTCCCTGTCAAGGTTGACAGCATCTGGGAGAGGACAGAGTGTGTGTGAGTGTATTTCTGGTGTCCACCTGCTGTTTCAGTACAAAGAGCCACGCTGGATGTGTTTGTGTTTGTGGGCGCCGACAAGAATGCACGGAGCCACAGGCCGGGCTCCTGAGGTTACTGCTGTTGACCATCCACTCTGTCTTATCTGGCCAGGCGTGTAAACATGCCGGGCTCCGTACCACACACGTGGATAAAGGATGGTCTCTACCAGATCCAGACCTCCTAAAAGTGGCCCAGGCACACCCCCCAGACGCTGGGAGCCATCACACAGGATTCAGACTGACAGGGTCCCACTCAGCACATGCAGTGACTTCCCGTGTAGGGTCTGTGGCACGAGACCCAGGCAGGCAGCATACAAGGGGACAGAGAGAGCCACGTCCCTCTCCGAAAGGGCTTTAGGAATTGGTCCAGCGTGAAAGAGAAGGTGGGGGCGGGGGGGTGGGGGGGAGCCACGGGGCCTCCCCTCAGCTGGCCCCAAAGGCGGGGTCGCTCCAACCAGGGGCTGCTGCCCCTGCCTCAGTGCCCCTGCGCGTCCCTGGGAGCCCAGCATGGATGATAAAACTCATCGGCTGGAACGCGCCCACTGAGCAGGCGTGAAGCGGAGGTGCGGCTAGCACCAGTGGTCTTGATCGGGGTGGTGGTAGCTATGCTGAACCCGGCCGCCCGAGCTGAGCCCCAGAGTGCAGTGGTAGCTGTTGGGCACGCGGCGGAGGGGGTGCGACTGGGAGGTCAGGGAGGACACATAGGAAGTCCGGGAGGAGCGGCCTGAGTTGGTGGCCACAGCCTCCTTGAAGGTAAGCGTGTCCTCAGGCTGGGTGCTGGCAGTGTCCTCACTGTCCAGACGCTGCCCCAAGTAAGGGTCAGAGCCGATCCTAGAGCCGGCGGCCAGGGGCTGGCTGAGGGGGTCTCTCTGGAGCAGAGCGTTGTGTTCGGAAAGGCCACGGCTAAGCCGGCCCGGGGAAAAGGTGGGGAGGCTGGTCTGTGCCCCAGCAAAGTGGACAAGCGAAGATTGGCCATCTTGTAGGTGACACTGGGAAGGGGGGTCAGCGAAGTCTGGGGGAGCTGCCTCCGCCCACCACGGCCAGGGGTGCTAGCACCGGATGTTGACAACAAGGGGCTCCCATTCACTGAACCACCACCCTACAAGAAAATAGAACAGAGAAAAAAAAATCAAAGTCCCAGACCAGAGGCCAATGCAGGTGAGAACCATGGAGGTGGGGGGTGAGGCATGGAGAGAGGCAGGCACCCTGGGAGGGGACCCGTAGGGTGTGTGGTGGAGGGGGGAAAGCCGCTGGTGCCGGTAGGCCTGGGGAGGTGGTTGGGGACCAGTGGGGAACAAAGGGACAGGCACAGCTCAGGGAGAAGGGAGACCAGAGGCCAGTCCAGGGCAGTTGGGAGGGGAGGATCGGGCTGGTGCGGGAGGAATGGAGCAAGGAGGGGGGGAGCACAGACTCGGGCCTGGGAACCAGGACATGAAGGAGGATTCAGAGCATGGTGGGGGGGGGGGCTCATAAGGAGGGACAGTGAGGGGGGTCCTGTCTTACCGGTCTTGGGGGTCCTGGCTCCTGCCCAGCTGTTGGTGACGTGGGGTGGCTGCTGAGGGAGGGTTTGGGCTGCGAGGGCTCCTGGCCCCCAAAGCGGTCACAGGAGTAGAAACGCTGCTTCTCCGAGGAAGAGGAAGAGGGCTGCCTCCGCTCTTGGGACCGGCCCCGCTCCTGTCTGCGCTCCGTCCGGCAGCCTGTGGGCCCCTCTTGTGGGGGTGGGCCTGGCCCTGCAGCACTGCTGGGTGCTGGCCAGGAAGAGGGGAAGTCAGCACAGCGAGCCAGGTGGGGAGACAGACCCCCAGCCCAGACCCAGTCCCCAGGGCCAGCAGGGGGACCCAGGGGGAGAGCTGAGGTGCGTGGGTGATCCTGCCTGGTCCCCAGACCTGGGCCTCACAGCCCCCTACTCAGGGCCATTTGGATGGTGGAGGCACAGAAAGGAATGCCTCAGGCCCTGGCCATAGGAGGGACCCCCACACGCACCGCCATCTGTGTCTGCGGACAGGCTGGGCCCCTTCTCCAAGGACTTCTGCTTCCTCTCCCTGCGGCGATGGCAGCGGTGGTGGTGATGGGGCGCAGCCTGGCTGGCTGGGGCACGGTCCAGGGCAGCGCTGCAGAGATGAGCCATGTGGGGACGCTGGGGCGCCAGTGTGGAGATGGAGCACTTCATGGGGCTGGCGTTGGGGGCCGGCTGCGGGTGGGATGTGGGTTGGCACACAGTCTGAGAGAGGGGCCTGGGGCAGGCTCCAGGGTGGCCCTGAAGGCCTGGGGCTCAGGAACCACCAGGCCCCTCCCTCTCCCCAGAAAGCTCTTCCCCACCCAGGCCCACCCTTTCTCCCAGAGCACGCTGCACAAGGTGCTGTCCGTCTCTGCCAGCGGGGCCCAGAGAGCTGTTGGCCTCAGTGTCCCTGGGGGACAGGGAGGATGCCAGGAAGAGGGAGGCTGCGGGCCTGGCTGGGAGAACCCTGAGGGGTGGCTGCGTGTGATGGCCCTGCTGGGCCAGGGCCATGGGGCTCCTGCCCTGGGCTGAAATCGGGACCTGCGGAAAGGGGCCCTCCCAGGGGAGCTGACCCACAGCCTCCACTCGGCGTCCTCAAGCTGGCCGCCCAGCGGGCCAGGCTCGGGAAGGGGAAGAGGGCGGGAGCCACCACCAATGGGAGGCAGAGACAAGTTTAGAGAATGAAGTCATTGGAATGTGCAGAACCAGGAACCACAAAAGGAGGCAGGGACAGGGCCAGCCCCAGGCAAACACTGAGGGTCCCCGGCTGGAGGACATGCCCCTCTAAAGCCCCTCACCATCCCAGGAAGTGAAAGCAGGGCCCCCTGACACAGCCTCAGGTCTGCAGGCCCCTCTCTGAGTCCTTGTGAATGGGCCCACAGCCCCCTTGCCCTGGAGCTTCCTGCTCGGTACTCAAAGCATCCCCGAAGGAGCAGGGGATGGAGGTGGTGCCGCCTCCAGAGTCCAGAGAAAGAACAGGGCAGGTCGGGCGCCTGGGTGGCTCAGTTGGTTAAGCAACTGCCTTCGGCTCAGGTCATGACCCTGGAGTTCCAGGATCGAGTCCCGCATTGGGCTCAGCAGGGAGTCTGCTTCTCCCTCTGACCCTCCCCCCTCTCATGTGCTCTCTCTCTCAAATAAAATAAATAAAATCTTTAAAAGAAAAAAAGAACAGGGCAGGTCCTCCCCAGAGCATCGATGGGGGAAAGGGAGGACCAAGCTGTGAGGCACCGTGTGCATGGCGGAGGGGCTGGGAGGGGCAATGCAGGCTGGCGTGAGGAGGGGTGTCCTAGAGAGAGGGAGAGTCTGGGTCAGGGACACTGGGCTGGGAGATGGAAGCCCCAGGGCCACCGCAGGAGGCTGAGCACCGGTGGGTGGTGGGGATTCCTGGCAGGCCTCCGAGGACTCTGGCTGCACCTCTTGAGACCATCGTCCTGGGAGCTCCCAACAGGGCTGACAGTGTACAGGCCGCCGTGCAGGTAGGGAGCCCTCACGCGGGACACAAGCCCTCCCCAAGCCAGGACTCCTCATCCCCCACGCCCCCACCCTCCCATGACCCTGGCCCTCCCAGGCCACCCACCTGAGTCTCTGCAGCCGGGCGAGGCATGGAGGCCGTGCGTCCCTGGCTCTCCAGTCCGGGTTGGGGCTCCCCGTCCGGACCTCTCAGGGCCATGCTCTGCATCTGGACGTCCACAGCCTGGGCACACAGCAGCCCGCAGTCACACCGGCCCCCACCCCACTCTCACCTTCCCCCCCATCCTGGGCTCCCCGCCACACTCCTGCCATCTCCCACCATCCCTGTCTCACCCCAATCCTTATCTCATCCCCCATCCCCAGCCTGGCTCCCCAGCCCTGGGAGCCCTCCCCGGGTTTCCTGGCTGCACCACTGGGATCTCTGTAGAGTGGCCACGCTCCAGGGGTGTCCTTGCCTCATAGGGTACCTCCTGGGTCCTCTGAGTACCCCAGGAAACAGACTCCTTGATGCCACTCTCCTGGGTTTGTCTGTAGAGAAGAGAGGATTGTGCTGTTGGCTCAGAGGTCTGTGGGCCTTGGAAGGCCCACCAAGGACCTGGCTCCAACCTGCCAGGAACCTACACTGGCCCCTTCTACTCTGGGTTAGAAGCAGCCCAGATGCATGAGGCCCTTCAAGTACAGGCTCTCAAGTGGCCACAGAGCAAGGGATGTGGACTCAGTACCAGGGCTCAGAGCAGATGGGCAGAGAGGGCCCCGGACATGAGTCCGAGGGAGGTCTGGGCCCACCGCTTGCTGGTCTAGGGACACCCGGCAGGTTCCTCGGCCCTAGACAGGGCCTCCCAGGAGTAGTGGGAGGCCACATGTGCACAGCATGCATGACGCAGAGGGCAGACATCCTGTCTACGCTGGTGCACAGCAAGCCGTGACCACTACGTTAGGGGCAGTGTAGTACTCAGGAAAACCTACCTGATTAACAGTCCAAGACCCACAACCAG
Organism: Eumetopias jubatus; assembly: GCF_037043125.1. Taxonomy (NCBI): domain Eukaryota; kingdom Metazoa; phylum Chordata; class Mammalia; order Carnivora; family Otariidae; genus Eumetopias; species Eumetopias jubatus. The sequence continues at coordinate 33,645 of NW_028274955.1, forward strand.
GCTGCAGAAAAGAACATCCAAACATGTACAGATGAGGAGGAAATCAGGAGCCCTAAACATGCATGCTGTGCCCAGTCTGGTACCAGGCCCCACACCTTAGCCCTTGCTGGATGAGGCAGAGCACAGTCCCCCCTCTTTGGGCTCAGCCAGTGATTTCCTTTAGCCAATAAGGGTGTTAGCAGACCTGGGACCCTGCTGGCCCTGAGGGGGTGGCTGAGAGGAGCCTGCCTGCTACCACCCCCCAGCGACACACGGTACAAGACAGGTAGGTGACTGTTAGTTCGCAACACTTGGTTTTGGGTGGTTCATTACCAAGAATTATTGTGGCAAGAGTTAGGGGTTAGGTAACAAGGACGTTACCAATTTGTCTACAAAATACAATTGCTTCAGAAATCACTACTGGAGTGGAGATCTGAGGAAAAATGTCTTAGAGGAGTTAGGAAGACTAGACACACACAGGCCGTCAACAGAATGGGGTCGAAACAAATCATTTCTCAACGGGCAGTGAGGAAGCAGAGGCAGAGGCCCCTCACTGGAAAGGGAAATGGGCACGCACAATGGGAGGAGACAGTGGGAACCACCGACTGTCTAAATCCACTGACCTCAGTGCCATCAGAGGCACCCGTGTAACGTTTTGGGAATTAGCTTTGGAGTCCACCATGGACCGCTCCAGCAGCCCGCCTGGACTAGCTTTCAGGCAGCATCTGCGGGGAACCATTTGGGGGGAGGTGGGCACGGGGTGGAACAGAGAGGCCAGTCTCCCAAAGTGGTGATGGGACCTGAGGGCTCCATGTCCTGCAGCACAGCCTACAGGGAGCCCCTCTGGGAGGGGGAGAAACCAGGAGTCCTACCTCCTCCGTGCACCTCACACCCTGGCCAGGTACTGACACGGCCCCGCCGTTGCTGAGGGACGCAGAGCTCTTCTGCCGAAGGAAAACCCGGGCTCCTCGGAGCACAGCCGGCTGTGTCTGCTCCAGCGTGGCCTTCAGAGGGTGGAACAGGGACACAGGGCCCATCTGTAGAAGGGACGCAGGGAAGAGGAAGAGCTCTAAGGGCACAGACAGGTGTGCCAGAAAGCTGGCCTGACCCCACAGCATGGGTTGGTGCTCCTTCTGCCCTGCCCCAGCCCTACACAAGAGGTAGGCGGGGGCTTACTCCCAACCTGGCCTGTGAGTGACATCAGGAAAGTCATTTCACTTCTTGGAGCTTCAGTATCCCTACCTACAAAATCTGGGGACCTCATCCAATTAAAAATGGTAAAAGGTTTCATCTCATCATCAACTTGGATTGATGGGTAGAGGCTGCATGACCCCGGACTGAGCAGAATTCTAAGGACATTTCAGGGCTCGGGGGGTGGCGGGGGGGCACTAATGGGTGTCTGCAACAGAGAGGGGAATGGGGGATGTGGTGTGGGCATCAGATACTTCCCATCCCACGATGGGTGAATGTCCCTGTAAGCTCCGAACCAGGCAACTTTCTAGACAGAGTCTACGTATGGTCACTGATGGTTTGGCTGCATGGGAAAGTTGTTATCTTTGAAGGATGACGTCAGGAAGATGGGGCCCCAAACCAGCCCAGTCAGAGTCATGAGGGGAAGAAATCATGACCCTGGACCCATCAGTTTGATTCTCTCCGGTCCCTGCCAATGTGCACGGTAATCAGGTTCTCCTCGAACCTCCCCAAACAACCTCCTCAAATATTCTTCAAACTTCTTTCTTCTAACACTTAAAACAGTGGTATCTCCAGGGAACAGGTCCTCACCCCTTGTCTACTGCTCCTGAACACTAGGTCTCCAAGTCAGGGGGCCCCCAGTACCAGCAAGAGACCAGCCGTTGGAAAGCACTCAGGCTGTATGGGGTTTCTGACTTTGGGGTCGGAGAGTGAGGCTACAGTAGGAACCTCTCATCTTCCTTTTCCCGCCGTGCAATCCCCAGGAAGGATGTGGGTTTCCTCTGCCGTCAAAACAACTGATGCGTGCCAGAGTCTGAGGTTTACTTCTTGGAAATCCTGGAACTCGGTACCTGGGACAGGCCTCCCGTGGCCTGGTGAATCTGGTCTCTGGGGGTCTTGTTCTGTTTGTAGAAGTCAAGTATCATCAGAGCTGCATACACCTTTCCTACGGTCATCTCATCGGCTGGAGGGAGAGAAAACAGAGGGTGGGGTGTGGAGGAGGAAGGGGAGGTGGGGGGGCAAGGGAACAGCCTCCACCACAGGGACTCCTGGACACGCTCAGGGAAGGGCACAGGGCTTGGCCGAAGTTGCATCTGTGGACACTGAGCACGTGTCCTCTGGAGCTGTACTGACTCTCCACAGGGCCCTCCATCTCCTCCCAATGAAGTGGATGTGGGGTTTAATCTTTAAGCACCTCATCTCTAACTGTAGGAGTCTCCCTGCTGTTCTCTGGATTTTTTTAAGTATACACCCCCACCAGGAACGTGGGTGACTGTGGTCAACAGAATAAAGCCCAGGGAATCCCTTCCCACAGTCCCTATGCACCCACTGGTAAGACCGTTCTCCCTGCAGGTGGAAACTAAGTCTAGACTATTGACGAGGTCACCCTGGCCCAGGCCTCCCGGCTCTGCCTCTGGGTGGGACACAAAAGAGGGGTGAACAAGGAGAATTTCTTGCCCTCACTTACGTTTATGGGGTGGCACCAGTAACTCCAGGGTCTTCTGGGGCAGATTGGCCCACACAGAGGAAATCTCCTTCCTCAACTCTGCATCACACTGATGCTGCTTGGTGCCGGCTGGGGCAGGACAAGGGTGTGGAGGGGAAGAGAGATGTTAGGAGCTGTCTCACGGGCCCCCTGGGGGAGCCGGCAGGGAGAGGTGTGGTGTGAGGGGAAATGGGGCAAGGACCGTGCCAGGAGAAAGGGCAGAGCGGGGAGAAGCACGGCCACGGCGTCTGTCGGAGCGTCCCTGATGGGCACGTGCAGAGACAGAGGCCTGTGTGCGTGGGCCCTGGGAGTGGAGAAGGGATATGGTGGCGGTCCAGCTGTTCGTCCAGCCATTCAAAACTATCAAGAGAGCACCCTCCCGTGCCAGGGACTATTCTAGGTGATGGAACAAAAGCAAAGGAGCCGCCTTTGTGGCACCATGTGGCTTGACTCAACAATAAAGTGGCAGTAAGTTCAAAACCTAGTGTGTTGGGTGCAGAAAAAGCTTAAGTAGGGAGGGATGAGAAATATTAGGAGGGCTGAAATTTTGGACAGGGGAGTCAGGAAAGGTCTCATGAGAAGGTGGTGTGTGTGTAAGACCCCGAAGGCAGAAAAGGACCAGGGGGTGCAAAGGCCTTGGTGTGTCACACAACCAGCCAGGAAGGCAAGGCTCACTGAGCGGGGGGTGGGGGTGACGGGCTGCAGGGAGCAGATGTTGAGATAGGAAGCAGCAGAGCGTGATAAGCAGAGGGATAAAATACTCTGACCTTTTTTTAGCATCAGGTTTACTATGGTATAATGTACATACAACGAAATCCACCCTTTTCAGTTATCCCATTCTATGAACTTTGGTAAATCCATAAAGCCACACATCCACCCCACAATCGAGTCATGGTATATGGCCCCACTGCCAAAGTCCCTCTGTGCTCCCTTTGTAGCTGACCCCTTGGCCTCCTCTCACCCCGTCCCATCCCTAGTGTGTTTTCTGTCTCGGTCTGTTTTGCCTTCTCCAGAATGCCCCACAAACAACGTCATTGGGTGTATTGGCTTTTGAGTAGGACTTCTCCACTCATTGTGGTGCCTTTGAGATTCAGTCCACGTTGTTGAGTGTATAAGTAGCCTGTTTCTTTTGATTGCAGAGTACTACCTTGTGGTATGGATAGACCCCAATTTGTTTATCCATTCACCAGTTGTGAGCATTTGAGTTGCTTACATTTTGAGGAGATTATGAAATAAAGCTGTGAACATTTGCATATAGGTTTTTGTGCAGATGTATGTTTTCTTTTCTTCCCACTTGGGAGTGGGCTGGCTGGGCCGTACGGTAAGGAACTGCCAAACTAGGATCACAAGAATTCCATATTATGCATTCTCACCAGGACTTAATATTGTCATTTAGAAAAGTACTTTAACCGTATTAATAACCATGTAGTGTTATCTTACTATGGCTTCATTTTGGATTTCTCCCATCCAAGTACGAACCAGGCCCGACCCTGCTTAGCTTCCGAGATCAGACGAGATCGGGCGTGTTCAGGGTGGTATGGCCGTAGACTTCATTTTGGATTTCTCTAATGATTAATGATATTGAGCATCTTTATAGGTGTTTATTTGCCTTCCATATATATTTTTTGGTGACATGTCTATTTGAATCCTTTACCCATTTTTATTAGGTTGTTTACTTTCTTATTACTGAGTTGTGACAGACCTTTATCTATTCTGGAAACTGATCCTATATCAGATACATGGTTCAAAAATATCTTCACCAATGCTTTAGCTTTGTCTTTTCATTTTCTTAAATGTCTTTTTGAAGAGCAAAAGTTTTTAATGTTGATAAAGTTCAATTTTTCAATTTTTCTTTTATGGCTCATGCTTTTTGTGTCTTCAAAAATCTTTGCCAAACTCAAAATTGCCAAAATCTCTCTCCTGTGTTTCCTTCTAGAGGTTTTATAATTTTACATTTTACATTTATGTCTATGATCAATTTCAAGTTAATTTTTGTAGGAGGTAAAAGGTATGTGCTATGGACTGAATTGTGTGCTGCCCCCGTTCACATGCTGAAGCCGGAACCCTCATTGTGACTGTATAAGGCCAAGAAGGAGGCAATTAGGTGAAATGAGGTCAGAAGGATGGGACCCTGACCCAGAGAGTTAGTGTCCTTATGAGAAGAGACACCAGAAAATTCGTTCACTCTCTGTATGCACTCAGGGAAAGACCATGTGAGCACACAGTGAGAAGGTGACCACCCTACAAACCAAGAGAACAGGCCCAGGAATGAAACTTACCTTCCTGGCACCTTGATTTGGACTTTCAGCCTCCAGACTGTGAGAAATAAATTTCTGTGTTTAAGCCACTCAGTTGTGGTTCTTTGTTATTGGCAGCCCTAGCAGACTAAGACGCTAAATGTCAAGATTTTTCCCTTTTCTGGGTAGTTGTCTAAATTTTTCAAGTACCATTTGTTGAAAAAATTATCTTTTCTTCATTAATTGCCTTTACAACTTCATCAAAAATCCATTGGCAATGTAAGTACGAGTCTCTATTGTGTTCCACTGACCCATGTCTCTGTCCTGTCACCAACACGATACGCCTCAATTGACGTGCTTTATAGAAAGTCTTTGATTCAGGTAGAGTAAGTTTTCTTTGTTCTCTTTTCAAAATTGTTTGTTATTCAAGTTCTTTTGCTTTTCTAGATACATTTTAGAATTTGTTTGTACATTTCTACCTAAAAACCTGTTGGGATTTTGATTGGGTGAACATTTATTCTATTGATGAATGTGGGAAGAATTGACATCATGACAATATGGAATCTTCCAATGCATGAAGATGATGCAGTGCTTAATTTTTAGATCTTCTTTGCTTCTTTCAATGTTTTGAAATTTGCAACATAGAGATCTCACATATATACTTTTTAGAGTTATCCAACAACAAAGAAGTACTTCATGTTTTTGGTGTGATTTTAATGGAACTTTTTCCCATTTCAATTGTTAATTGCTAATATACAGAAATACATTTGCTTCTTGCACACTGACCTTGTATCCTGTGACCTTGCTCTATACTTGGGGATGGTTTTAGTTACTTTTTTTAATGGCTTAAAACAACAGAAATTTATTATCTCAGTTCTGGAGGCCAGAAGCTCAAAATCAAGGTGTCCAGCATGACCGTGCCTCCTCCAAATGTTCTAGTGAAGAATTCTTCCTTGCCCGTTTCTAGATGTTGGTGGCTCCCAGCCATCCTTGGCATTCCTTGGCCCGTAGATGCCTCCATTTTATTCACTTTTTCTTAGAGTCTTTCAGATTTTTCTCCATAGATAATCATGTCAGTTGTGAATACAGGCAGTTTTATTTCTTCCTTTCCAATTGGTATGCCTATTTCTTTTTCTTAACTCATTACAATGGCTAGGACCTAACGTATGGTGTTGAACAAGAATGGTGACAGCAGACATCCTTTGTTCTTGATCTTAGGGAAAAAGGGGTTAGTCTTTCTTTGTTAAGTGTGTCATTCGCTGAAGGTTTTTCATAGATATCCTTGATCAGATTGAGGGGGCTTCCTTCAGTTTCTACTCTATGCAGAATTTTTAAAATCATGGATACTGAATTCTTGTGAAATGCTTTTTCTGCATCTATTGAGATGATCATATAGTTCTACTTCTTTGATATATTAAATTATATTGATTGATTTTTTATACTTGAACTCAACTTGCATTCCTGGGATAAACCCTACTTTTGTCATCAAGCAAATAGATATATATACAGCCAGACTCAGTTTGAGAAAACTGGGTGGAATATTTTTGTGTCTACAGTCATGAGGGATACTGATCTGTCACTTTCTTTTCCTATAATGTCTTTGTCTCATCTTGGTGTAGGAGCAATGTCAGCACAATATGGTAAGTTGAGAAATGTCCTCTTTTTCTCTATTTTCTGGAAGAGTTTATACAGAGCTGGTATTATCTCCCCCTTAAATGTTTGGTGGACCTCACCTATGGAGCTAACTGGGCCGGGGATTTTCTTTGTTGGAAGGCTTTTAACTATAATTTAATTTCTTTAATAACTATAGTGCTACTCAGATTCTCTCTTCCTTTTTTTAACCCACTCAGGTTATCCATTCTTGAATGAGCTTGATATTTGGTGTCAAGGAATTTTTCCATTTCATTTAGGTTGTTGAAGTTATTGACAGAAAGTTGTTCATAAAATTTCCTTGTTATCCATTTAATGGCAGCAGGACCTGTAGTGGTGTTCTCTCTTTCATTCCTTATATTGGTTATTTCTATCTCTTTTTCTTGATTGGTCTAGCCAGAGGTTTATTAATTTTATTGCTTTGGTTTTTAACATGATCATTCTAGCTGTTCTGTTGCAGGCAGATAAGAACAGAGGCAGACCAGTCTGAAGCTACTCTAAGAATCGAGTCAAGACCCGAGAGAGGGGCTTGGACCAGGAGCTAGCAGTGGGAGAGGACATAGAAGTGACCATATTCTGGTATATTATGAAGGTGGAGTCAAGAGATATGACAGGAAATCATATATGGATCAAAACTGGGAAAAGGATTTTAAAAAAAAGAAAGAAAGAAAGAGGAGGTAAGAATGACTCCAGAGGTTTTTGTCTTGAGTGACTAACTGGAAGAACAGAGTTTCCACTGATGGAGACGGGAAAGATCATGGGGAACACGTGGCGATCAAGTTTGGGCAAGTGAACTTTGGAATGCTTCCTGGGCCTCCCAGTGGAGACAGTAAAAATTCACATGAGAATGCAGAATGCAGGTCTGGAGTTCAGGAGGAGGCCTGCACTAAAAACACAAAGTTGGAATTCCCAGTATTTAGAGCCATGAAAATAGGTGGAATGACGAACGTGGCAAAGGGAACAGTCTGAGGGGCACCGTGACATTCAGAGGATGGGAGACATGAGAAAACAGAACAGGAAACATCAAAGGGATTCAAGAAGAACTACACGACCACGGAGGAAGGGCCGAGCCGCGGGCGGACGCGGCCACGGAGGAAGGGCCGAGCCGCGAGCGGGCGCGGCCACGGAGGAAGGGCCGAGCCGCCGGCGGACGCGACCACGGAGGAAAGGCTGAGCTGTGGATTAGGTAAAATGAGGACCGAGCACACGGAGGTCGCCGAACAGCTCAGCAAGAGTGGCTCCAGCAGCATTGCAGTGGAAACCCACCTGCAGACTGAACAAGAGAGACCAGACAGACAATACAGACCAGTCTCTCGAGGAGTTGGTCGCGAGGAGGGGAAGAATAAACATAGGGAAGCCAATGGAGGGAGCAGAAAACCTTTTAAAGATGGGAGAGATCATAGCTTGTTTATATGTTGATACAAAGAATCCAATAGGGAGGAAAAACTGACAGGGCAAGAAGCAGGGTGCAGAATTTCTGGCATGACATCTGTGGGTAGATGATGAGAACGGGACCTAGAGGGCAAGGGGGGCAGGGTACGGGACTGGCCTCGACTCATCCGCTACAAACGAAATGGCTGAGCTCAAGGGCTCGAGTGCAGCCAGGAGGGTGGTGTGGGGGCAGAGACAGTGCAGATCCCCTCTGGTGGCTCTAATTTTTCTAATTTTCACAGGAGGGTGAAGGTGGAAAGGATACACTGGAGGTTTATTCTCTCCTAGATTTGGCACAGGCTATGCAGTCCTATCAGTCAGCTCAGGAGAGGACCTGACAGGGCCCGGGGTCACTACGGGGAGTGGACAGAAGGCACACAGACGCTGCACCCTGGAAGGGTGCTACCTCATGTGAACCTATGTTCTGCCGTCCCATGCTCTGGGTAACCTGGACAGGTCATTTAACCTGCACCTCAGCTCCCGCACATGAAAATGGGATCATTACAAGGCTCAAAGGCAGGGCGGTTATCAGGGGATGAGGTCAGTGCCCAACAGAGGCGCCATGAGCAGCTGTCCTTGGTCGTCTCCAGACAAGCCTCCTCACCCCCCTTCCCTGCACACCCACCTGGGGGTGGCTCTGGACTGAGGACCGCCCGGTCCTGGCTTGGTGCCCTCCCCAGATGCTGCCTTGCTCACCTGGAGCCAGCTCGATCTCCAGTGCAGTCCGAATGAGGGCCATCAGCGTGGACGTGAAGTGGACGGTCATGTCCTCATTGGAGATGGGCATGTTCATGCGAACCAGGCGCTAGAGACAAGGGGAGCAGGTCAGGGCCAGGCCTACCAGGGTCCCTCCACCACAGGACTACAAGGGGCTGGAGGCCCCTAGAGGCTGGGCTTCGCCTCCTAGGGGTGCTTCTGCAGGCGCCCAGGCAAAGTTGGGTGGCTGGGAGTTTTGCCAGCATTCACACTCACCCTTGGACCACACCCCCCCCTTGGAGCAGTCCCTCCTTCTCCTAGCTACGGAAAAATAGAAGTCCAGGTAAAGACTGTAGCATAGCACCAAGCCAGAAGCCTGGATCCCTCTGAAAGAACAGGCACATGCTTAGCCAGAAGGACCCCTGCCCAAGGCTGGAATAAGGGGCGTGGGGCCTGGGCTGAAGAGGGAGGGATCTGGGCTGCAGAACAGAGGCGAGGCACCCTGGGATGGCCCACAGACAGGAGGGAAGACCCCTGTCCTTACAGCTCTGCCCAACGTCTTCTCCTCCACCGGCAGCCTGGAGCACTGGACAAGGGGCAGGTTAGCCAAGAGCACAGCTCTGAGCTCCCACTCCCAGTGAGGCATCCCTTCACCCCAGGAAGGCTTCTGCCTCTCACCACCCAGCCAGGGGGCCTGGAAGAGGCAGCCAGCACCTTCCAGTCAGAAGGACCCAGAACAGATGGTACTGCACAGGGCCAGCGTGGAGGCTGGTAGGGAGAGGCTCAGGGCCATTGCACAGGAGTAAAAGTACTTCGGACCAGACTGGGAGCAGTGCCCTGCTGCTTTGCTCCCTGTTTCCGCATCAGGTGAACAGCCCCTTTTCTCTCCTCATTTTTCAAGGACAGAAGAGCGGGAGACAGATGTGTGTCTGTACCACAGACCTCCGGGTAGAGCCAGCAGCTGCCCAGAGCCTGAGGCTCTGAGAACTTAGGTGGTGTCCAGGAAGAAAAGTACCCTTGGTGTGTCTGGCATGGTCTCAGCCTGGGAGGTCACCTAGCTGACCAGGTAGAGCCCTAGGGGCACCGTGACCTACCTGTCTTCTCTCACCATTCTCTTGTCGTCTACCATAAGACAGAGCTAGAGAAGGGGGCACAGGGCCCCTCCCCGGGTTGTGCCTGTCCTCTGCCAAGCCCACATCCCATGACAGAGCAGCCTCTCTTCCCCTCTAGGGGGGGCCCCCAGCCCAGCCCCCAGCCCTGCCCCCAGTGTCTGGGCCCTAGATCCAATCCTCGGCCTAGTAGAGACCGGGTGGCTAGAGACACGAGCCCAGACTCTGCCCCCCTGAATCCTGGTGAAGCCCCACCTGGCACATCGAATCGTGGTCCCAGGACCTCACACATCACCTTTGTGATGCACACCAGGAAAATCGGCTTTCCAGAGCACAGGGTCCCTGTAGACCAGCACCGATGGCAGGAGGAGAGGCAGAGGGATTCCTCTCTAGGGAAGTCAGGGAGTCGGGTCCCAGCCTGAAGGGGGAGCAAGCAGGTGATTTCCAAAAGAAGAGAGCTCTGTCCAGGGCACCTTCACCAGAGGCTCTCCTCTGCCTGTCCAGGCCCTAGAAGGGCAGGGATCTCTGGAAGTGGCAGAAGGACAAGGCCAGGGTAAACAGACAGGCATCTCTGCCCTGGGCCTAGGACCTCCTGGTCATAGCACCCTGAGCATCTCCTGGACCCTCCCCAGCTCCCCAAGCCCATCCATTCCTACCCACCCTGACGCCTCCCCGGTCTATTCATGACCAGAACCTTGGAACTGGCCAGCACAGCTGGGGAGGGGCCCTAAAGGCTAGCCCATCAGAGCCCTGCATGCCCAGCCTGGCCCCAGGTATCAGTGTGGACAGAACTCTCCTCCTTGGGAACAAAGCTACAGTCTTGCATGCAGGCCTCAGGCAGGCGCAACATGCATGCCAGGCAGGGGAGGGCTGAGGAGGACAGCAGAGGCATCTGCCGATGGCCTGAAGGAGCCACTTAGCTTCCAAAGGCTGTGCTGAGCCAGGTGACAGAGGGAGGCCCAGATTGAGAGCACAGAGACAGACAGCACAGACAGAACCAGAGAGAGGAAAGCTCTGCTGGGAAGCTCGCTCAGAGAGAGGCCGGTGGCACAGAGGCTGCAGACACATGCTGGTGGAGCTGCACGACTCAGGCTGGCTCTGTTTTCTGGGAGCAGTGGGAGCTGCAGCAGGGCTCTCTGTGTGGCGCGACGGGTGGGGGGTGGTGCTGGAGGGATGGGAGGTGCCTACACACCAAAGGGCACATGGGGCAGGTGGGAGCAGGCTTGGGGCTGGGCCATGTGACCTGCCCGCCCCCCAAGGAGGGAGGCCTGGAGATGTCCTTCAGTTTACCACCTCCTTGCCGCTCAGCCTCCTGGGCTCCTCAGCGATGGAGGGAGGGGGCGTGGGACTACCTGTCCTTACCCTGCAGCAGTCTCTGAAGCCCCAGGAATGACAGCAGAACGCCTCTCCCTGGCATCCTTTCCTTCTTAATGCCACAGCGCCTCCTTCCCGCTGTGGAACTTACAAAGCCCTAGGGATGCTGCCTCCCCAGGCTGACAGCAGCCCAGACCTGGGGAAGTTCTGCATGTGCGGAGCTGAGTGGGGGTTCCTCAGAAGTGCCAGAGGCCCTGCAGGCCCCTATTACCCCAGGCTCAGACCCAAAGGGCTGGATACCTCCACCCTCATCAGGTGCTTATGGGACAGAGAAGCTGAGTGCGGTCCTGAGCCCGGAACAAAAACAGCTTCTGTCTGAAAGGTGGTCTGTCCCCTCATTTCTGGGAAAGAGAAGGAAAGGAAAAAAGGCAGGTGGAGGGCTCCGGCTCCGTCTTCCTGAGCCTCTCAGGGGCTCTCAAGGGGGCACACCTGCGGGCACAAGGGGCAGGTGCAGACACCATCATGGTATCTGTGTCCCTCTGTCTGGGAAGGTAGAGGACATGGTTGGAGCAGAGAAAAGGAAGAAACAGTGAGACAGCAGAGCGGCAGACACACAGATGGACAAGCCCCGAGAGGAGACGGGAGACCAGCCCCAGCACAGCCAGCCTCGGGGTGCAGGGTCGGGGTCTACCTTGTATGCAACTCGAGCATGGCATTTCTCCCCCAGCCCCAGGGGTGGGGACATGTGTTTCAGCATCTCAAACATGTCATTGTACCTGATGCGCCCACTGGACACCCGGCCCAGGGAGGCAGAGGCAGGGTGGGGTCCACAGGAAGGGGTGCGGCGGGAGGGGGCCGGGGGGAGGAAGCAGACAAGAAAACAGATCCAGTTAACCAGCGTCCGATTACACGCCAAAAGTCAAAATACGTAAAATGAGGGACTTCTCTGCTTGACACGATCCCCTCCTTGCCCCTCCCAGCCTCACCTCCACACTCCAGCCCCACGCAGGGCAGCGGGCAGGGGTGACATCTGAGCTAATGAACATGGAGGGATGAGGAAGGGCTGCATCGGGGCGGCTTTGGGTTGTCAACTTCTGATTTTACACTTTTAGAAACCACAGATAATGCCAAATCAGAAGAGCTGCTTCACCATGCCGGGAGAGCCGGCAGACAGAATTACGTGACTGATGAGGCCGGCCTGAGAACCACGGCAGAAACATAGCTTTCCGTCACGCTCAATTTGCTTCCAAGTTAGCCTAGAGGCTAAAGAAGTGGAGAAAACTCTACAACAAGCCAGAAAACTAGAGCTGGGGGAGCCCCGAGGCTCTAGAGACAAACTTGACCGGTGAGTCCTGCTCCAAGCCCAGAGACACCCTAGGCCGCCCAGGGCGGGGCTGCTGCTGGGAGTCAGGGCTAGGCAGGAAATGGGAGATGGGGGGGGGGTGGAGGGGGCAGGGGCGTGGTGGGCAGCTGGGGTGGGGTGTGGCTTGGAGCCACTCTTGCACCCTCCTGTCCACACCAGGGGCAGGGCTGGCCCCAACATACGGGACAAGGCTGCGGATCCAGGGAGGTGTCTGGGGGCCGATGACTGTGTCTTCCGAGGTAGACAGGCCACCAGGCCTGCAGCCTCACCTCCACCCCTGGGGACACCTGCCTATGGGACCTGCTTGGGGTCCCAGAGACGAGGTCGGGTTCAGGCCACCCAGGAGAGAAAGGCAACAGCTTTTTCCTGGCAGGCACAGCTGCCCCAGGGCCTGGCCCTCCTCCCAGGGTTCCCAGCCTTGGCTGAGTGGATCGATCCAGAGGTGAAGCAGGAGGGCCCGTCTTTGGGCCTCCACTGCCTCTGTCCTCGCCTCCCTCGGGGACCAGAAGCCCCTCGGTTGTCAGGCTCTTCAGACTGGGAGGGGCCGCTCCTCCTGGCCTGCTTGTGCCCATGCGCTCCTCCTCTGGGGCCCTTGGCCTCCAGCCTGTCTGACCATTAGCCCACCCTGCAGAGCCTGGAGGCAAAGCCGGGAAAGACAGCTGCTTCCTCGGGCACAGGCAGGGCCTGGCCCCCAGCTCCCACCCAGCAGCCGACCCCTGCCCTCCAGGCCCAGCCAGCAAGCTTCGTGTGCACCGCCTCAGAAGGCTGCCTCTCCCCAGCCAGCGGGAGGGGTCGGGAGATCAGATGGGGCACCAGAGCGTCCAGGAGGTTGGAGTGCGGGGCGGGGCAGGGCAGGAGGAAAGAAAGGTGAGGTGTCCTCATTCCCAAACCAGGCAGGGAGTGTGCGCTGTGTTTGCATTTCGGGCAGGGAAGGGTATGTCCCATGGAGGCTCTGAGTTGCAAACCTTGTAGGCCAACCTACCAGGGCAGTTCTTCCCTAAGCCGACAGGTGGCGCAATACAACGCAACAAACTGTACGTATCCTTACAATGAACCCGGCAAGTGGAAAGGAAATGTCACAGGTTATGGCAACCAGGGCACGATGAGCCCGTCCCGCCCGCCCACCCAGCCTGCGACAGGAAGAGGAGCCGGGCGGCTGGACAGGCAGCTCCCTGCAGGGAATCCTGGGGCTCAGAAAGCCCCGGGAGGCAGGGCAATCCCAAGACCATTTCCAGAGCCTGACGCGGGCAGGAGGCACACCATACAGAACCAGTGCTGGCCCCTGTCGCAAGCCCCCACTGTGCACGCACTGCAACCACTGGTCCGCCTCCCCCCGGGTCTTGTTCGCCCACCCTCTCTGGCAGCCCCTGCTCTCGCTCCCTGAGTTCTGGAGACCCCATGCCTGGCTCTCCTGACCGTCTCTACCTCCTGCATCTCCTGGAGTCTGCTGGCCCGGCTAAGGACCCCCTAGTCCCAGGGTGGGCACCCTGGCCCACACCGACGTTTCTCTTTCCTGTCCAGTCAGCTCCAAGTCATTTCTGCAAAAGAGGGAAGAAAGAGGAAGCCCCACTTTGGCCTCACCCAAGGTGCTTGCTACCTCACTGGACCTAAAGGATCATGACGAAGGGTCTGGAAGCATGGTGAAGCCCCCAGCCCCAATAATCACCCAACCCAATTCACAGCCTGTTCTCTGGCTCATCTTCTCTCTTCCACCATCGAATCCCTCACACGGCACCAGATGGAAAGTGGGGGCACCATACTGTCACTGCAATGCAAAAAACTGTCCTCGCTGTCTGTAAAGCAAAGTCAAAGCTCCTTGTTTATCCCAAATTTCAAGACCTTCTCAACCTGTCCCAGCCGCCCTTCCAGCCCCTTTGCAATGCGTTCTCTTCTGCATCAGACACAATCACAGCCCCTTCCCTTCAGCCCCGGCCCCAACCTCTTCTCTAGAGCTCAATCCATCCTGCCCTCTTCGGTTTGGCTCAAATGCCACCTCCTCTGACTCACCGGCCAGATGGGGTTTCTCCCTCCTCGAACACCCCGGGCTCACACTATGGCTCCTCTGTTCTCCCACAGTCCCGTTGGACTCAGCATCCCGAGAGCACGTGCTTGCTTCACCTACACACCCCTGGTCCCCAGCACACGGCGGATGCTCAGGAATGTTGACTGGGCAGACGGATGAACACAAAGATGAGTAGACAGATCGCTTACAGGTGTGATTGTGATTCTCCTCTCGACTCTCTACCCTTCACCAAGTGAGGCAACGGGGAAGATGGGAGAAGGCGGCACCATAAAGCAACAACCCCACGCCTTCTTCATCTCCCCACAGCAGGCATGTGTGCACGCACATGTGCACATACATACCCATGCACACCTGCGCTCACACACATGTGCACACACAAGCATGCACGCCCGTGTATACCCGTGCACACGCACATTCACACACGTGCACACATGCACTGCACACACCTGCACACAATCACGTGTGCACGCGCGTACACATATATACAAACCATGTGCGTGTGCGCACATGTACACATGTATGTCTGCTGCATATTCACACACGTGCACACAAGCACACACACGTGCACATATGCACCGCACTCACATTTGCACACACGTGTGCATGCTCATACGCGTACACACAAACCATGTGCACGTACACCCATGCACACACGCGTGCACACATGCACCGCACTCACACATTTGCACAATCACGTGTGCACACTCGTACGTGTACACACAAACCATGTGCGTGTGTGCACATGCACACATGTATGTCTGCTGCACACATGCATGTACGCATGCCACATGTGCACACAAACACACCCGTGCACATATGCAACACGCACCCACAGAGCCATACACACATATGAAAGCTTGGGAAATTTCACAAAGTTTTGTTGTTCTTTAAGTCTCTCCAAGAACGAGGAGACAGCAGAGTGGCCACCTGGGATATAAAGCGGACCACATCCCTACATCTGCCACGGAGGCTAGGAAGGGCTCAAAGCACCCTCGGTCCTGTGCCCAGGACTCAGTCTCCTCAGCTGCCTCTGCTGGGCCTTCCCCTATCCCCTGCCATCTGGAGGCAGGCTATGTTTTCAGCCCAGGCCACTTGGGAGCAGCAAGTCTGAGTGTTAGTTGCGGGTCACATTTATGCTACTTTTGGACCATGGTCTTGGGTGCTATTTCACAGATGCCACCTCTGGGGTGACGCTTATATTTGCTGTCTACTCTTCCACAGCACTTTCTTTACCCCACTCCCAATGGCCCCTGCCTTCCAGAGGCCCCATTTTCAGAACTCTGGATTTGGGAAACAGTCTGAGCCCCCTGTGCACCATCACAAAACCACAGTCTGGCCCAAGTCCATTCCCTGTATGTCCAAATTCTGCTCCACCTGTGGCTGGACTAGGGGAAGCCCTGGGTCTACAGTTCATAAAGATTGGGGGGAAGTCCTCCCCTCTCACAGGCCTGCACTGACTTGCCTTTGTCGTGCACCTATGAACATACTGCCCATACAGCATCTCTGCTTCCCTGCAACACACCCTTTAGAAACAACGTGCCCGGTCCTCCCTTTGGCAGCACATATACTGGAAACAATGTGCCCAGAAACAGCAGCATCTCTTGAGACCACAGTGCAGATGACCCTCCTAGAATGAGCCTCAAGCCTGCCTCACTTGGAGTCTCTCCTGCTCTCTGACCTGACTGGGCCCTCCTGACCAGAGAACCCACACTTACCCCTGAGCCAGAACGACACTGGGCACTGCAGGGCCGATGTGCTGACGCATCAGCAAAATGACAGGACTCTCCGAGGCCACAAAAACGGTCACCTACACCATGAAACATAAATAAATCCATGCTTGTTCTGCACTGCGTGAAAATTATTCAGTTTTCACTACAATGGAAAACACCCGGAGACACTACAGGAATGGAAATGCCCTAGGGTTGCTGGTGCTACCAGTGGTTTCAGGACTTGCCCAGCCTGGGAAGGGTCTCATACAGCATCTTCTGGATCCTCACATGATGGGGTAGGGGCTCCGGGAAGGCTGGATGAGAGGAGGGTGGGGGAGCCCAGCCAAGCTCCCAGGGGCTTGAGGGTCAGAGAGCTCTGGAGCAATCCCCTTGCTGAGCTCCAATTTAGGGAAAAACTGTGGGCAGTAGGGTCCTCACCACGACGACACTGACCATCTCCTCCAGGCCTCTACCACGCAAGGGGTGACCAAACACAGAGCTATGCGAGGGGGACACGGGCAGGCTGGGAGCCTCGGAGAGAGGAGGTGGGAAGTGGCTACACCCCATCTTCACAGTCTTCTCATTCCCTTCGAGCGTGGGAAGGGACGGATGCCCATCCGTTTACTGATGCACTTGGTTCATTCACATTCATGTCTGCTGAGCGCTCACCATGAGCGAGGCGATGAGCCGGCCTGTGCCTTCCCCAGCAGCCAGGTGTCTTGGCCCTTCCATGTCCTGTGTTGGCCTTGCAGAGAGCATGCCCTGAATAACTACTCAAGTATCCGCTTGAGAGAATGAATGAATGAATAAGCAAATGAAGAAGCGAGTGATGAAGGAACAGACAAATGGGCAGATGGTGAGTCCATGCTGCTTTGCTAGCCCCGAGGATAAGAGTATGTGTCCTGGGTGTGCAGGACTCTCCCATGGATCACGGAACACCCTTCTAATGCAAGCCAGTCCCCTCATGACATACTTGCTCTGTCTGGAAACAAACTACCCCTCACTTAATGCAACACAGTAACCCTTTCCCACCATGACCAAAGGGTCTTCAACATACTAGACCCTTCCTGGTAGCTCCTTTAATTTCAGTGAAAGTTCACCAAGCGCCTGCTATTTGCAGCCTGGGCTGGGGACACAGGTGCATGTTGGCTCCTGTTCCCAAGAGATGGCAGAGAGGGAGAGGCCTGAGCCCATGGGCGGGAAGAATGTCATTTCTGCCATGAAGGCCTCCAAGTTTCATGAGGATGGTGAGGCCCCAAGGGAAGGCCCTCCTGCTGTGTCCACACCCTCTCCCTTGAGCCCTCCACGCCCCTCATGTGACAGACCTGTGAGGAGACAGTACACTCCCGTTTGGCAAGAGACTTGAGCCTCACAGACCCCTTGGAACCTCCTAAGCCTGGACTAAGGGTCTCACAGAGCATTTCTCCGCCCAGGGAGCTGTGTAAGAGCACTGTGGGCATGAGAAGGAGCGTGCCACCTAGAAGGGGACCTGGCACCACCCTCTGCGGACCCCGCCAAAACCTGAAGGGGTTTGACAAAACCTGTGCCACATGACACAGGTCTGAAGCCACCCAGCCCTGTCCCGAGATCCGTGGCACGGACCACCCTGAGGACCACGGAACACGGGGGCCACTCACCACGCGGCCGGGTCGTACTCAGCCCAGACCTGGATGAACTCGTCCAGGGGGTGAGGCCCTAGGATGGAAGAGTCCCGTGTAAGGTACTCAAAATTGTCCATGATCACGGCCACAAAGGGGCTCAACATCTGCAGGACAGGAAGGAGAAGGGGTGACGTAGAGAGACCTCAGCCCGCCCTCTACCCTAGCCCTTACCCTCCAGCCAAAGTCTGTGCGAAACCATCATGGCAGCGGAGGCCACTCTGACTCAGCCAGAGCCCGTCCAGCCCTGCTCCCCCCAGCCTCTGGGCCTCCCCTGCACCACCACCACCACCACCAGCCCCCGCAGCAGCCAGCCTCCTACCCCGGGGTTCTGGTCCCGCAAACTAACCCAGGTCCCTCCCACTCCCTGCTTCTGCTGCCCTACCCTAATTCATGTTGGCACCCCTCCCGCCCCACCTCCCATCACCACCCTCTTCCCCACCTAGCCAGCCTTCAAGGAAAACAGTGACTTTGGAGTTAGTAGTTTGGACTCCAGAGGCCAAAAGCTCACCTTCTTTTTTGTTTAATTGAGTTGAAATTCACATAACATACATTTAATCATTTTGAAGAGTACAACTCGGTGGCTTTAGTGTATTCACAATATTATGCAACCACCTCTCTAGTTTCAAAAATTCTTTATTTTTTATTTTTTATTTTTTTTTATTTTTTTTTAAAGATTTTATTTTATTTGACAGAGAGATAGAGAGCACAAGTAAGCAGAGAGGCAGGCAGAGAGGGAGAAGCAGGCTCTCCGCCGAGCAGGGAGCCTGACACGGGGCTTGATCCCAGGACCCCAAGATCATGACCTGAGCCGAAGGCAGCCGCTTAACCGACTGAGCCACCCAGGCGCCCCCCAAATTTTTTTTTTTAAGATTTTATTTATTTATTTGACAGAGAGAGACACAGCGAGAGAGGGAACACAAGCAGGGGGAGTGGGAGAGGGAGTTGCAGGCTTCCCACGGAGCAGGGAGCCCGATGTGGGACTCGATCCCAGGACCTGGGATCGTGACCTGAGCCGAAGGCAGACGCTTGACGACTGAGCCACTCAGGCAGTAGAGGGAGCCACCCACCTCGTTCTTCTCCAGGCTGCATTCAGACATCACCTGCTCCTCGAAGGTGATGATGATCAAGGCCACAAAGATGTTGACGAAGAAGAAGGGGAAGACCATGAAGTAGACCACATAGAAGATGGACAGCTCCATGCGGTACCCAGGGCCTGGGCCCTGCTCCTCATAGGTGGCGGCCACAGAGTGTTTCAGGACCCTGCACCAAGGGCAAACACCAAGTGTCAGGGGGACCCCTGAGGAAAGGGCCATGGGAAAGTCAAGACCTGTATCACAGGTGAGGCTTGCATATCTGAGCCCAGAGATGGCAAGAGGAAGGGGATGCTCAACACTGCGGGCCCCAGGCCGCTCCCCAGGACCGCAGTCTCCTGAGGTAGACTACCCTCCCTATAGGGCTTGTTCTCAGGGCTGTTGGAGGGCCATCAACGGGAGGTCTCCAGGGACCGGAGGTCCTAACCCCAGGACAGGTGGAGGCCCAGGAGTTCTGCCCTGCCTGCTTACTCCTGGCTCACACCTGCTCAGGCCCAGCTCACCAGTTCATAGCCAGCTTCACCTGCCTTTAGAAAGCCCTGGGCTCCTGGCACAGCACTGAGCCTACCTTCTGAGCGGTGGTCCTCCCAGCCCCAAAGGAAGTCCCCAGTCATCCAGTGTGGCACTGAATACATACATCACTCTGTCTACCCTTAACTGAGGCCAGAAGGGTAGCACAGGGAGACACCAAATAGACCCATCCTCCCTCTGGCCTTCAGCCACTCAAAAACGATTTTCAGGAGATCACTATGCTGTGTACTTTGTCTTAATCTCATCCTCTTTCCAGGTTGCCCGCCAGAAGGCAGAGCCATGTCTTACCTGGTAGGTGCAAGAGACTATGGTGTATTTGCTGGAAGACTAGAACACAAACAGAGGCAGAGTTTGGGACTCCCTGCCCAAGCTGCCCCTCTGCTATAGCATGATCTGCTACAATGAGCCAGTGAGCACTCACATGGGCCACCCTTCTCCTGTGGACACTGTGAACAGTGTCAGCAGAACCCAGAGCACCCGTACCTGAACCCTAACCCATACCTTAACCCGTACCCTAACCCATACCCTAACCCATACCCTTACCCCTAACCCCTAAACCCAAACCCTACACCCTAACCCTAGGCCCTAACACTAACCCTGGCCCTACCCTAGGCCCTAACCCTAACCTTAACCCTAGGCCCTACACCCTAACCCCTATGCCCTAACTGCTACGCGCTAACCCGTAGGCCCTAACCCCTACGCCCTAATCCCTACACTCTAACCCCTAGGCCCTAACCCCAACCCTAGGTTGGCTCCTGAGTGCTTTGTTCCCTCGGGCTCGCTCCAGAGCAATACCAGAGGACTCACCTTCCACCCAGAAAGAAAGCCCGCCGTTTGGAACTCCGGAAAGGATTCACAGCAGGAGAACGCGGCATGCCCATCCCAGCGAACTCACACTTTCAGCGGTTCCCTGGCCAAAAAGAAGAGCAAGACACTCACGCTGACCCACGCCCTTAACCCCCACCGCCGGGAACCTCGACGCAGCGCTGGCACATCAGGCCTCCCGTGTCCCTATGTCCTAACACTCAGTCTAGGTTGGCTTCTGAGGGGTCAGTCCCCAGAACCTGGCTACAAAGCCCCAAAGATTCGGGACACCCGAGCAGTATCGGGGACTCAGGCTGCCACCCAGAAAGTAAACGCACCATTTGCTCTCCTGAAAGCAATCAGAGCAGGAGGACTCTGAATGCCCATCCCAAGGAATGCACAAATTTTGCGCCCTCTAGCGGCAAACCCTGAGCCTCACAATCAACCTCACCCAGGCCCTCCAGACAAACCCCGGGGAAGCAGGCCACAGTGCTGGTACGTCGGGCCTGCCGTGCCCCTAGGCCCTAACCCTATCCCTCGCTGGCTTCTGAGGGCTCTGGCCCCAGAGGCCTGGCTCTAAAGCCACAGGGGTTGGGGGCACCTGAGCAATACCAGAGGATGCAGCCTGTCCCACAGGAGGAAGCCGCACCGCTGGGAACTCGGGGCAAAGCTTTCCGAGTAGGAGCACTCTGCGTGCCCATCCCGGCGAAATGCCACTTTCAATGGCCCCCTGCCCGCAAACCCTGAGCCTCACTCTCACCCTGACCCATGCCCCCCACTCAGATCCCCCGTCCCCCAAAGCTTGCCCCAGCGGGGGCAGATGAGGGCTGAAACGACCCTAGACCGTTAGCCTATCCCTAGGTTGGCTTCTCAGCTTCTGTCCCCAGAAGCCTGGCTCCAAAGCCCCAGGGATGGCAATAACTGAGCAACACCAGAGGACTCAGCTTCCCAAAAAGAATTCAAAAACACTACTTGCAACTCCGGAGAGCGTTCAGAATACAACTCTGAATGCCCATCCCAGCCAATTCACAAATCTGGCGCCCTCTGGCAGCCGACCCTGAGCCTGACACTCAACCTAACCCACGGCCTCAACTCAGACCCCGGGAAGGTCATCACAGCGCCAGCACATCAGGCCTGTCATGCCCCTAAGCCTAACCCTAGGTTGGCTTCTGAGTGCTCTGTCCCCAGAGCCTGTATCCAAAGCCCCAAGGATTCAGAACACCTGAGCCATTTCAATGGAGTCAGGCTGCCACCCAGAAGAAAAATGCGCCATTTGGAACTATGGAAAGGATTCAGAGCAGGAGACCTCAGCATGCTCAACCCAGTCATAACCCACATCTATTGGCCCCCTGGCAGCACACCCTGACCCTGCCACTCACCCTGAACAATGCCATCAACACAGACCTCTGGGAAGCTCTCCCCAGTGTGGACACGTACAGTTCGCCCTGACCCTAGGCCTTATAAACACAGGTTGGTTTCCTAGGGTTGTGTCTCCAGAGACCTGGCTCCTAAGCACTATAGATGGGGACATCTGAGCAATACAAGAGGACACAGCCGGCCACCCTGGAGGAAACCACGCCAATTGGAACCCCAGAAAGCATTCACAGCAGGAGATGTTTGCATGCCAATTCCAGCGAACCTCAACATTCAGAGGACACCCGGCCACCAACCCTGAGCTTGACACTCACCCTGATTCATGCCTTCAACTCAGACCCCAGCTCGCCACAGTGCTGGCACATCGACTGCCATGCCCCTACAGCCTAACCCTAATCCTAGGTAGGCTTCTGAGGTTTCTTTCCCCAGAGACCTGGCTCCAAAGCCTCAGGGATTCGGGACAGCAGTGCAATACGAGAGGACTCAACCTGCCACCCAGATGGATAACACACTATTTGGAACTCAAGAAAGCATTCAGAGTAGGAAAACTCTGCATGCCCATCCCAGCGTACCCCTACTTTCAGTGGCTGCAAACCCTGACCTTAATCTCACTGTGACCCACGTGGTCAACTCATGCCCCTGGGAAGCATTCCACGGCACAAGCCGATTGGACCTGCCACACCCATAGGCCCTAACCCTTACTCAGGGTTTGCTTCTGTGGGCTCTGTCTCCAGAGGCCTGGCAATAAAGCCCCAGGGATTGATGACACATGGGAAATACCAAAGAACTCAGCCTGCCACCCAGAAGGAAACTGTGCCATTTGGAAACCTGGAAAGCATTCAGAGCAGGAGAACCCTACTTGCCCATCCCAGCGAAACCCCACGTTCAGGGGTCCCCTGGCGGCATACCCTGAGCCTGACACTCACTCTGACCCATCCCCCAACTGAGAGCCCTGGGAAGCATGACACAGTGTTGGCAGATGTGGCTGAAATAACCCTACGCCATTATCCTAACCCTAGGTTGGCTTCTGAGGGATCCGTCCCCAGAGGCCTGGCTCCAAAGTCCCAGGAAATGGGACACCTGAGCAATACCAGGGGACTCAGGCTGTCACCCAGAAGGAAACCGCACCATTTGGACTGCGGGAAGCGTTCAGAGCAGGAGTGCACTGCACGCACATTAAAGCACACCTGCACTTTCATTGGCCCCCTTGCCGCAAACCATGAGCTTCACACTCACACCGACACACGGCCTCAACTCAGACCCCCGGGAGGCTAGCCATAGTGCCCGTAGATTCAGCCTGCCAAGCCCCTAAGGCCCTACCATAACCTAGGTTTGCTTCTCAGGAGTCGGTTCTCAGAGGCCTGTTTCCAAAGCCCCAGGAATTGGGACCACCTGAGAAGGACCAGAAGACTCAGCCTACACCCAGAAGGAAACCTCACCGTTTGGACTCCAGAAAGCATTCAGGGCAAGAGAAACCTGCAATTCCACCCCATCCATCTCCCACATTCAGGGGTCGGGCCTAAAATCCTGGGCATGGCACTCACCCTGACCCATGCCCACAATTCGGCTCCCTGAGAAGCTCACCACACTGTTGGTAGATCGGGCCTGCCACGCACATAAGCCCTAACCTTAACCCTATTTTGGCTTGTGAAGGGTCTGTCCCCAGAGGCCTTCCTCTAAACTCCAGGGATTGGGGACAACTGAGCAATACCAGAGGACTCCGACTGACACACAGAAGGAAACCTCGCCATTGGGAACTCCGGATGCCCATCCTAGCAAACCCCACTTTCAGCGGCCCCCTGGCCAAAATCCCTGGCATGACATTCATCCTGATCCACACCCTCAAATCCATCCCCTGGAAAGCCTGCCACAGTGCTAGCAGATCGGGCCTGTCATGCCCGTAGTCCCGAGCCCTAACCCTGGCTTGGGTTCTGATGGGTTTTTCCCCAGAGTCCCGGCTACAAAGCTCCGGGCACTGGGGACACCTCAATAATAGGAGAGAACTCAGGCTGCCACCGAGAAGGATCCTGCGTCATTTGGAACTACGGAAAGGTGTCTGTCCTGGAGAAATCTGCACGCCTATCCCGGCGAACCCCCACATTCCGCTGTACCTCAACAAGAACACTTGACAGTTCAATATGCATTTATGATAAAAACTCTAAACCATCTGGGTATAGAGGGAACACACCTCAAAATAACAAAGTCCATATATGAAAAACTCACAGCTGACATCATACCCAAGGGTGAAAAGCTGAAAACATTTCCACTAAGATCAAAAACAAGACAAAGAGGGCGCCCGTGTGGCTCAGATGGTTAACCGTCTGCCTTTGGCTTGGGTCACAATCCCAGGGTCCTGGGATCGAGTCCTGCATCGGGCTTCCTGCTAGACGGGGAGCCTGCTTCTCTCTCTGCCTCTGCCTCTCTCTCTCTGACTCTCATGAATAAATATAAAACATATTATATAAAAGACAAAAAAACAAGACAAAGATGCCCACTCTCATCACTTTCATTCAACACAGTATTGAAAGACCTAGCCAAAGCATTCAGACAAAAAGAAAAGAAAGAAAGAAAGAAAAGACGAAATCCAAATAGGAAAACTGTCACTGTTTGCAAAGGACATACTATATATAGAATTCCATAGAGATTCCAACAAAACTGTTAGAATCAACAAAATCAGTAAAGCTGCAGGATACAAAGGCAATATACAGAGACCTGTTGCATTTCTTTTTTTAAAGACTTTATTTGACAGAGAGAGACAGGACAAGCAGGGTGAGCAGCAGAGGGAGAGGGAGATGCAGACTCCCCACTGAGCAGGAAGTCCACTGAGGGTCTCGATGACAGCACCCCGGGATGGTGACCTGAGCCAAAGACAGATGCTTAACCGACCGAGCCACACAGGTGTCCCAACTTGTTGCATTTCTGTGTACTGATGACAAACCTTCACAGAGAGAAAATAAGAAAGCAATGCCATTTACAATTGCATCAAGAAAAAAAAAACCTAGGAGAAAAGTAACCAAGAATGAGAAAGACCTGGTACACTGAACACATGTTGCAAAAGGAAGGAAAAACACATGCATGTTGAGGGGGCGTGTATGGGTCAAAGAAACAGAGGACGACACAAATAAACGGAAGCATTCGTCCTGCTCATTAACCGGAAGAGTTAATCATGTTCACATGTCCACAGCAACCAAAGCAATCTACAGATGTGATGAAATCCCGATCTGAATTCCAGTGCCATTATTCAAAGAAATAGAAGACAGTCCTAAAATTCATATGGAATCACAGAAGACACCAAATACCCAGAGCAACCTGGAGAAAGAAGAGAGCAGGAGTCACCACACGCCCGGATTTCAAGCTAGATTACAAAGCTGTGCTCATCAAAACTGTATGGTGCTGACATAGAAACAGACACACAGGTCAATGGAACCGAATAGAAAGCTCAGGAAATGATAATCACAGCACTTTGGGCAGAGTGTACTCATTAGAGTCAGTACATTAAAGGTATATTTAGACTTAGCTCTGATATAATTATTATTAACTCTGAACGAGAATATTTATCTCCTGTTTCAACAGCTGATTCCAATAAATGCATTTCTTTAAACTTGTTTTATATAAACACATATTATTAAATAAGAGTGATTTAGAATCCACGTTTTTAAGAAATATTAAAATCACTTTAATAAACCTATCAGGGAAAAGAAACAGAGATATCAATCATCACAACTGACAGCATCACAAAAGACAATCAGACACAATCTCTGATCTGATGGAAGAATATAACATTTTGAGTAGTTCTGCCCAAATGTTAAACCTGTTGAAAGCTATAAATCCGGCAAGTCATTTACAAAAACACACGAGAGAAATGTCCTAACAAATAGTATGAACATGTAATCAATAAAGTCCACACTGCATATATTCCAACAGGAAAAAATACTTTCCCAAAAAATAAACTGTAAAACAAAAAAATGAAGGAGGAGGAGAAGGAAGAGGAAGAGGAGGAGAAGAAGAAGAAGAAGAAACCTGAGAAACTAACCCACACATGTATGGCCTTAACTTACGACACAGGAGCAGAAAATATACAACGGGGAAAGGACTGCCTCTTCAGTGAACGGTCCTGGAAAACCGCACACTACATGCAGAAGAATGGAGCTGGATCGCTTTCTGACAGCACACACAAAAATTTTAAATGGATGAATGACTTGAATACAAGACCGGAATCCATAAACCTCCGAGAACAAAACACAGGTAGTGAGTTTCTCGACATTGGTTTTGGCAAAGAGTCTTTTAGATCGGACACCAAAGGCAAAGGCAACAAATGCAAAAATAAACAAGGGGAACGACATCAAACTGAAATTTCTACATGGCAAAAGAAACCATCAAAACTTAAAAGGCAACCTACCCAATGAGAAAAAAAAATCTGCAAATCATATGTATGAGAAGAGGCTAATATCCAAAATATACAAAACACTCATACAAATCAAAACAGACAAAAAAACCTGTATAAAAAATGGGGAGAATATGTGAATACTTTCCAAAGATGGCACCCAGGTGGTCAAAAGACACAGAAAAAGTTGTTCAACATCACTAATCGTCGTCAGGGAAACCTAAGTCAAACCCATAATCCGCTATCTCCTCACACCTGTCGGGATGGCATTTGTCCCAGAGACAGACACCAGGTGTGGTCAAGGGTGTGTAGACAAGGGGACCCTGTGCACTGTTGGTGGGAATGTACATTGGTACAGCACCTGTGACAAAGAGTATGGAGGTTCCTGGAAAAATGAATACAACTACCACATGACCCAGTGATTGCTCTGGGTGGATTTATTTGGAGAACACAAAAACACTACCTCAAAAAGATAGATGCACTCCCATGTTCACTGCAGCATTCTTCACAGTAGCCAGACATGGAAACAGAGACCTTGGGAGCATTATGCTAAGTAACTCAGACACAGAAAGACAAATACCAGATGTTCATGGACGTTCCACATGGAAAAAAAAATACTGAATGCACAGATACTGAGAACAGATTGCTGGTTGCCAGATCCAGGGATGGGGGAGGAATGGGGGAAGGTGGTCAAAGGCACAATGTTTGGGCGCCTGGGTGGCTCAGTTGGTTAAGCGACTGCCTTTGGCTCAGGAGTCCCGGGATCGAGACCCACATCAGGCTCCCGGCTCAGCAGAGAGTCTGCTTCTCCCTCTGACCCTCTTCCCTCCCGTACTATCTCTCATTCTCTCTCTCTAATAAATAAATAAAATCTTAAAAAAAAAGGCAAAATGTTTGAGTGATAAAATGCATAAGTCATGGAACGTTCTGTGCAGCATGGAGACTAAAGCTAACCCTGCAGGATGGCGTACAGGTTCCCCCGCTATTTGAAAGTAGTTTCCTTCCTTCCTAGGAAGGAAACCTCTCACAGCAAGAATGGTGTAGACCAAAGGAGGAATTACCATTCATTTCTACAGAAAAAAATAGCGTGCTCAGGCTCCAAAAACGACTTCTCTTTGGCTTTTCCTAGGCCTCGGGACACGACTTCCTAACAGATGCCCAAAATAAATGGAGATGAAGCACAGCAGATGCTCACAGACACAATTCAAAGTGCTGGGGGCTGGACGTGGAGAGCGGTTCCCAGGAAAGACCTGGTTGAGGTGCACGCTGCCCCTGCAGTGGCTCCCCGCAAAACAGATGATGAACGCAATGCTCACTTTTCGACTTTTTTCATAAGAGCAAAATCCTCTTCAGGATTCCTCCTGTTATTGAAGCTGGGTAATGAAACAGATCTTTAAAAAAAAAAAAAAAAGCCATGTGTACCGTGAACTTTTAAAAAGTGGGGGATATTGTACTTGAAAGTCGCTGAGGGAGTAGATGTTAACTGTTCTCCTGGACACGCACATCAGCAGATCCACCGTGAAAGGCACCTTCCTGAGCATGCGGAACACAGACGACCTCCTACCCCCAGAAACCTCCTCCTTCTCCTCGCTCAGGACAACCAGCCACAGCTGGGAGTTACCCCAATTCCTCTTTCTCCCATTCCCAGTATCTAACCCATCAGCAAATCCGGTGAGCTCCTTCTTAAACGTACCCAGAATAGGACTGACCACTCCTTCCAAGGCCACCTATCTGGTCCACACTAGAGGCCATCTCTTGCCTGAGTTCCTGGAAAAGCTTCATCATGGACCTCCCCTGCCCATCCTCAATCCTCTGTCATCTATTCTCAACACTGTAGCCAGGATGGCCCAGTGAAACAGGGTCCCATGGGGTCACAGCACTGCAATGGCTTTCTGTCTCCCTCTGTCACCTCCCTGAGGTGATGTCCTAAGCTGTCTCCCGTGGCCACAGGGCCTTCTTGCTACTTCTGGACATACCTGGTACGCTCCTGCCCCGGGACTTATACACATGCTTTCCTTCCGTTTAGAATGCTCTTGATGTGATATCACTCACCTTCTTTAGATCTTGACTCAAGGATCACCTTCCCAGTGAAGTCCCACCTGGCTCTATGTGAATAGCAAGCACCACCCTTACCTCCCCTGCAGCACCCCAGCCCCGTCTCCTGCTCCGTATTTCCGTAGCAGTTATCACAGTCACCAGTCCATCTCGGCAGGGCAGAAACGAAGGCCTACACTGACGCTTTCACCACTGACTCCCTCCGATTTCCTGGTCCAAAGCCCCGGGGGAAAAGGTGCCCCAGGGCTCTGGCACAGCCAGGATGCCAAGGACCAGGGGTCCATCGACTGCACCCTGAACACTATCAGGAAAATGAGCCACACAAGGAATCCACCTGCCCATGAGACCTGAAGCCAGACACCTTCCTCAATTACAGGTGAGCATTCACACTTCCTCTCCTTGCCTGAGGTGCTCATCTGAGAAAGCTGAACAGAGACCCATCCCAGGATCCAACTCTCCCTCTGGCCAAGGTCCTGGGAAACAGACATCTCTCCTCCCTGCACCAACCACCTGGGATTGACGTCCGGAATACTCCGGCGGTCAGGCAGAGTGGTGCACCTGTCCCTCTTTCCTGCGATATCATCACAAACCAGGCTGTGCTGCACATTTTCCAGGAAGGAGCCTGCAGCGGCATCAACAGGCCGACCAGGCTCGGCCTCAGTCTCGCACATCAGGCCCCATGCAGAAGTAGAACTGCACGGATACTGGTGTCCTGTGTGGCCTCGGAACCTAACGGTAGGAGCTGAGATTTCAGTTCCAGATGAAAAGCGACCTCTTGCACACAGCACAGGAATGTGGAGAGGATTTCTCAGGGGTGGGGCTCTGGAAGAACTGCTTCTGCTGACTGAATTCACACACACCAGGCAGAGGACATCTGCTGTGCCTCCTCTGAGGAAGCAGGGGCACAATGGGCAAGAATCGATAATGCTGCCTGTGGGCTGCTTCCCACCAACCACCCTGCTGAGCCGAGGGCTCAAGCACTAAACAGGAAGCAACTCTCTCATCACATCTGCAGCAGGAGGGCTGGCCAGGGAGTACAGCCCAGTCCCTGTCCCTGTAGCAAGCTGGCCTGCCCATCATGAGCAATGGTCCACCACCACGGCACCACAACCTCCCAGCTATCTGATCCGACTACCCTGCCAGGCTCAGACCTGCTCACACAGTGAGTCATAAGACCCAGCGACGTCTTTCCACTGCAACTCAATGCTTCTCACAGAGAAGCAAACTCCAGCCTCACAAATGTGCTCACCATTAGCTCTGGAATTCCCTGGGTGGCGTCTACACTGGCCCACACAGGTGTCCCATCCAGACCACTCCACAAGTACCCTAGGGTTTCAAGCCACTTTCAAACTGCCCTTAGAAAGGCAGGAACTAGCTCGATTAGGCACACCAGCCAAGTGACTCGATGTGCTGGAAACTCGGACAACATCCTCGCTGAACACCAAGGCTTCCAAGTCCAAGCTTCAAACCTTCGCTCACTGGGCATTGAGCACCATGTCGGCATCAACACTGGTCTTGCAATTCACTTGTCTCCCATTCCTTAAAATCAGAAACCAAGCTCCAGTCACCACTCTATTTTCCCTCCAGAAAAAATAAGGCAAATGACAGAATAAAACACTATGTGTGCACAGCACACTTCTAATCGAAATATAATTCCTTGGTCTTTCTCATACGGGCAGCCCTACATTACCCATACTAATGAGAGAGGCCACGAGTTCAATCATTATATATATATATTTGATCTTGTGTTTTTCTTTACGATATTTGTATCTCAAAGTCAATGTCTATATTGTTTTCTCAAAATAATAATAATAATAATAATAATAATGACATGGTCACATAAGGGTCTGGATCTCCATAGCCATACAACATGGCTTGGTCCAGATAAGGATGAAGACACTACCTCAGCCCACGAAGTGAAGCCCTTTCCCTCAGGGATCCCGACACGCCTCACGGGATGATGAGTTCCTTTGCTACATGGAGTTGTCCGAGTACAAAGGATGCAGGCACGCTCCAGGATTCCTTCCATTTTCTTCACAAATTCCCCAGCTCAAGTCACAAGTGACTCACCGGGTCAAGCTTCCAGAGCCCAGGATGGGCCACCAGGTAAGCAGCCCCCTCAGGGAAGGCTAACAGGGGGCTCGATTTCCGTTGGGAGCACGATGCACCACTCCACGAGCTCCTGAAAAACCTACACTCCTTCTCCATGTGCCCCTCTCACAAAGGGCAGGGCACCTTGTTACAGCTCTGAGGCTGTGTTTTACTTTAAAACATGATTTCTAGTATCGGAATGTGGTTCATGGAAGAGGAAAACATGAACACCCACCAAGCATTCTCATAATATTTCGGAAGATTATTTTCCCACTGTTTAATTAAATCGAGATATAAAAACACACAGATAGCCCCTTCCACTAGCAGGTATGATTCACTTTGGTGATGGAAAGAAGAGCAGGAAATAAAAGAGTAACAGATGTTCCGATGACCCGTCATTTCCATAATCAAAATTTTGAAACTTCACACACACTCAAAGAAAGAAGCTCAAACAAACGTCTTGGCCTGGCACCTCTGAGACGTCTGAACTGGAGTGACAGGGACAGACGATGATGTCGTGTATGTTGGGTGAGGCTGGTGGCACAGAAGAAGGTGCTCGGCCAGCTCTCCACCTGGGCCTCACCTGTCCTCGGCCAGGAACCTCCTCACGGCCCTCCACCTGTCACCACTCTCACTTGGGAGACCCAAAGCCACCCCTGGAGCCCGCCCTGCCGACACCCTTCTGCTCGATGCACTCAGCTCTCCTCTGAGACCCCTGTCAGGTTTACCCAGACCTGGAACTCCCCCATCCGCTGCACAGCTCCAGGACTCCCCTCTTCTTCCAAAATGACACTGGCCCAAGGCTTTCATGAGAAAGGTGGAAGGCTACCCAATGAATGGTTCACTACTTTCCCCTTCTGTCATATTTCTCTCCAATTACCTTCCTACCTGGGCAAACTGTAAGGAACGTATCAATGGAACATGGACATGCTATGAGACCTGCTTCTTTCATTGCAGCCTTCTGAGGACTCCTTGTACAATAAAACACCGTATCCTATGACGGGGGGGGGGTTAAAACCTTTATTCACAGAATAACACAGCCCAAATCACCTCATTTTTAATTGCTCTTCATCAGGCAGAACAGTTTCTGTGGAAAAAGCCTTTCCATAGATATTAGATGCCAGCAATTTCATAAGGAGTCAATGGAAGCTCTGTAGGATAACCTGACTCACCTAGGGTCAGGCAAGCAGTTCCAGAACTCAACCCAGTGCTCCTGACGCCAAGCCCCTTGATGCCACCAGCATCCAGAATTCTCAAAGACTCTCCTTCTGACTCCACCACCAAAGAAGCTACAGAGAAAATCAGCATGTCAAAATATCTAGATGACACATATAGAAAAACTAGAAAGTCAAGCTCAACTTTTTTTTTTTAAAGATTTTATTTATTTATTTGACAGAGAGAGACACAGCAAGAGAGGGAACACAAGCAGGGGGAGTGGGAGAGGGAGAAGCAGGCTTCCCACGGAGCAGGGAGCCCGATGCGGGGCTCGATCCCAGGACCCCGGGATCATGACCTGAGCCGAAGGCAGACGCTTAATGACCGAGCCACCCAGGCGCCCCTCAAGCTCAACTTTTAAACAGTAAAAGGCTGCTTTGAATAATTTTGATTTTTCCCTCGACCCTAATTGTAACTCTTCTGATGAAAAGACTAATCAATTATGAAACATCACCTTTGACAAATGACAAGACATCATCCGAGTCTGTATCCTACGACAAAAAGCCAACTAACTCTAGATGCTGGCCACTCAACCATATCCTAGGCCCAAATGAATAAACGCTGTTAGATGAAGGAACAAATGATATGTTAAAAACACACAAAGAGTAAATTTCACCTTCCCTTTCTAATAAAGGTTACTTCTAGGAAACAGATAATCAGAATCTATTTTGTAAGCAGTAAGTGAATAGAGAAAATGGGATCCCCTGCACCTGCAATCTTCTACCTGCAGGGAAATTAACTAACTCCTGCACCAAATGGAGAATGCTGACAGCTACTGAAGTTTTACTTCATGGC
This sequence comes from Eumetopias jubatus, assembly GCF_037043125.1. Classification (NCBI taxonomy): domain Eukaryota; kingdom Metazoa; phylum Chordata; class Mammalia; order Carnivora; family Otariidae; genus Eumetopias; species Eumetopias jubatus. Next base: position 65,834 of record NW_028274955.1, read on the forward strand.
TCAACTAGAGAAAAGAGGAAAGCCCAGGAGGTTTGGGGTTCACGAGAGGTTTTACCTCCTGTCCTGACATGATGATGACACTGTGCCAAATGGACCTGCTGCTTTCTCTGAACGCTGACGTCCTGTGACAAGCTGCATCACTGACTCACATGCTGATGTTCAGAACTTCAGGTCTCCTGGAGCCAGAGCAGAGAAGTGCTGTCGGGTGGGGATGAGAAGGCACCTCCGACCTATGGCCTGCAAACCTGCTCCGGTTTCTGGGAGAAGGGGAAACACATGCTTGTTTTTTAAGTAGTCATTATCTTCATTCTAGTGTAGACCAATGACTTTGACATTTTTGGAAAAGCGAAATTACTCTTCCAAATGAACACCTCAACTCATCTGTTCCTCATGCAACTTGAGTGGAGTCTGGTTTACTCCAGCCTCCAGGCCGCCACCTGGAAGACCCTCCTGCACCATCCTGACAGCCCATTACCACCATCCCCGGGGGACACGGGGCACAATGCTGAAGTTGGGGGATGACTCTGGGGCTTGTTGCCACCGCACCTGTGCCTGGGGGAGCAGGAACACGGAGGGCCCTCCCAGACGATCATAAGGGACCATTACCACCATCCCCCTGAGGACATGGGGCACAATGCTGAAGTTGGGGGATGGCTCTGGGGCTTGTTACCACCACACCTGTGCCTGGGCGAACAGGGGACACCCTGCTGAACTCGGGGTGCTGCTCAAGGTCCATTACCTGCACTGTGCCAGGGGACAGGGGGCACCCCACTGAAGTTGGGGACTGTGTGCGGTCCTTACGTGCACTCCTCCAGGGGAACGAGGCAAACCCTGAAATGTCCGCAACCCATCCCCCAAAAACTCGGGTGAGCGGGGCCCTGGAGTTCACGGGGCTGGGGGATACCGCCAGTTGAAGGGCTTTCAAGGGAAAAAGAAAACTCATCTGAGTTCGCGGGATTAGCTCGCTCCCCGCCGCCTTCGAGAACCCCCAACTCCCATCCAGGGCGCACCCTGCCCCCGGGACCCCCACCCCAGCCCACAGCGCGCTCTCACCCAGCCGCGAACGCCACAGGTGAACTCTCTGGGAGCGGGCCCAGCTGCCCGACCTCTGCAACCCCCGGGCAGCTCCGGGTCCTCCCGCAGAGGTAGCTCCACCCCCACGCGGTGACTGGTCGGGGAGGGTGGTGCCCCGAGCCCATTGGATGCCGCGCCTGCCTCTACCGGCCAACCCGCCCTCACGCCCGCGGCTCCCCGCGACCGCAGGTGGTCCAGGAGGCCCCTCCTCAAGCCAGCACCTGGCTCGGCGGCGCAGGCATGGGCGGGGGTTATGGGCGGGGTCCGCCCCAGGCACACACCCGGCCCATTCCGCGGACGCCTCGGGCTTCAGACCACCCCCAGAGCCCTGCCCCTTCCCTTCCTGCACCAACCCTGCCTGCAGAGCTGTTCCTGGCCCCCCGCAAGGTCAGCCACACTCGGACCTTCCGAGGCTTTGGGCTTTAGGAAATGCAATGGTTTCACGCATTTCCAAGGCAGTTTTAAACCCAAAAAGTAATTCTCTAAGCGGGAAGAGCTTCACTTTCTGGTCTCACCCATGGAGTGGATAGTGCTTCTTGGACCTTCAAAGCATCCTTGTAGGATGAGCTCTTTTATGCTGGAATATATATATACATATGCTTGGTTCTGCAGGGAAGCTCCAGGATGAAGAACAGCCGCCCTTCTGTGCTGTTGGAGTCGTGAACCAGGAACATTTATTTTTCACTTAAAATGAAAACGTATTGTTATTGTCGACACTAAATGAGCAAACCCTTTTAAACAGCTGAGAGAGAAAGGAAGAGAGTTTTATTCAAACCCACCGCAGGACAGCTGCCTGGGAGACACAATCTCCAGAAAGAAGGGAGTGCTCCGGGGAAGGAACATCTGGGGCAGGTTTATATATTTGTTCTGTGTTGTTTTACATACAGAGTTACACATCGTCATGAGGGAGAACGTTCCAGAAACTTATAGACTTCTTCCTATGCTTTCCGTTTGTGCAAGTCGGTATGACTTTAATCTTATGGGAGCCAGAGAGGTTCTTCCGTTTTTCTTATCTTTATGTTTGCAATGGCATTTTTGGGTTATCTTTTTCTTCTCAAACCAGATGTACAATATGTGCTTGGGACAGAAATAGGACCCACGCTCTGAGGTTTTGCCCATTCGGAACTTGGTAAAATGTTAAAGGATAGCTTCTCTGGGAGCCCAGGATCCGGGCCCATGGATGGTAAAAGATTAAAATTTCCATTATCATTAGAATTACTACTCAAGGGAGGAACTTGAGACAAAAGGACCTTTAACGATAGTACCAAGAAATCAAAATGATGCCTACAGAAGTTTACCTGTTCCATGGTCCACACGGGTAACAGAGGGGTTCAGAGACGCTGGGCTCCTCCCCTTCTCCTGCCCAAATCTCTGAAGCACACAGATAACTTAAAGTCAGAATTTTAGAACTACTAGACATCTTAGAGATGTCTGGCACCATTCCCTTAGACTACAGAATAAAACAGAGTAGCTCATTTTCACAGCACTAATGGAAACATGAAGTGCTCCTAAAGCTTGGATACACTGTCTCAGTTCTTTCCTTGCTGATTTTGACTAATGTAAGTCTTAGTCATACCATATAAATGCTACGATGGTTGGGAAGGAAATAATCGTAGCTAAGAGACTATTTCAGCTGTGTTTATAAGCACGGTCTCACTTTGTAGAAGAGGCTGAGCTGAGTGTTTTTAAATACTATTTCAGACCTCTCTTACGGTACACTCTGATCATACCAGAGCCTGAATCAACTAAAAAAAGATAGTTCTTTCAGTAACTGTAATATTAGAAAAATATTATAATGTCTCTATTCCTAGAGATCGTGGAGTATCTCACTCAAAGATCCTTCAATTACGGTGGGCAGAGGTTAAAAGGCCAACTGAATTAATTCCAGTTGGCCACACAACATAAAATTCCTGATCCTTGATATGTTTCCAGATAGAGAAGACCAGAGATAAGAGGGAAATAGCAGGACGCCTGGGTGGCTCAGTTGGTTAAGCGACTGCCCTCGGCTCAGGTCATGATCCTAGAGTCCCAGGATCGAGTCCCACATCAGGCTCCCTGCTCGGCGGGGGGTCTGCTTCTCCCTCTGACCCTCCCGCTCTTGCGCTCTGTCGTTCTCTCTCTCTCTCAAATAAATAAATAAAACCTTAAAAAAAAAAAAGAGGGAAATAGTACCGTGTATGGAATAACAAAGGATTTGGAGTCAGTTTGGAGATCCCACTTAGGTCTCTGACACTCAAATCCTCTGTGACTCGTATCGTTTCTGAGCCCCTGACTTACCATCTAGAAAATGTGACTAATAATACCTACCTCATAGTTTAGAAGTTCAAGAGGGAGAATTCCACAAAGAGCCAGTGTGATGGCACTCAACGGCAGGTGCTCAGGAAGCCATAATTACTATTTGGATCTATTTCTTTTCCAGATAAATGAACACGTGTTGAAACCCTATTTCTAATAGATGACTCACAAGATGATTTTCAAACCTTAAGGAAGGTCAAGAAGCTGCTATTGTGTCATCTTTCACTCAGAAATCATGTTGTTGGACTGGTGAGGACAATACAATAGCACCATCGTCACTAGGAGTGTGGAGCTTCCCATTTCCACATGGCCATGTTGTCCCCCTTAGCTCAGGGCCACCAGAAAGGGCAGCTTGGGTGGGAGACACCATCATCACTAGGAGTGTGGAGCTTCCCATTTCCACATGGCCATGTTGTCCCCCTTAGCTCAGGGCCGCCAGAAAGGGCAGCCGGGGGCGACCACATACCAAGGCTCCCAGGTGTGGCTGAGGCAGGCAGAACTTGGACTTAAGCCTCAACTCCTGTCTACCTTATTTATAGTGCTCTTCATGGATAGAATGCCGTTGTCTGTGAGCTCTGATGTAGGAAAGATCGAGAATTTCCATTGTGATTCCCTCTCTGACCCTTAGGATATGTAGCAAAGTTACATTTAAGTTTTAAACATTGAGGGACTTCCTGGTTTTCTTTTCATTATGACTATGGCTCAATTCCCCTGTGGTCGAAGAATATAATCTAGTTAATTTCAGGCTTTTAAAATGTGTAGACTTGATTCACGGCCCAACGTATCAGCTATTTGGGTAAATATTCTAGGACCACTTGAAAATAATGTATTCTGCACTTACTATGTAATGTTCCATATATGTCAAATAGGTCACATTTCTTACCAATGTTTTGTCTGTTTTTCTATCGGATATTGCGAAAGGTATACTAAAATCTTCAAACAATGCTACTCTAGTCAACATTACTTTGGAGAATCTCCCAAGTGTTATAAGCCAAGAGAAACAAAAAGAATACCCATTGAGGAGATAATTGTGACTATTCACAGATAAGATGATGGTGTACATAGAAAATCCAAAGTATTCTATAAATACACTATTAGAATTAAAAATGGAAAACTTGCAAATCTTAGAACCAAGGAAGCAATACAGAAAGCAGCCAGGGGGAAGAGATTTCTTACGTACGGAGGGAGGAACATCAGAATACTGTCAGAATAACACCAGGGAACTGGCAAGCCAGAAAGGGCTGGAAAGACAAGTACATGGTACTAAATGAGAACATGCAGCCAAGGATACATAGCCAGGAAAATGTTGCAAAAGAAAACCAAACTTGGGGCATCACAATGCCTGACTTCAATCTATATTACAAATCTGTGACAGGATGGTATTGGCACAAAAACACATAGATCAATGGAACAGAATAGAGACCCCAGAAATGGACCCTCAACTCTATGGTCAACCAATCTTTGACAGATCAGGAATGAATGTCCAATGGAAAAAAGACAGTCTCTCCAATAAATGGTGCTGGGAAAAGTGGACAGCCACATGCAGAAGATTGAAACTCGACCATTCTCTTACATCATTCACAAAGATAAACTCAAAATGGATGAAAGACCTCAAAGTGAGACAGGAGTCCATCAAACTCCTAGAGGAGAACAGAGGCAGTAACCTCCTCGACATCGGCCACAGCAACTTCTTTCAAGACATGTCTATAAAGGCAAGGGAAACAGAAGCAAAAATGAACTTTTGGGACGTCATCAAGATAAAAAGCCTCAGCACAGCAAACGAAACAGTCAACAAAACTAAGAGGTGACCCATGGAATGGGAGAAGATATTTGCAAATGACATTACAGTTGAAGGGCTGGTATCCGAGATCTATCAAGAACTCAAACTCAACACCCCAACAACAACAACAACAAAATAATAATAATCCAATAAGAAACGGGCAGAAGACATGAACAGACATTTCTCCAAAAAAGACATAAAAACGACTAACGTTTACCATCACTAGCCATCATGGAAATTCAAATCAAAACCACAATGAGATACCACCTCACACCAGTCAGAATGGCTAAAATTAACAAGTCAGGAAACGACAGATGTTGTGAGGATGTGGAGAAAGAGGAACCCTCCTTACACTGTTGGTGGGAATTCAAGCAGGTACAGTCACTCTGGAAAACAGTATGGAGGTTCCTCAAAATGTTAAAAATAGAACTACCCTACTAACTAACAATTGCACTACTGGGTATTTCCCCAAAGATACAGACGTAGTGAAAAGAAGGGGCACCTGAACCCCAATGTTCATAGCAGCAATGTCTGCAATAGCCAAACTGTGGAAGGAGCCGAAATGCCCTTCAACAGATGAATGGATAAAGATGTGGTCCATATATACAAGGGAAGATTACTCAGCCATCAGAAAGGATACATACCTACAATTTGCACTGACGTGATTGAACTGGAGGGGATTATGCTAAGTGAAATAAGTCAAGCAGAGAAAGACAGCTATCATATGGTTTCACTCATATATGGAACATAAGGAATAGTGTGGAGGACCACAGTGGAAGGGAAGGAAAACTGAATGGGAAGAAATCAGAGAGGGAGACAAATCACGAGAGACTCTGGACTCCGGGAACCTAACTGAGAGTTACAGAAAGGAGGGAGGTGGGGAGATGGGGTATCTGGGGGTGATGGGTATTAAGGAGAGCACATGTTGTGATGAGCACTGGGTTATATGCAAATAATGAGTCATTGAACACTACATCAAAAACCAAAGATGTACTATATGTTGGCTAACTGAACCTAATTAAATAAGTAAATAAATAAATATGCTTTCTACATGAAAAACAAATAATAATGAGTACAGAATTTCAGACTTGCAAATGAAATGTTCTCAAGATATGTATCACAGCAGTGTAAATAGACTTCACACTACCGGACTTTATACTGAAAATGTTTGAAATGGCAAAATCAATGTTATGATTTTTACAATTTTTTCCTTTTTTTATTATGTTGTGTTAATCACCATATATTGCATCATGTTTCCCTTCCTACTATCTTCTTTTTTCTTAACATATAATGTATTATTTGTTTCAGAGGTACAGGTCTGTGATTCAACAGTCTTACACGATTCACAGCGCTCACCATAGCACATACCCTCCCCAATGTCTATCACGCAGCCACCCCATCCCTCCCAACCCATCCCCACTCCAGGAACCCTCAGTTGGTTTCCTGAGATTAAGAATTCCTCATATCAGTGAGATCTTATGATAGATTTTTACCATTTTTTAAAAGTACATTCTGTATGATTCCATTTTTATAAAGATTTTATTAATTTATTTTAGAGAAAGAGCGTGGCACGAGAGTGGTAGTAGACACAGGAGGTGGAAGAGAGAATCGTGAGCCCGCGCTGCCCTGAACACAGACCCTACGTGGGGCTCGATCCCACACCATGAGATCACATCCTGAGCCAAAATCAAGAGTCGGCGGCTTAACGGACTGAGCCACCATCCATCTCCTTGGGCATTAGTACTGGTGCATTGCCTGCTCTCTCCACCACCGCTGTGCTGAACACTCCTGAAAACACATCTGTGAAAAACCAGCCAGAGTTTCCGGGGGAGAGTCTGAGGCCAAGCACTGCCAGGTGATGGCTGCACCCGTGGCCTGGGATGGGTGCTGCTCACTGTTTTCCAGGCCTGGGGTGCCCAACACCCTTCTTTCCAGGGGACCTGCAGGGGACCCCAATGTCCTCAGGTACCTGAGGGCAACCCGGCCCAGGAATTCACCTTCTGTAGCAGAGGACAGATGGGACTTCTTTCTCTGGCCAGGAGTGTGAACCCTGATCCCGGGAAAGGAGAGCTCTCCTGGACTCCTCGCCCAGCCAGGCAGCTGTGGCCATGATGTATGTGACGGAGCCAGAGCGGCTGGGACTTGGAGGGAATGAGTGCCTTAAACCAGCCTTGTGCGGGGCATGCGGGAGCAACAGCCCCTGCTTCTTGGGGAGCAGTGATGTGTGCAAAAGGGAGGAGGCTGGGGTGGAGCCTTCCAAGCCACACCACAGTCTCTCCCTTGGTTCTGAAACCAGCAGGAAGGGACCTCCAACGGCAGAGACCAGACTCCAGGAGGATGCCTATCCAGGGAAAGGGGGTCCACTGGAGGGCACTGAAGCACCCAGCCCCACCGACCTGCAGGCCATTTGCACAGGATCACCTCCCACACTTCCTCAAAACGTTGTCCGTCTTCGTGTGTGGACAGTGACTGGCCCACTCAGGGCTGGTGCACTTCCAGAGGAGGACTAGAGACTTTTCAGGGCTTGCTCATGGGTCAGAGGACCACCGCCAAAGAAGCAGAGAATATCCCTCTTCCTCCGGAGCTGGGGAAGGCAGCCACCGTCCTGGGGCGGGACCAGTCCAGAAATGTGTTCTTTCTGAAGCCCCAGCCTTCCGTGGGCATTGCTATGCCTGAGAAAGGCCCCCTCAGCCCCAGAGTCAGGAGCAGTGAGGAGCTGTCTCCAACCCTGGCCCAGGATCACGACCCGAAACCATCCTGTCTTTGGGAGGACAGGTCTCCTGCAGGAGCCAGGGAGGGGACTGGCCCCTCTCCCCACCCCAGTTCCAGGACTCCCGGGACCTGCAAGAGCTCTTCATCTGAGGAGGAGTCATGGAGAGCAAGTGTGTCTCGTCAGCCCAGCAAGTGAAAGAACCAAACTCCAACGCTCAGGTTCTAACAGAAGCAGAATTTCAATGTACTGTTTGGGGGCAGCCTCCTCCCCTCTTAGGCCTACGGGGCCTTGTGGGACCCCAAGGAAAGTCTTTGTTCTCCTTCCCTCAGAGAGAGGAGCTGGCCCCGTGTGCCAGGGTCCCCACCGTGTTCCCAGTGCTGAGGAAGAGCCACACGCAGGGGCCTGGTGTCAGGAGTGTGGTCGGCCACTGCTCCTGGGCTCCCAGCCAGGGGCCTGGTGGCTGCATGGAAAAGCTGAATTGCTTTTGGGGGAAGGAGTGCTCACTGCCCACACCGCTCGCCATCCCCCTCTGCACTCTGCAATCCAGGCTCTGTGCCCAGCTTACGTCGATCACCAGCACTCCCCATGTTCCTGCCATGGGAGGGATCATTGAGCATCACCCCATTGCACAGAGGAGGAGAGCGAGGCCCAGAGAGGGGAGGTAAATGGCTCCAGTCCCAGAGCTGGTCAGCAGAGAACCTGGAAAGCCAGCCCTCCGGAGCCCCTGCTAGACCAGTCAGAGACTCCCTGAGTTGAAAGCAAGCCCTCCCCTGCCTGACAAGCCACGCACTGGCCCCTGACCTTCATGATGGCCTGTTCTTGACCGTGAAGGTGAGCTGGCCGACTAGGAGGGGGAGTCCAGCTGGTGCGACAGGCTGTAGCTACAGGACAAAGTGACACGTCTGAGCTAGCAGGAGCCACACTCTGGTCTCCCTCCCGGAGCCTGCCTGGGAGCTGGAATCTGGGTGCCCTAGGGTCCAGCACACAACAGGGTCTGCGCTGACCAGGGAGCCATGGCCCCCAGGGAGAGTCCACTCTGCCCTCTCCCCGCACCTGCCTGGCCTCACCTCTCCTCACTGTGGGGCTGCAGGACCCGGAACCAGGCCCCATAGGGATGGCTTGGTTCCAGCTTGTAATGATTTCACAGCCCGTGGAGCCCCTGGGGCCGGAGGGAGGACTGGCTGTGGACCAGGACTGGGCTGGGGAGGATGCAGGGCCTTGTGGAGAGTGAAGGATGGGGCAGGGGCCGAGTCCTGGGGCCACTGCTCATGTCTAGAAAGGGCTGAAATCCCTGAATGCCCATGGGGCCCCTCATTACAGTAACGACCCCCTTCCCACTCGGGCATCCTGCTGGTGGGCCCCTCCACCCCGGCCTCCTTCCCGCCCCTCTGACTCCAGCCGGGGCTGCAGCCAGAGACAGGCTGGACCTCTGTCCCGGATCCTGCCAGGAAGACAAGGCAGAAGGAGGAGAGGAGAAGGGGAAGGGGCAGACTGATCTTCTCCCTGTCCTGAGTCGGCCTCCACTGATGCCTCCAGGTCCTCTGGCCCAGCCCTGCACTTAGCTGGACCCTGAGAGGGAGTCTGCATTCCAGGCCAGCTGGGTGGGAGGGGTATTCAATGACCTGTGCGTCCCCAGATGTCCTACCCACCTGGCCTTGCACCCTAAGGCCTGCGGCCCAGGGTGGGTGTAATTGCGGGGCCCAGTGGACTTTGGGGCCACAGAGCAGTTGGCTGTGGTGAGGGAATGTGTGGGACCGGTCAGGTGCAGAGCCATGGGGCTCATGTACATGTGCTGCAGGGCTGGTTCACCGTACAGGTGCTGCGTGCAGGTCTCCTTTGCACACCTGGCCATGACACACCTGGCTGGCCCTCTCGGTGGGGAGGTCTGGGTGCCTGGTGCACCTGTCCCCCACCTACCCCTGGAGGAGCGGCCACGTTCAAGCGTTTCCATGTCCAACCCTCAGGGACAGTTGGGAACCTGGGTCAAGAGAGGCAGGGACTGGCCCAGGACAAATGAGGGGTGCAGAGCCCAAGGAGCAGGGCTGCTCTCCAGTCCTGGGCCAGCCCCAACCCTCCCATGAGGGTCGCTTTGGGGGTGAGACCCCCTCAGATCCTCGGGGATAGCTACCCACCCTGTCCCATGTGGGGACATGACCTTGGCATCCCCAGGCATGTAGAGGCATGTGCACCTGCAAACCCACCCAGACAAACACACCACTCTGACTGCCCAGCTGGGGGTCAGAAGGGGAGGACACCCTGGGAGCGAGGTGGGGACAAGGGGGAAAGAAGAAAGAGGTTGGAGACAGCTGGGCCATGGGGCAGGGCATCAGGACTCCCGGCAAGGACCCAGATCCAGAGCATGGGGAGGGGAGACAGCCCAGGCTGATGGTCAGGGGTCCCCAAGAAGCCCGGGGGGTTGCCAGGGCACTGGGAAAAGACAGGGTCTGGGTTCTGGTGTCCACCACCACCCTGGGCACTTGGGAGTAGGAAGAGATACCCACCCCCAAATCCAGAGCCCAAAAGGCCTCAGCTTCCTCTGCTGTCACTTGGGCTGCAGAGATGCAGTGTCCCAAGGGTCCCACGGGCTTGTAGAAGAGCCTGTTGGCCTTGGATCTCCATCCCTGACCCTTTGTGATCCCAGTGCTGGGAAAATGCTTTGAACTCACTCTTGGTCCTTCTCAGCAGAGGACAGACTCGGGGCTTGGGAGGCTGAGGACCTGGCTACGCAGAACGTGGCAGAGCCCTGGGCCACCAGTCTGGAGACCAAGGTCAGGGCCCTCCTTGTTGCAGCCTCAGGGTCCCCATGTGGAAGAGGATCCAGAATCACTGCTCTGGTCAGGGGGAGGAGGCCTTAGGAAGGAATGGGGCACCAGGACCGGAGAGGGAAACGGGGACAAGGGAGGCTGCTGAGGTTTCTCACATCGCCCATGGATCCCACAGATCCTGCTCCTGGGAGAGACACAGACACAGAGACAGAGAAGGAGACAGAGAATGAACACAGGACAGAGGGAACCAGAAGTCACAGACTTTCCTCCACCAGCTTGGAAATGACATCCCGGCATTTTGTGCCATTCTATTCCGGAGAGCGCCGTCACATAGGCCATCCACCCTGGAGGGGAGGGGATTCCACAGGGATGTGTGACCAGGACTCAGGGGTATTAGGGGCCACTGTGGGGACTGCCCAGCACACGGGCACAGACGAGGCCCTGGGACCTGAGCCTAACCCTAATGGGAGCCCCTGGAAGTCTGTGTTGTGAGAGGACAAGGTCAGAATCAGTTCATTACTACCTTTTCATGGGGGCTGGGACACAGGCAGGAGGGGGGTGGCTTTGCCTGGACCCCAGAGCAGACCCAAGCCCCTCTGAGCTGTGTTCCATGCCAAGCCCAGCTACTTGGCTCATCCTTGCATTGCCAAGTATGCACCAGCCTCCTGTGATAGCAGGTATGGAACACGTGTAAGGTCCTACCCCTGATGGCGTCCCTAGAACTAGAAGCCAGAATACCCTGATGTGCAGATGGGGAGCCTGGGGAGGCCCTGAGAGGCACGGGGTCTGTCCAGGGTCATAGCCCTGGGCATGCGCAAGAGTCCGGTCTGAACCCAGCTCTGTGTCCTCACAGCAGGGACACCGGCTGCACCCAGGCCTCCCGGGGCTGTGGGTGGGCTGTGAGGGTGTCACTGTGTGGATGCGGCATGGGGGGAGGGTGAGCATTCCGCAGCGGGGGAGGGGGTCCCTCGGGGGGCTCTTGTGTGAGGAGGAAGTTGGGTAAGGGGACCCCAGGCAGTGGTGACCTCACTTCCCTGACAACAGAGCCCAACAGAATTTGGAACCCCGGTAACCAGGCACCCACATTCCACAGACAGCCCCCTGCCCAGCTCATTTCATTGGAGATCTTAATGGCAAAATGTTCACGTGTTGCCTGCCAAGGTCCCGAGGCTGCAGGCGGAAGAAAGGGAGCCCTGCGGACGCTGTCCCCCGCTGGGGATTTCATGTCAGGACTCTGGCCATTTGGTCGGAAGGACAGAAAGGTGACAGCAGGAGGCCCAGAGCCGGCCACCCAGCCCCACTTGCTCTGATGACCTGTGTAGCCCCAGGTGCCCTCCCTGTGTGTGTGTGTGTGTGCACGTGTGTGAGTGTGTGCGTGTGTGTGTGAGTGTGTGTGTAAAGAGGGGTCATGGGGGTGGGGCCACCCCGAGCAGGAGCAGGCTGATGAGGGGTCAGATACCCAGTGGGCAGGTCATGTTCAAGGTCAAGGCTGGCTGTGTGGGATGGGGTGTGCGGGCGCTGCCCCTTCTGCCCAAGGTTTATCCCGATAGCCCTGCAGAGATGGGTCACTGCATCCCGGGTGCAGGGCTGTGCACGCACAGGTGTGTGTCTGATCTGGGAGCAGCAGGGGGACTGGGCAGGAGGGCAGTGCGGATGGCCGGGCAGGGCTGTGATACCTCCGGGCCGGCTACCAGTCCCTGTCTTTGCAGAAGGCCACGGAGGACATGGAGAGGAGGCTGCTGGACACGCCCTCCATCTCCTCGACAGAGGGGGTGACCCCACAGGGGTCCCCAGGAGCAGATGCTGGGGATTGTAGGGGAAGACCTCCTATACCACCCAGACCACTGTCCCAGGTGGTTGTCCACCGGACAGTGGTCCAGAAGCCAGAGCCCACGGAGGCCAAGGCTGAGGGTGAGAAGGCTGGGGCTGGGTGTTTGTGGTGTGTGGGGATGGGTCACTCCTGGCCCCACAGGGAGGAGCCCCCAGAGGCTGTTGTGGGGCCAGGAGCAAGACTGGGCTCAGAGCACACAGCGGGTGGACTGCAGTCGGGGAGATGTCCCTGTGAGGGTTCCTTCCCGGCTGTGGCTTCTCTGGGAGGCCCTGGGCTGGGCTCTGTCTCTGCAAAGGCCCATGGAGAGTAGGCACAGAGGTGAGCTTTTCTCTTTTCACAGCTGCTCCACCCTCTGAGGACCTAGAGCTGGCTCCAACTCCATCAGCAGCTCTGGGGGGAGGGGTGGTGCCTACAGCGACTTCAGGAGCACACCAGGAGCCGGCAGGTAACCAAGCACCTGCCCACGGAGAGCCTGGCATGGACCAGGAAGAACTGGCACCTGCTCCTGCCCCAGCCCCTGCCACAGTTCCTGCCCCTGCCAGAGCCGCTCTCCCTGCCCCTGCCCCTGCCCTTGCCCCTGGCCCTGCTCTTACACCCAGCCCTGCCCCTATCCTAACCCCTGCCCGTACTCCTGCTCCTGCAGGGCTCCCAGAGCCACATCCAGAGCCCACAGCCCTGCAGGGAGAGCTCCTTGTACCATCGCCGGACCCCGACGCCTCACCAGAGTGTTTCATCCCCTTAGTTCCATTGCCGGACCCTGACGCCTCATCAGAGTGTTTCATCCCCTCCCCCGATGTTCTTTCTCTCTGGTTCATATTAACTGTTATTTTATCTTTTCATGTTCTGTATACTGTTTATTATTTGTTTTAAATAAAATTACTTGTTTTCAATTGAACATGTCATGAGTATTAAGTACATGCCCAACGCTGTGCCACCACACCCCAGAACATTGCTGCAGAATATCTCATTCCCCAAAGGAGTCCCCGAACCAGAAGGCCTCCCTGCCCATTTATCCCCCAGCGCAGACCCTGGCAACCCCTAAACTGCTTTCTCTCTCTCTGTTCTTTTACCTGTTCTGGATGATTCCATAAGTGGAATCACGCAGTAAGGGCCTTTGTGTCTGCCCACCTATTTTCAAAAGGGACTCCTTTTCTCCTGTGTTTACTTGACATAGAATTTCTCTTATTTGATATTGAAATCCCGATGGATTGCACATCACATGTAATCATAGAGGCCACTTTAGGAATTATGGGCACAATCTCTGGGCCACCACAGCCTGACCCCAGACAGGAAACGCTGGTTCCTCCTGTGGCCCACACAGAAACCAGGGAAATGCAGAAAGCTGGAAGACACACCACAAAGGGCAAAAGCATTGCTCACAACCCAAGGCCAAAGAAAGGGTTCACCTGACTCTGGTCCAAACCACGCTCCAAGTCACTGGGTTCCACAGGGACGGAGACCAAACACATGCAAGTCCAAGGCGGAAGGATAGGCACGCAGGGAATATGTGTCAGAGATGTGGGAGCTCCTGGGGAAGGACTCCGGCAAAGGAAACCCTATGGAGGCAGCGCTGGTCACCCTCAGACTGGCAGGTGTCTGGTCTGGGGACCAGCAGCCCTGGGGAGAACGTGAGGAAGCGGAGGTCCAATGCAGGTCCCCTGGAGAGAAGGGTGACGGGCACCTCTGTCTGGGAGAACAGTGAGCAGCACCCATCCCAGGCCACAGGTGCACCCATCACCTGGTATGCTCAGCCTCGGACTCACCCCCGGAAACTCTGGCTTGGTTTTCACAGATGTATTGTCAGGAGTGTTCATCACAGCGGTGCTGGAGAGAGCAGGGAATGGACCAAGACTAATGCTCAAGGAGATGGACGGGATCCACGGTCCCCGTCCTCATGATAGAATGCCCTGCAGCTACTGTCCCAGTGTCATCCGGGGCACAGGATCCGGGAAGCCCCTCCTGAGACCCCCCTTCCTGCCACGCTGTTCCTGGGAACATTGAGAATTGTTTGAGGAGGAGGGGGAGAGGATCCAGGATGACAGCGGGTCCAAGGAGAAGGAAGGTCAGCACTGGGAGGACAGATGGACGTGCCCTGAGCCACCATCCAGGGCCTGGGCTGTGATGCCCTTGGACCTTACCCCAAATAATGGCTCCTGAGGTATGGATCCAGCTTCTGTGGTTTCATTCCCTCCCTCCCTGCATCATTTATTCACTCCCTCATTCATTCCCCCCTCCCTCTCCTTCCCCTCCACCCCTCCCTCCCTCCCTGCCTCCCTGCCTCCCTCCCATTCTCCCTGCCTCCCTCCCTCCCTTCTACCCCTCCCGTCCTCCCTTCCCTCCTCCCTCTCTCTTTCCCTCTCTCCCATCCTCCCTCATTCAGCAGAGGATCTGGGGTCCCTGCTGTGTACTGAGCACTGGGGCTTCATCAGTGAGCACCCCACAAACCACATGGTCACATCCACTGTGGGAGGTGACGGGGCAGTCCTCAGGGCTAGCAGTGGTGATGAGCACCAGGAATCTGCTCCTGAAAACAGGTCAGTTGCACAAAGAATGGACAGACCCATGCTTAGCACTTCCTCTAGAAAAATCTAGTCCTGAAAAGTGATGAAAAGTAAGTATATCCTAGACTTCATGCGATGTGAGTTCTAATGGCAGGTACCTACTGATTCCTAGAACCAACAAAGAGTAAATCATCCAGTGTCGACTGGGGTGTTGTGACCCAACTTTTCTGACCAAATGACACGTTTCAGCCAACATCTCCAGGGCCTCTGAGTTTTCCCAAGGGTCTCTGCGATTCTCTGATCCTTCCATCAACCTCCTTGGGAAGCTCTATCCTGTCGTCTTCCTTGTCTCCTGCCTCTTCTGGGACCCTTCCATGGCCTCCCCACCAGTGCCACCCCCACCAGGACTCCCTGTGCCCCCTGGCCTGACGCCCACATCCCATGCTGGGTCCCGTGAGCCCCGTGCTTTTTGCAAGGACTGTGTGCTCCCTCTGGGTCACTTGGCATCTCTCTTGCAGTGGCCTGCATCTTCCTGTGCTGGGTCTCCTCTGAGCAGTCTGTGAGGCCAGACTGTACCCATGTCACGGGCATGGAAGCGAGAGTCCAGAAAGTCCAAACGACCTGCTCCCAGTCCCAGCGTGTGGAGCCTGGGTCAAGGATGGTCCGCGAGCAGAGGAAGACTTGGGCCCAGGGAGACTGAGGGAGGATGTGGCACAGTGAGCCTGCAGGAGGAGAGTGAGCACTATGGGGGCCTGGTGCTCAGACCTGCTGGGAGACCGCATCTCACCCACAGCAGCTCTGTCCCTAGGGCTGGAGGGTGTCAGGGTAGCCACCCTCCGAGGCTCTAGGCTGACAGTGACTGGCAAGAGAGGAGGTGCACCTGATGCAGGAGAGAGCCCTCAGGCAGAGAGGAGGGGATAGGCTCTCCCCCAGCAGCAGGTGCACTGGGGCAGGCTGAGGGGCATCCGTGGACAGCAGTGCCTGCAGCTGGGGTCTCCACACAGACCCCCTCCTCAGGCTCAGCACAAGCTTGTCTGGATGGCCTTTGTCCTCCACATACAAAGTCTGGCCCAGGACCCTCCTCAAGCCCTGACTCCCAATCCTTTGACCTCAGCTCAAGCGACAAGAAATGGCCAATAGTTTAGGTGGGGTTGGGTGCACAGGGACATTTGCTTTTCTGGCCCATGCTGTAACATTGCTGGCTTTTAAAGATCTCAGGGCTTTGATTCAAAAATGGTAGGATGCCGGGGACCCCAGTCGGCTTTCGGGAAACCTGCCTCTGGGCCTTGCAGCCCTCCCATCCCACCAGTTCTGCTCAGAATCCCTCCAGGTCACAGACCCACAGTCTTGGCTCCTCAGATGGCCCGGACGATACACCTTCAAAAAGCAATCCCGGTGGGGCAGCAGGACACACTGCGGATTCCAGCAAATCCACCTCCCAGAAACTGAGGGTGCTGCTGGACGAGCTGTCTGAAAACAGCCATGTCAGGGTTCCAGGAAGATACCAGAGGCACAGGAGTAACTGAGGAGCATCTGAAGGTCAGGTAGGGGCAGTCAGAGCTTCCAGACCCTTCTTCCGTAAAGCTCCTCATTCCTCAGCCTTTCTTCCGGTGATTCTGCCTGGTTTCTATTTGCCCCAACTGTTATCCATTGCCTTAGGCAGCAGAGACTCACGTATGCCTTTAAATGTTTTGGACATTGAATGTCCTCCAGTAGCCACTTCACTACTGGGAAAGTTGGTAGCAAGCAAGAAGTCCCAGAGGACTCCAAGGGTCTGGACTTGGTGTTTCCCTCTCCTGAGATGGGGACACCTGTGGGAGGTGCAGGTGGTCAGCTGGGGGAGCGGGGCAGGCACCTGACGTGGACAGATGGGGCATAGGTGAGGCCCGAGGCCCCCGGGGTATGTGCCTGGCATCCGGACTGAACAGGTCTTCAGAGCTGCAGACTGGCTGGGATCATCTTCAGGCTGAGGAGGAAGGTGAGGGGAACAGAGGGGACTGAGGAGGTTCGGCTCAGACAGGAGAGGGCTGAGCCACACTTTTGGGGGAAAAGCGGGGTCAGGTTCAGGCTCACAGGGACAGACCTTGAGGCCATTATGCCATGTGAAATAAGCCAGTCCCTAAAGGACCGACACTGGAGGACCCCACTTGTGAGGGATGGAGAGCACTCCCATCACAGAGGTGGAAGGAGCTGCTGGGTGCCGGGGCTGGGGAAAGGGAATGGGGGGTTAGGGTCTCGTGGGTAGAGGTTCCATTGGGGATGATGAAAACATTGTGGCAATGGACCGGAAGTAGCCGGTGCAGAACAGGGAATATACTTATTGCCACTGAAACGCGCTTCATGGTATCAACTGTATGTCCATTATACCACAATACAAAAGAAGTGAGTCAGGACGTCGGGGCCGTCGCAAATCCCTGGAGGGCCCAGGAGCAGGGAGCCTGTATCTTAGTTCTCGTTCTCACGCTCTGCCCCTTGTTGGGTGACTGAGCTCAGTAAGTGCTTGCTAAGACACAGTGCAGGCAGCTGGTCCAGAGAAAGTGCACAAGTGCAAACCCACTGGTGGGCACTGAGGAATCCCAAGGGGACGCGCATCCAGACGGAGCGAGTGCCCACATTTCACAAACACCAGCATAGAAATAGCCATTTATTTTTTTTTAAAGATTTTATTTATTTATTTGAGAGAGAGGGAATGAGAGACAGAGAGCACGAGAGGGAAGAGGGTCAGAGGTAGAAGCAGACTCCCTGCTGAGCAGGGAGCCCGATGTGGGACTCGATCCTGGGACTCCAGGATCATGACCTGAGCCGAAGGCCGTCGCTTAACCAACTGAGCCACCCAGGCGCCCAGAAATAGCCATTTAAATCCAAGGCAGGAACCTTATATAGCCCAGAGGGCTCCACGCTCCTGGAGGCCGAGCTAGTGGCCACGGCCAAGGCCTCTGGTGGTGAGGGCACTGGGGGGTCTGAGAAGTGACTTGGCACACCCTGACCCTGAAGCCCCATGGCTGCGGTGAGGTGTAAGGACTGGGAGGGAAGACCCGGCCAGCGCCTGTTCTGGCTCCATGGCTGCTACAGGGCTGCTCCCAGCCCCAACAGGCAATGTCTGTTTAAAACCAGAGAGAAAACCTTTTCCCTCAATTGTTCTTTTTAAAGATGGTTACTCAGCATTGACACAGAAAAACCTCTGACATAAAACTGGAGCCATTCACAGTTGCAAATGACCCCAAAATGATCAAAATGTAGTGACCACAAAGAGAGGAACGTGTGCCCCCAGGCAGGCCTCCTGTGCACAGGGGTGCCTGGGGCGTTGGCGTGCCCGTGCAAGCAGTGCTGGGCTCCACAGTTTCCCTCAAGGGGACAGAAGTAGGAATCTGCTCTGACAGCTCCGCTCAAGGCAGCACCCCCTGATGGAGACGGGGGCAGCCCCTCGTGACTTCCAGATGTCCTGGTGATTCTTGGGCACAGCCATGGATCTCAGCTTCTTCATGACCCAGGGAATGATGGGGGGCCAGCCCAGCAGCCTCGGGTCCCGCAGATCCTCCAGGGGACAGCCCAGCAGCCGCGGGTCCTGCATGGCCTCTGGGGGCAGCCCCTCATGAGTTCTGTGTGTCCTGGTGATTCTTGGGCATGGCCCGAATCTCAGCTTCTTCATGACAGGGGCCAGCCCAGCAGCCGCGGGTCCCACAGGTCCTTCAGGGGACAGCCCAATACCGTGGGTCCCATAGCTTCTCTGGGGACAGCGCCTCAGGAGTTCTGGGTGTCCTGGTGATGCTTGGGCACAGCATGGATCTCAGCTTCTTCATGACCCGGGGAATGATGGGGGCCAGCCCAGCAGCCGTGGGTCCCACAGGTCCTCCGGGGAGAGCACCTTGGTGGGCCTGTGCAACTCCCGTGCGCTCCCTCTGGGGTCACTTGGCATCTCCCTTGCAGCAGCCTGCGTTCTTCCTGCGATGGGTCTCCTCTGAGCAGTCTGTGAGGCTGCAATGTGCCCATGTCACGGGCACGGAAGCGAGAGTCCAGAAGGTCCAGATGATCTGCTCCCAGTCTCACCATGTGGAGCCTGGGCAGGGAGTGGTCCCTGAGCAGAGGAGGACTTGGGCCCAGGGAGCCTGAGGGAGGATGTGGCACAGTGATCCCACAGGAGGAGAGTGAGCAATGTACGGGCCTGGTGCTCAGACCTGCTGGGAGACCACATCGCACTGGCTCTGTCCCCAGGGCTGGAGGTTGTCAGGGTATCCACCCTCCCAGGCTGCAGGCTGGCAGGGACTGGCAGGAGAGAAGGCCCCTGGTACAGGACAGAGCTCTCAGACAAAGAGGAGGGGGCAGGTGTTCCCCCAGCAGCTGGAGGAACTCTGGGTAGCCACCCTCCCAGGCTGCAGGCTGACAGTGACTCGCAGGAGGAGGCGCACCTGGTGCAGGAGTGAGCCCTCTGCAGAGAGGACGGGGCAGGTGCTCCCCCAGCAGCAGGGGCACTTGGACAGCCTGAGGGGGCATCAGTGGACAGCAGTGCCTGCAGCTGGGGTCTCCACACAGACCCCATCCTCAGGCTCAGCACAAGATTGTCTGATGGCCTTTGTCCCCCAAATACAAAGTCTGGCCCAGGATCCCCTCTCAAGCCCCAACTCCCAATCCTTTATACTCAGCTCAAGTGACAAGAAATGGCCAATAGTTTAGGTGGGGTGGGTGCACAGGGACATTTGTTTTTGTGGCCCATGCTGTACCGTGGCTGGCATTTTAAAGATCTCAGGGCTTTGATTCGAAAACGGTAGGATGCCGGGGACCCCAGACAGCTTTCGGAAACCTGCCTCTGGGCCTTACAGCCCTCCCATCCCACCAGCGCTGCTCAGAATCCCTCCAGGCCACAGACCCACAGTCTTGGCTCCTCAGATGGCCCAGACGATGCGCCTTCAAAAAGCGATCCTGGTGAGGCTGCAGGACACACTGCAGATTCCTCCAAATCCCCCTCCCAGAAAGTGAGGGTATGACTGGACCAGCTGCCAAAAACTGACAGGTCAGGGTTCCAAGAAGACACCAGAGGCAGCATCTGAAGGCCAGGTAGGGACAGTGAGAATCTCCAGTTTTGCCTAGGGGCAGCTCCCGTCCCCCTAAACCCTCAGTGGGATGGCTTTACTGGGGGATTGGGGGGGACCATGCCTGGAGGACCCATGGTTCCACTGTTAGAGGTCGCCGACTTGATCAGTGCACAGGTGGGGAAACCTGGCCACACCCAAAGAATTTCTAGAAACAGTAGCCATCTCAGTGGTAGCTGACCTGGGAGGTCAACCTTCCAGCTGCCTGAGGTGGGATCGAGCCACAGACCAGCACACTAGCCAGAAATGGAAGAAGGAGAACAAGTTCTTCATTTCATAGTTTCTAAGTCACCGGTTTGTGCCTACGGTCAGTATACTTTGCATCCTGGGAAATCTCTGCCTGTCGAAGGTCATGAAAATGTTCTCCTCATGTTCTCTGCTGGAGTTCTTGAAAAATCTCTGGTTTATAGGTAAAAATCATCCGGAATTGACTTTGGTTGGCACAGCCATGCTGGGAAAAGGATGGATTTTCCCCAAAATACTAAACATAGAACTCCTGTATGATCCCACTATCAGATAGACCTTTTCAGGAAATGAAGTCAGTTTCTCGAAGTAAGATCTGCACTCTCCCACCCAATCTCCCTGAGGAGGGGCGGCCACCCTTGGCAACCCTCCCCTTGAGGCAGGCGCCTCCCTGGACAAGGGGCTACCCCAGGGCTGGGAGGTCTCCACAGCAGCACACCCAATATCCTGGATACTAGGAGACAGAGTACAGCACCAGGCCAGTGAGGGTCAGGACACACTAACCCAAATATGGCACCTTGGCAAATTAAATATAGAAGCTAAAAGAACTTTTGCATAGAGCAGAAGCAAGAAGGTCTCTCTGACCCCCAGCCATCAGCCTTTCTTCCCTTAAGCAGGTCAGAATACTCCCATGTGGAACTTTCTCTCCCCGGACCACAGGGATGATGTGCTTATCACCAGAGTCAAGGAATTTAGGACCACGGGGTCTATACGAACACACCGGGTTAAACGAACCCTTATCTTCCTAGTTACCTTCTTTACCGTTTACGAGCCCTAGTCCAAACCCCTGTGTCTGTCAATTCTTCACACACTTACTGCTTCTTTGTCTAAAAGGTAGAAGAGCTGTCTGCTCCAGTCACCTCTGCTGGTCGTCATGGTCTTGTGAGGTTCCCACCAAAACAATCAATACATTTTGCTTGCTTTTCTCCTGTCCATCTGTCTTTGTCAATTTCCAGACTCAGCCAGGGACCTTCAAAGGGTTGAGGAAAACTTTTTCCTCTCTTGCAACACTGTGGGGCGGGGGGTGCGGAGTCAGAAAAACCCATCCCATCTTCCTGGCTTTGGTGAAAACGGACCTCTACTGGGAAGCAGCACAGGACAGTGCATGGCTGGAGGAGCCAGGGAGAGAGGCACATGGAACATGTAGGAGCTATTGGCCCCCAGCCAGGGGACTTGGCCCCAGTGACAAGTCCAGGGTGTGATTATGATTATTATAATGGAAGCATCCCGAACATCAGACCTTCCCCACGCAGGCTTCATGATTGCTGCTCGTTGTAGTTGCTACTGTTGGTTTAGTGACTTTTCTGAACTTACTTTGTCAAGTCTGTATTCTTTGCTGTGTGTATGGCTACTGAATCCCTGTGCTGTTAACTTGGTGGTCAGCCAGTGGCTGGGCAGAGAAGTCACCCCTGTTTCCGAGCTATGGGCTACAGATTGGAGGTCCCCACAACCTCTTCAGGTTTGAATAATCTGCTCCAGTGGCTCATGGAACTCAGAGAAACATGTTACTTACTAGATGACCAATTCATTGAAAGGACAGAACTCAGGGCCAGGCAGCCAGAAGCGATGAGCAGGGCAAGGTGTATAGAAGCAGCTCAGAGCTTCCCTGCTCTCTGAAAGAGGCCTTTGCCCACCTCCACTCTGACCTTCGTCTATACTTCCTAACTGAGGACGTCCTTCCTTCTGACTCATCTGTTAACTCGAGTGAAAGACCCGGTGGGCACCAAAACGACTCCTCAAGTACTAACCACTGCTGCCGTCCTGGTGATTCTTGGGCACAGCCATGAATCTCAGCTTCTTCATGATGGGGGGCAGCCCAGCAGCTGTGGGTCCTACAGGTCCTCTGGGGACAACACCTTAATGGGCTTATGGCCCAGCAGGTACCTGTTCAGGTGGCTCTCGTCGTGCCACACAGCCTCGATCCCATTGGCCAGGTTGACCCCCATTGTCTGGTGACAGGCCAAGGTCAGTTGGTGAACCTCTACCACCGACCCCCCAGAAAAGGCCCCCTTGTAGTCAAAGTAGCCCTTGCCCCTGGGAAATGTGCACCTGGGACTGTGGCCAATGCTCGTAGCTGAAATCCTTGTGGGCCGCCTGGTAGAAACCGGGGTGCAGGGTGCCAAAGAGGGTCTCCATACTCACGTGGTCACGGAACTTCATGTCCACCTCTGTGCACACCAGGTAGTCCACCTCACAGAGGAATTGTGGAGTTAATCTTAGAAAATATATTGTCAGCCCTAAGGAGTGATTGTGGAAGCAGCTGAAACGTCAGCAGCGTTCCTGTTCTCAGGCTACTGACCACAATGGCCCGGTAGGAGCAGGATCCCATGATCCCCAGGGGCAGGGCAAAGGTTAGGAGCCAGGAAAGAATGTAACCCTCCGTGCCCCCCTTCCTGCACCTGGCGTTTGCTAGCACAAACGTCCCACTCTTCCCCGATCCCATGACGGCCTCCCTGCGTGCCTGTGCGTAGAGGAGGGTGCAGGCCTGCTTCACAGCTTCAGCGTACTTGCCATCCCTTTGTCCTCCTTTCCCACGCTTTGAGGCGTCTGCCTTTGCTTTTCTGATAAAAAATGACGTAAAAGCGATGTGCAGAACCCAGCTGCTGCTGCCCTACTTGCAGAGGCAGCCCTGCATGGCCGCTCAGATTGGTGTCTGAGAACTTTATTTCAGCGCACGATGATGGGAAAAGCTGCTTACAGAAGCGGCGGATCATCACGTGCTCTGCATGGACGCGTCCTCCCAGCGCGGGGTGCCGGGAACCTCGAGCACCACCACCTTCCGGCCTTCCCGGAGGGGCACATGGGGCCCGGCGGGCAACTGATTGGTGAAGACGTAGTAGGTGACCCTGTGTCCCACCATGAACTGCTTCTCAACTCTCTGCAGGAACATCTCCAGGAAGACCATGTATCCACAGGGACAGGGGACAGGGCTGGAGGAGGGTCACTGCCAGAGGCTGGCAGCAGGACCCCAAAACTTGGGCCGTAAACGTGTGCACTTTCTTCAAGGGGGGCAGGCCCTGGGCTGCTTTAAGCAACAGCCACCCTCCTGGCCTGGCCTGAGCGCGTCTGCTGGTGGGGCCTCCCTACCTTCGGCTCCCAGAGATGGGAGCCATCAGGACCCCATCTTACAAAGGGGAGCCTGAGGCTTAGAGGCTAGAAACCCGTGCAGCTGATTCTACCCAGTCTGTAGGCCATAGAAACAAGGGCTGTGCCCAAAGGTGCTCAAACTCATGGCAGGTGGGGACAGAACCTGCAGGGGGTCAGCCAGGGGAGGGGACGTGCAGGGTTTGCCGGGGAGCTCAGCACAGGGGGAGTGTTCCTGGCTCTAGCATGCTGACTGTCGGGCTTCATGGGTCACAGGGTCACCTACCCTAACCCTAACCCTTAACCCTAGCCCCTAACCCTAACCCCAACCCTCATTCTAATCAAACATCATGCTCAATTTTGAGGACTGACAGCTCTACTCTGAAATCAAAAACAAGTCCATCATGCTGGCTTTCACTCATTGCTCAGTATCGTACTGAAAGTTCTACCCAGAATGATAAGGCAAGAAATCCACATGTGGAAGAAAACAGTAGAACTAGGTCTATTCAGAGACCAGAGATGACATCATCTTATAGACAGAGCTTCCTAAACAATCCACAAATGATTACAGCCAGTTAATATCAATACACAAGAATCTCTCTTATTTGTATACATTAGCCATGAATCATCCAAAAAATAATTTAAGAAAACAATTCCATTTTAGGGAACATTATCGTTGACAAAATACTTAGGAATAGATGTAATCAAGGTGCAAGTCTTGTACGCTGAAAATTACAAAACATTGCTGAAAGAAAGGGAAACCTAAATAAATCTGAGGACCCCACGGTGATGAAAAGACATACTATTGATAAGATGGCAATAGTACACAATGCAATGTGGAAATTCAATGTGTTCCCAAGAAAATTCACAAAGGCCTTTGGAAAGAACTGCACAAGCTAATCCTAACAGTCATATGGAATTTCAAGGGACCACAAAATAGCCAAAACAATCTTGAAAAAGAAAATCAAAGGTGAAAGGTCATTCTTCCAAAGTTCAAATATTAATACAAAGCAACAGTAAATAAAACATTTTGATACTGTCATAAAGGTATGCATTCACCCTGAAAAAATAATACATTATATGTTAATTGAATTTAAATTTAAAACATTTTTAAAAATAAATCATTTTTTTAAAAAAGATATGCATACAGATCAGTGGAATTTAAGTGAGAGCCCAGAAATAAACCCCTTCATCTATGGTCCACTGAATTTTGACAAGGGTGGACAACATTACACTGGGGGAGAGAAGGGTCTTTTCAACAAAGGGTGCTAGACAATTGGCTATCCGTGTACAGAGGAATGAAACTGGACCCTTACCTCACACCACATATAAACATTAACTCAAAATACATTAAAGGCTTAAATGTAAGAGGTAACACTATAAACTCTAGAAGAAATAAGTGGGGATAAATCTTCATAACCTTGGATCTAGCAATGCTATCAGATCTGACACCAAAGCGTAAGAAAGCAAAGAAAAAAATAGATAAAATAATATCCTCAAAATTAAAAATCTGTTCTGGGTGCCTGGGTGGCTCAGTTGGTTAACCGTCTGACTCTTAATTTTGACTCAGATCATGATCTCGGGGTCATGAGATAGAGCCCACGTCAGGCTCCACACTGAGTGTGGGGCCTGCTTAAGGTTCTCTCTCCTTCTCCCTCTGCCCCTGACCACTCGCACACTCACTCACTCTTAAAAAAGAAATGTAAAAAAAAAAGTTAAAAATCTTTGTACATCGTAAGATACTATCTGGAAAGTGAACAGATAGCCCGCCGAATGGAAGAAAATATTTGTACATTATGTATCTAATAAGAGTCTGTTGCCCAGAACATGTAAAGAGCGTTTACAACTCCTCAGCAAAAAGACGACCCATTTTTTAAAATAGACAAAAGACTTGGATAGACGTTTCTCCAAAGAAATCATACAAATGGTGAATAGCACATGAGTAGATGTTAAACATCCTTAGTCTTTATGGAAATGAAGATTTAAACCAGTTAGATGTCCTTTTACACACAAGAGAATCTCTATAATCAAGGAAACTAAAATAACAAATTTTGGAAAGGATGTTGAGAAACGGAAACCCTTACACCTTGCTTGTGACAAATGGTGCAGTCTATGTATAAAATATTTTGGCATTTAGGCAAATAGATCAAAGAATTACCATATGGTTCAACAATTATACTCCCAGATACATACCCCAAAATCGAAAGGAGAAGTACCCTTATTCAGCGCAGCATTTGTCACCGCAGCCAAAAGGGGAAGCAACCCAAGTGTCCACTGACAGCCGAATGGATAAACGAAACGCGGTGTACACAGCACGGAGCACGATTCAGCCTTAAAAACGAAGGGGGCTCCGACACAGGCGACACCACGCATGAAGCGGGAAGTCATCACGCTGAGCGACATCAGCCAGTCACAGAAGGACAGACGCCCTGTGGTCCCACTTACAGGAAGTGTCCTGAGACACACAGTAGAATGTGGCTGCCGGGGCCGAGGGGAAGGGGACGGGGAGCTGGCGTCTCCCGCAGACAGAGCCGCCCTCGGGGAGAAGGAAGAAGTTCTGGAGAACGACGTGCCCCCGCGGGAAGCCAGCTACGGCCGGGAACTGCGCACCGGACACGTTCTGAGGGCTCGGTGGTGGGTCCGCGGGACGGCGCCCCGTCGGGGGTAACACGCCCTGAGGCACCCCGCGGGCGGCGAGGACACGCGGCTGGGGTCTGAGTGCGGAGAGGGAGGGGCTGCGCTGCGCGGGCGGGTTTCCCGCAGAGTCGGCTCCTCTTCAAACCGCCACGTCCGCGCGGCCCCGAGAAGCCGAGCCGCCGACGTTCGTGCCGCAGGCGGAGCCCCGCCCCGACCCCGACGGTGCGGCCGCGGGGAGGACCCGCAGGGCCGAGGCCCGGGGAGCGCGAGCGCCGCGGCGGGGGGCCGCTGCCGGACCGCAGCCCGGCTGAGGGGCCCCCGGAACCGAATCCGAGGGGCGCGTGAACACAGACCCCGGGGCCCCCGAGCGGATCCGAGCCCAGGAAGGGGACACCGACAGCCCCGCGCACAGCACCGCGGGGACCCCGCGTCACGGCGCACAGAGCCCCGGCGTCTACACAGCGCGCCCCTCCTCCGCGGGGTCCTGCGAGCTCGCACCCCCTCCGCAGTCCCCGCTCAGGCGGCTTCTCCTCACCTCCTCCTCCCTCGGCGAGTCCTGAGGAGGCCGGCTCCCGTCAGCGTGGACGCGGACCCACATCCTCCACAGCGGGTCCTGAGGGGGCCGGCTCCCGTCAGCGTGGACGCGGACCCACATCCTCCACAGCGGGTCCTGAGGGGGCCCGGCTCCCGTCAGCGTGGACGCGGCCCCACGTCCTCCCGAAGTCTCCACAGCGGGTCCTGAGGGGGCCCGGCTCCCGTCAGCGTGGACGCGGACCCACATCCTCCACAGCGGGTCCTGAGGGGGCCCGGCTCCCGTCAGCGTGGACGCGGACCCACATCCTCCACAGCGGGTCCTGAGGGGGCCCGGCTCCCGTCAGCGTGGACGCGGCCCCACATCCTCCCGAAGTCTCCCCAGCGGGTCCTGAGGAGGCCGGCTCCCGTCAGTGTGGACGCGGCCCCACATCCTCCCGAAGTCTCCACAGCGGGTCCTGAGGAGGCCGGCTCCTGTCAGCGTGGACGCGGCCCCATGTCCTCCCGAAGTCTCCACAGCGGGTCCTGAGGAGGCCGGCTCCCGTCAGTGTGGACACGACCCCACGTCCTCCCGAAGTCTCCACAGCGGGTCCTGAGGAGGCCGGCTCCTGACCGTGGCTGAGGCCCCAAGTCCTCCCGAAGCCTGGGCGTCAGCACAGTGGGTCGGTCCTGAGGCCTTGGAACACCTGTCCTCGGCCCGGAGGAGGAGGGCTGAGCGCGCATGCCCCGCACGGGTCGCGGGGCGGGACTCGGGCGCCCCCTGCGGGCGGTGGGGGCCGTGCAGGATGCGGTGCACTCAGTTCCGTGGAGGCACCTGTCCCTTCTGGGGTCCAGCTGAATCCATTACATTTGGGAAATTCGAACTGAAATGGAGTCCAATTATCCCCTGACTTCTCCAGAAATAGAAACTATTAATTAGAAACCGTACGGAATTAAGTGAAATGCAGACACAGGCTTTACAACTTTCACCAAAATTCATTTAAAATTGTAGATAAATTTAAAATGTAAAACTATCAAAATAAAGGGGGCTCCTGGGTGGCTCAGTCGGTGAAGCGGCTGCCTGCGGCTCAGGTCGTGATCCCAGGGTCCTGGAATCGACCCTCCGTCGGGCTCCTTGCTCAGCAGGGAGCCTGCTTCTCCCCTGCCTGCTGTTCCCCCTGCTTGTGCTTGCTCTCTCTCTCTCTCTGTCAAATAAATAAATAAAATCTTTCAAAAAACAAAAAGTAAAAAAAAGAAAATCCACATGGTCTTGGGTTCAGTGATGAGCTTTAACACACAACACCAAAAGCCAATCCACAAATGAAAAAAATTGATAACATGAACTTCCTAAAATTAAAACGTTTGCGGGGCGCCTGGGTGGTTCAGTCGTTAAGCGTCTGCCTTCGGCTCAGGTCATGATCTCAGGGTCCTGGGATCGAGCCCTACATCGGGCTCCCTGTTCAGCGGGGAGCCTGCTTCTCCCTCTCCCACTCCCCCTGCTTGTGTTCCCTCTCCCACTCCCCCTGCTTGTGTTCCCTCTCTCGCTGTGTCTCTCTCTGTCAAATAAATAAATAAAATCTTAAAAAAAAAAAAATTTGCTCTGTGAAAGACCTTGCTCAGAAAACTAAAAGACAAGCCACGAACTGGGAGGAAATATTTGCAAAGCGCAAATCTGGTAAAAGATTTGTATTCAAAAAATACAAAAGACTATCAGAACTCAATGATAAGGAAACAAACATCCTAATTGATAATGGGTAAGGATCTGAACAGATGCCTGGACAAAGAAGATATTCAGATACAAAATAAGCATACAAAATTATGTTTGACATCATCATTAGGAAAGTACAAATTTAAACAACAGTGAGACAGCCAGTACTGCACACCTATCACAAATACTAAACTCCAAAAACAAGAACACCAATTGCTGGAAGGTGAGGAATGGCAGCAACTGTCCCTTCAGAAGACATTTTGGCCATTTTTTCCAAACCTAAGTTAGTCTCCTGTTAAGATCCAACAATTGCACTTCTACTATTTAGCAACTGCTTTGAAAAACTATTTCCGAACAAAAACTCACATGTAGTTATGCACGGTAGCTCCATTCATAATGGTTACAAACTTAAAGAAACCAGGATGTCCTTCCATTAATGAATCCATAAGCAAACTAAGTGCATCCATGTGAAGGAAGCAGAATATGCCATGCAAAATATACCTCTTTGGCACAAGGGATATTTGGGCTGATTAATTTTAAGAAACGCCAGACATGGGAGAATCTCTGAAAACTGGGTAAAAGTTGCCATTTGGTGAGTGAAATGTACACTTATAAAGGAACACCCCATTTGTAAGCCTGTCTCCCTCTGTATCAGGAACAGAATTACTAAATCTCAAGAAACTCTTACCAAAAGAGAAGGCACAGACTTAAAGCTGTGTAACAACCATACCCTCGTTTACTGTGCTCACCTGATAACATCCCTTAACTGGCCTTCCCACCACCCAAAATCTTTTGGTCTTTAGCTGAAGATAGCATTTAGGGTGAGGGCTGGGCCACTTCAAGGAATTACACCATTTTCCTGGGTATCTCCCATGAATACAGGACATATGCATGATATTAAACTTTGACTTGTTTTTCTCCTGTTAATCTATTCAGCAATAAAAAGAAATGAACCATCACCCCATACAATCACATGGATGAACTTTACATGTATTTTTCTAAGTGCAAGAATCCAGTCTGAAAAGGCTGCACACTGAGTGACCCGATTTGTAGGAGATTCTGGAAAAGGCAAAACTAGAGATGATATAAGGATCTGGGAGTGAATTCCATGATATTTTCATGATTTATACCTGCCATTAAGCATTTGACAAAACCCAAACCTTTTGGGGCACCTGGCTGGCTCATTTGGTGGAGCGTGCAACTCTTGATCTTGGGGTTGTGAATTCGGGCCCCATGTTGGGTGTGGAGATTACTTAAAAATAAAATCTTTAAAAAATACAAACATTTCTACATCCCAAAGAGTAAATAATAATCTACAGAAAGTAAGTTGTTTAGGATGTGGGAGTGTCACAGGATGGTGTGGGGGCCAAGGGCAGGCTGCCCCAAATCTGCCACTTTGACATACAGATCATTTTAAATAAAAGTTACTTAAGAGACAGCCTATGCAATGAGGACACTTAGACCCTCCTCTGTCCCCCTGCAAAGGAAATCAATCTCCCATGTGAAGGTGTCCCTGTACCAGGAGGTAAAGAGATTTTGACATCACCAGAGATGGGAGATTTGGAGCCCATAAGGCTGTATAAACAACCCTTGTTACTTTTTACTAATTTACGACCCCAGCCCAAATTTTGTTTAGAATTCCTTACTAATCGAAGCTCCCAAGGTTAAGTTTTCTTTGTCCTGTGATTTCTTCACAGGTGTAGTTACTCTTTGTCCAAAAAGTATAAAACCTGGCTTCCTTGGTCATTTCTTTAGACCTCAGGTTCATTATTGGGTCTCCATGTGCACATTATTGCACTTTAGGTTTTTTTCTCCTACTTATCTGTTTCATGTCAATTTCTTTCTTCATCCCGCAGTAAGAACCTTGGACCAAGGAAAATTTCTTCCTCCCCTTCAATGGAATACAGAACGTGACACATAATCTAACTGTATTAGAAACATATGGGGGGAAAAAACCCTCACTGTAGGTTGTATGACAAGAGGTGCTGACCTAAGTAACTTTGGAAATGAATGGAATCTGTAGATTAAAGAAAAAATGTACTGTACGTACACAGTGGACTCCATTTGATAAAGTTCTCTGCCATCAAGAGTGGTAGCTGACAGTTCTGAAAACACCACATCTGTAATCTGGAATGGAGCAATGAATTAAATAAAGGGCCGGTGGTGAGAGCCAGGTTTGTCACTGTTAGAGTAGGAAGTTACAGATCAGCAAAGGGAGAAGATCACAATCTCCATGTGGTGGCGGACCAGGTTGGAGACATCAGTATAAACTCGTCCTTAGCTTAATATGGACGCAGACGGTTCCACACAGAAATCTTTATCATTAGGTGTGTCGACATAGGTGGGAATACAGGCATATATTGCCTTGCATTGTCCGCTGAGCATGGACATTTAGCTCCCCCGTGTAAGACTTTAATACCGTTCTCTACTACCCAGAGCTCCTTAAAGAACTTGCTGACGCTAGAACTTGGACAGTAAGTATAGGAGCCAGGATAATCTTGACGTATCAGAAAGTAAGGAAGTACCAAGAAAAGAGCCACAGAGATGGAATGATGTCAATGGAAAGCAGGAGCCAATGGAAAGTGCTCTCCGTCACCAAAGGAGGAATGAGCCAGCGACCAAACACTGAGGTGCTGGAACATAACCTACCCTGGTGTCCGTGCTGGTAAAAATAAATGATTCTTTTTAAGATTTTACTTATTTATTTGAGAGGGAGAGAGAGTGCATAAGCAGAGGGGAGAGACAGAGGGAGAGGGAGAAGCAGACCCCCCACTGAGCAGGGAGCCCGACGTGGGGCTCGATCCCAGGACTCTGAGATCATGACCTGAGCTGAAGGTAGACACTTAACTGACTGAGACACCCAGGTGCCCCCAAATAGACGATTTTTTAAAAAGAAACCACAGGGCCAAAATGGAGTCACTTACGTCAGGAGACCCAAGCCAGCAAACCAAGACTTACTACCTGACCTAACTGCAGTTCCACACACCCTCACCTCCACGTAAACTTTAACCGGTCAACCTGGAAAATGAACTGAATGGCCCCTTCTGTTCCCCTTAGGAGGGGGACATTGCCTAAAATAGTGCATCCTTTTCTAGTAATTTCTTTTTTTCAATGCCCTCTCTGCCTTTAAAATCCTTCCCCTCCCCGCAGCTCAAAGAAGCCCCTTTCTTTTTGCTAAATGAGGTGCTGCCTGTTTCATGAATTGTTCAATGAAGCCAATGGGACTGGGATCTTTTAAATTACTTTGTTGCCTTTTTATTAACAAATTACATAGCTTTTTATAAGTGGGATTGCATAGACCTCTCCTATAAGAATTCCAACTAATAGATGTAGATAACCATTCATCAAGTAAATGGAGCTAACTCTCCTCTCCTAAAGTGGGGGCTCAGGGCAGTTGTCTTCCTGCACATGGGAAAGAGTAACTTCCTGGTGGGGAAGCCTGACCAATGCTGCCCCAGCCAGGTGACCAGCGCTAACATGGACAGTGACAAGTGTTCCCTTGTTGTAAAGTAACGACAAAGCACTTTACCTCCCTGATCTGCCTCCTCAAAACCCATAACCCCAGTCTAATCAGGAGGAAAACAAGTAAATCCCAATGGGGGACTTTCTACAAAATGCCTGACCGGTCCTCCTCAACACTGCCAAGGTCACTGAAACAAAGCAAGACTGAGAAAGTGTCACAGCCAAGGAGAGCCTAAAGACACATGATGAACACATGTCACGTGGTGCCCTGCATGGGATCCTGGAGCGAGAAAAGGTAGAACAGAGGGAACCTGAATAAAATACGGACTCCCGCTAAAAACAACATATCAATATTTGTTCACTAATTGTGACAATTTTGTAGAAAACTAGAAAAAGAGGAGAAATTAGGGGCACCTGGGTGGCTCAGTCAGTTAAGCGTCTGCCTTCGGCTCAGGTCATGATCCCGGGGTCCTGGGATCAAGCCCCACGTCGGGCCCCCTGCTCCGCGGGAGCCTGCTTCTCCCTCTCCCTTGCTGCTCACCCTGCTTGTGCTCTCTCTCTCGCTCGCTCGCAGTCAAATAAATAAATAAGATCTTTATAAAAAAAAAACAGACATTAAAGGTCAAATAAGGGAAACCTATTGCATCGGACTGGAAGCCTAGAGGAAATGGGTGATTTCCTAATAAAAATGCACAATAATAAAATGGACGCTAAAATAAGGAAAAAACAGGCAGACCAATGAGCCATCCAGGGCCTCATCTTACTGCTGGTTCTCCTCTCACTGTTCTGGGGTTTTCCTCTCCTAGGACAGAAAAGGAACAGGGACAGAACTGTTCTGGAGCTGCCCTTAGACCCGACCCCACTCACTGTCTTCCTCTCCCCCAGCCATAACCTGCTCAGCGAGGACACTGTGCACGGGGAGTCTCGGGGATTGTGGATCCTGATGTGTCACCCAGTTCTTTTTTGGATGGCAAGGGACTGGACACACTTACTAAAGTAAAAGAAGTTAATATTTTTTAATGGTAGAAATACCTTAATACTTGCAAGAGACAAGAGTGGGTTTGGACCTGGCAGGCCCAAAGGCTCACACTCTCACAGTGTGACCTAGACACACTCCAACACTCCATCCTGCTAAGTGCTCTGGGGTGGCCCCATTCATAGGCACAGTCTCTCTCACTGCATCTGGGGCCTCCCACGACTCCAGGCTGACACCCACTCACCATCCATTCTACTGGGAAGGGTTTCTCTTTCCCTTGGTTTCCATGAAAAGTCATGGCTTTAACTGTCTTTGGCCCGGCTTGGGTCACACTCTCATCCTTGAAGCCATCAGAGCACCCAGAAAATAGAGCAAGGGGTTGGGTAGACTTGGATCATACACGCATCTCTGAAGTGGGTGGAAAGTGGAATCTGCCCTCTGGAACTGTCTGGATGGTAGGCAGGTGACATGGGGTTCCCAAAGGCAAGCTGAGATGCTGGACTTGGACGTGAGAAGAGATGCCAGGCTGGGAAAGCAGCAGATTCCGCATCACTGGTGACTGACTGCACGGCTTTGGAATCTCAAGCCCAAGGAAGGAAGGGGTCACTTCGTTAGGGTCACGGGCTGCAGCCGCCCATCCAGTGCTCTTGCTATTTTCCCATGACGGCAAGGCGCTCTCCTACTTGCTGAAAAAGCAACTTTGCTGTTGGTAGGAAACTCAAGGCTCCTGCCTTGGATATTGGGTCCTCACATCTCAGAGACTGGAAGGCACACAGACCTCACTCTTCTCCCTGGGAGGAAGGAGCCCCGGAGTCACACCTGCCCCCCACATTAATCGCTCCTCCCCAAAGAACAAACTGGCTCATTCTCCAGTCTCTTCTCTCTCCTTTATGAAGAACAGAGAGCAAATGTGAGGATGATAAGGAAAGTATCGCTCACTGAAACAGTGGGAGGCTCAAGGATTATTCCACACCACAAATCCACACATGGCAGACTTTCTGGAGGCCACAGTCCCTGAATCATGCATGTGACTCTCTGAAACCAGGCAGCCTCACTGAGAAACTGCCTGCTGGGAGGCACAGTTACTCCCATAACCTTAATTCTTAACAAATACGTATGTCAAAGGTTTACATCACAATCGGGAGGCCAAAGGACTGCAGCGTCAGTCTGCCGAATGGCTGTATGGCTGCTGTGGACAGGGCCACATCCAACATTTGGAGGGTTAAGAGACTGTGAAGGAGGAAGCCCTTGTCTCAACCACACAGACGTTGGGAATGGAAACATCCTGTGGGGCTGTCTACACTGCCCATGGGCCTGTTACACTGCCAGGAGCACAGTCAGCTCAGTAATGGCTGTGGGGGTTGTCAGGACCCTTTCTGGCCTGAGCTGGAGGGCCACAGATGCCTCCCTGGATGGTCAGAGGCCAAGGGCTGTCCTGTCTACTGCCTGTTTCCTGCCGATCACTCAGATGGGATGAAGGATCTAGCCAGCGCCGGGGGGGGGGGGGGGCAACAGCCCGAAGAAGGCTGTACATGGGGGCGGGCAGGCCACGGCAGTCAGTCCTATATGAATCCATTCGTGTCTACAGAGTGCCCTTGTGGGGTGGGGCCATGCTGGAACTTGCGGCTGCCCAGGCAGAGTGGGGCCAGCAGCACCCTTCCCAGGTGGGAAGGCAGAAGAACCCTTTATAACCTCTGAGTCCCCCTATAACCCCTGACTGGGGATGAGTTGGATCTCAAACTGTCAGGAATCAGGTGGACATTTCACTTTTCTTCTGTCTGAGCCCAGGAGTGAAGGGCTGAAAACCAATGCTCCAGCTCACCTCTGACTCGTGTGTGACCCTGGGTGAGTCCTGTCTACCCTGGAGGCCCAGGGAGTTGGAGGAGGGGGAAGAAAGCCAATTATGCTTAAACCTAACCCCGATCCAGACCCTGGCCCTGACCCCAACCCATGACCCTCACCCCAACCCCACCCAGATTCTCAGGCTGATCCACACTTGCATCATGAACAGGCCCAAATCAGTTTTAGGGGGTTATTTTCTCCAGAGAGCTGCTCAGCTCTGCAATCCTGCCCACACGCCCGTGGAGGTGGCCCTGCCTCCTGAGGACGCACAGGTTGCTGACCCCCACACCTCTTGCATACATCACCCAGCAGCATGGTGGGGTTTGTTTTGATTTTTTGCTAAGTTTTATCTTAATCCAAGGACTTTGATTCATACCAAATGTCATTGTAGAAACAATAGCAGAATCCAAAGTCTGGGTGATCAGTATTACTCAGGCAGCAAACTCGTCAATCACAGAATTGTTTTAAAGCAGGTCCCAGTTGTGTTGCATGGTTGGGACTTCTTTTTGGGTTTTTTTTTTAACACTGTTCTTAAATATAAAGCTTTGCAACAAACCTTTGACTTATGTCAAATATAATTAAAAATTAACAAATGAGTACATTGTATCAAAAAGTACGAAGATATACATTTCATGCACATACTTGTATATATGTATATATGTATATATTTTACATGCACACATAACTTCTTCAAACTACAGCCACTGCTTGACTGGTCCAGATGCAGACAACTGGTTAATGCATTTCAAATTTGGCAACTCACTATGAGATCTCAGTGGAAACATATGATAGCTGAGAAGAGACGATACAGAAACAAAACCCAAAGTCAGGAAAACAAGACACAGTATCTCTTCCCCCACTCCCTGTAGTTTTCACCAATTCCAGTGTCTAGAAGAATCCAGACAGACTGGTGAGGCCGTGTGGGGCTAGAACAGTGATTCTCCACCCAACATGGCCTGGGAAGCAGCTGCGGTTCTGCACAGAATGGATACATTCACAATAACATGGGCCAGAGATGAAACATCAGTATCAAAATACACATCCTTCTGCTTTGCAACAGGAACAGAGCTATCTCATGCAGAGCCTGAGATACCATTCCAGTTATTATTTCCTATTGCATGTAAAATACTCTGTAATCTTAAAGTTTCAGAGTATTGTGCCTTCCAGTAAGGAGATTCTATAAAATGGTTTGGTCACAATCATGCTGAAACCCTAGAACAGGTGGTGGTCTTACGTGATTTATTTCTATTGAATGTGTGTCTTTTGTTGCATAGCCCTATGGGTTAACGACATCCACTCACTGGGACACACCTCCACACAGAGAAACGCACACACACGTCACAGGCCAGGTTTCTTTAAGGTGAGTCATGGGGCAACAGCCAATGGGAACACTCAAATGATCCAGCGAAGAGATCATCTGACATTTCCAAACACGGAGGATGCACCAAAATCTAATCATCTAAATATTCCTTTTGTTCACAAAACAAAGGGTCTCCTGGCATTTTATGCACAGCCTCCTACCTACGGTGTTTCCCTTTTGACAGTGGCCATGAGGTTGGATTTCCCTTTCGCTTCCTGCTTTCCCATGTCTTGTGCCACAGTGCTGGGCTTCAGATGGCTCCTACCTGAGCCTCAGTCGCCAAGCTTCTCCTTGCCCCATCGCTTCCTCCGAGTTTTGGCCTCATTTCAGTCGGGCCGTCCCAAGTGCCCACACCTGCACAGACACAGGCCCTCCCTCCTGCCCGCCGGGTCCATCTCCACTCCCCCACCTCTCCCTCTTCCCACGACCTCTCCCTCTCTCTGGCCTTATCTGAAAAGAAACTTTCACAACAGATACCACGCCCTCTTTGGCAGGCATCCTGTTCCTGAGATTCAGACATAGAACAGACTGAAAACACCCCATACAAGGACACGCTCTACACTGCTCTGTGGCTTCCCAGGAAACCCTTCCACTTGTGGGAGGAAAACAGGGAAATGGTCGTTTCGTTTCCAACTACAACCGTCCCACTGGATGTTATATGAGTGTTCTCCATGGACACCAGCTTTCTACTTGGTTGATGTTTGGAACTGGAAACAGTTCCAAGGATTCACCCACGCTTCACACAGGCTTCACGTCACCGCCCCCAGGAGCCTGGCACGAGAGGGCTCGGAAGTCAGGCACTTGGTCGAGAGCAGCAGAAGCCAGGGGAGCTGGGGGGCCACCCAGGCTGGACGCAAGAGCATCTCCTCGCACGAGAGAGAGAGAGAGAGAGAGAGAGAGACACCACCCCCCCCAAAGAGCTGAGAGCTTCCTACAGGTTGGATTTTTTTTAAGTTCTGTTACTATTTCCTTCCCCATTTTTCTGTTTTTCTCTTCTTTCTAGATCAAGTATATGGAATTGACAAAAGAGGGAAGGGTGTTTCGATTAAAAACCAAAACCAACAGCAAGAATGTTTTCCAGATTTGGTCCCTGTCAAGGTTGACAGCATCTAGGAGAGGACAGAGTGTGTGTGAGTGTATTTCTGGTGTCCACCTGCTGTTTCAGTACAAAGAGCCACGCTGGATGTGTTTGTGTTTGTGGGCGCCGACAAGAATGCACGGAGCCACAGGCCGGGCTCCTGAGGTTACTGCTGTTGACCAACCA
Organism: Eumetopias jubatus; assembly: GCF_037043125.1. NCBI lineage: Eukaryota > Metazoa > Chordata > Mammalia > Carnivora > Otariidae > Eumetopias > Eumetopias jubatus. Next base: position 102,966 of record NW_028274955.1, read on the forward strand.
CTCTGTCTTATCTGGCCAGGCGTGTAAACATGCCGGGCTCCGTACCACACACGTGGATAAAGGATGGTCTCTACCAGATCCAGACCTCCTAAAAGTGGCCCGGGCACACCCCCCAGACGCTGGGAGCCATCACACAGGATTCAGACTGACAGGGTCCCACTCAGCACATGCAGTGACTTCCCGTATAGGGTCTGTGGCACGAGACCCAGGCAGGCAGCATACAAGGGGACAGAGAGAGCCACGTCCCTCTCCGAAAGGGCTTTAGGAATTGGTCCAGCGTAAAAGAGAAGGTGGGGGCAGGGGGGTGGGGGGGAGCCACGGGGCCTCCCCTCAGCTGGCCCCAAAGGCGGGGTCGCTCCAACCAGGGGCTGCTGCCCCTGCCTCGGTGCCCCTGCGCGTCCCTGGGAGCCCAGCGTGGATAATAAAACTCATCGGCTGGAACGCGCCCACTGAGCAGGCGTAAAGCGGAGGTGCGGCTAGCACCAGTGGTCTTGATCGGGGTGGTGGTAGCTATGCTGAACCCGGCCGCCCGAGCTGAGCCCCAGAGTGCAGTGGTAGCCGTTGGGCACGCGGCGGAGGGGGTGCGACTGGGAGGTCAGGGAGGACACATAGGAAGTCCGGGAGGAGCGGCCTGAGTTGGTGGCCACAGCCTCCTTGAAGGTAAGCGTGTCCTCAGGCTGGGTGCGGGCAGTGTCCTCACTGTCCAGACGCTGCCCCAAGTAAGGGTCAGAGCCGATCCTAGAGCCGGCGGCCAGGGGCTGGCTGAGGGGGTCTCTCTGGAGCAGAGCGTTGTGTTCGGAAAGGCCACGGCTAAGCCGGCCTGGGGAAAAGGTTGGGAGGCTTGTCTGTGCCCCAGCAAAGTGGACAAGCAAAGATTGGCCATCTTGTAGGTGACACTGGGAAGGGGGGTCAGCGGAGTCTGGGGGAGCTGCCTCCGCCCACCACGGCCAGGGGTGCTAGCACCGGATGTTGGCAACAAGGGGCTCCCATTCACTGAACCACCACCCAAGAAGAAAATAGAACAGAGAAAAAAAAAATCAAAGTCCCAGACCAGAGGCCAATGCAGGTGAGAACCATGGAGGTGGGGGGTGAGGCATGGAGAGAGGCAGGCACCCTGGGAGGGGACCCATAGGGTGTGTGGTGGAGGGGGGAAAGCCGCTGGTGCCGGTAGGCCTGGGGAGGTGGTTGGGGACCAGTGGGGAACAAAGGGACAGGCACAGCTCAGGGAGAAGGAAGACCAGAGGCCAGTCCAGGGCAGTTGGGAGGGGAGGATTGGGCTGGTGCGGGACGAATGGAGCAAGGAGGGGGGGAGCGCAGACTCGGGCCTGGGAACCAGGACATGAAGGAGGATTCGGAGCATGTTGGAGGGGGGGCTCGTAAGGAGGGGCAGTGAGGGGGGTCCTGTCTTACCGGTCTTGGGGGTCCTGGCTCCTGCCCAGCTGTTGGTGACGTGGGGTGGCTGCTGAGGGAGGGTTTGGGCTGCGAGGGCTCCCGGCCCCCAAAGCGGTCACAGGAGTAGAAACGCTGCTTCTCCGAGGAAGAGGAAGAGGGCTGCCTCCGCTCTTGGGACCAGCCCCGCTCCTGTCTGCGCTCCGTCCGGCAGCCTGTGGGCCCCTCTCGCGGGGGTGGGCCTGGCCCTGCAGCACTGCTGGGTGCTGGCCAGGAAGAGGGGAAGTCAGCACAGCGAGCCAGGTGGGGAGACAGACCCCCAGCCCAGACCCAGTCCCCAGGGCCAGCAGGGGGACCCAGGGGGAGAGCTGAGGTGCGTGGGTGATCCTGCCTGGTCCCCAGACCTGGGACTCACAGCCCCCTACTCAGGGCCGTTTGGATGGTGGAGGCACAGAAAGGAATGCCTCAGGCCCTGGCCATAGGAGGGACCCCCGCACGCACCGCCATCTGTGTCTGCGGACAGGCTGGGCCCCTTCTCCAAGGACTTCTGCTTCCTGTCCCTGCGGCGATGGCAGCGGTGGTGGTGATGGAGCGGAGCCTGGCTGGCTGGGGCACGGTCCAGGGCAGCGCTGCAGAGATGAGCCACGTGGGGACGCTGGGGCGCCAGTGTGGAGATGGAGCACTTCATGGGGCTGGCGTTGGGGGCCGGCTGTGGGTGGGATGTGGGTTGGCACACAGTCTGAGAGAGGGGCCTGGGGCAGGCTCCAGGGCGGCACTGCAGGCCTGGGGTTCAGGAACCACCAGGCCCCTCCCTCTCCCCAGAAAGCTCTTCCCCACCCAGGCCCACCCTTTCTCCCAGAGCACGCTGCACAAGGTGCTGTCCGTCTCTGCCAGCGGGGCCCAGAGAGCTGTTGGCCTCAGTGTCCCTGGGGGACAGGGAGGATGCCAGGAAGAGGGAGGCTGCGGGCCTGGCTGGGAGAACCCTGAGGGGTGGCTGCGTGTGATGGCTCTGCTGGGCCAGGGCCATGGGGCTCCTGCCCTGGGCTGAAATCGGGACCTGCGGAAAGGGGCCCTCCCAGGGGAGCTGACCCACAGCCTCCACTCGGCGTCCTCAAGCTGGCCGCCCAGCGGGCCAGGCTCGGGAAGGGGAAGAGGGCGGGAGCCACCACCAATGGGAGGCAGAGACAAGTTTAGAGAATGAAGTCATTTGGAATGTGCAGAACCAGGAACCACAAAAGGAGGCAGGGACAGGGCCAGCCGCAGGCAAACACTGAAGGTCCCCGGCTGGAGGACATGCCCCTCTAAAGCCCCTCACCATCCCAGGAAGTGAAAGCAGGGCCCCCTGACACAGCCTCAGGTCTGCAGGCCCCTCTCTGAGTCCATGTGAATGGGCCCACAGCCCCCGTGCCCTGGAGCTTCCTGCTCGGTACTCAAAGCATCCCCAAAGGAGCAGGGGATGGAGGTGGTGCCGCCTCCAGAGTCCAGAGAAAGAACAGGGCAGGTCAGGCGCCTGGGTGGCTCAGTTGGTTAAGCGACTGCCTTCGGCTCAGGTCATGACCCTGGAGTTCCAGGATCGAGTCCCGCATTGGGCTCAGCAGGGAGTCTGCTTCTCCCTCTAACCCCCCCCCCATCATGTGCTCTCTCTCTCTCAAATAAAATAAATAAAATCTTTAAAAGAAAAAAAGAACAGGGCAGGTCCTCCCCAGAGCATCCATGGGGGAAAGGGAGGACCAAGCTGTGAGGCACCGTGTGCATGGCGGGGGGGCCGGGGGGGCAATGCAGGCTGGCGTGGGAGAGGGGTGTCCTAGAGAGAGGGAGAGTCTGGGTCAGGGACACTGGGCTGGGAGATGGAAGCCCCAGGGCCACCGCAGGAGGCTGAGCACCGGTGGGTGGTGGGGATTCCTGGCAGGCCTCCGAGGACTCTGGCTGCACCTCTTGAGACCATCGTCCTGGGAGCTCCCAACGGGGCTGACAGTGTCCAGGCCGCAGTGCAGGTAGGGAGCCCTCACGCGGGACACAAGCCCTCCCCAAGCCAGGTCTCTTCATCCCCCACGCCCCCACCCTCCCATGACCCTGCCCTCCCAGGCCACCCACCTGAGTCTCTGCAGCCGGGCGAGGCATGGAGGCCGCGCGTCCCTGGCTCTCCAGTCCGGGTTGGGGCTCCCCGTCAGGACCTCTCAGGGCCATGCTCTGCATCTGGACGTCCACAGCCTGGGCATACAGCAGCCCGCAGTCACACCGGCCCCCACCCCACTCTCACCTTCCCCCCCATCCTGGGCTCCCCGCCACACTCCTGCCATCTCCCACCATCCCTGTCTCACCCCAATCCTTATCTCATCCCCCATCCCCAGCCTGGCTCCCCAGCCCTGGGAGCCCTCACCGGTTTTCCTGGCTGCACCACTGGGATTTCTGTAGAGTGGCCACGCTCCAGGGGTGTCCTTGCCTCATAGGGTACCTCCTGGGTCCTCTGAGTACCCCAGGAAACAGACTCCTTGATGTCACTCTCCTGGGGTTGTCTGTAGAGAAGAGAGGATTGTGCTGTTGGCTCAGAGGTCTGTGGGCCTTGGAATGCCCACCAAGGACCTGGCTCCAAACTGCCAGGAACCTATACTGGCCCCTTCTACTCTGGGTTAGAAGCAGCCCAGACGCGTGAGGCCCTTCAAGTGCAGGCTCTCAAGTGGCTACAGAGCAAGGGATGTGGACCCAGTACCAGGGCTCAGAGCAGATGGGCAGAGAGGGCGCCCAGATATGAGCCCGAGGGAGGTCTGGGCCCACTGCTTCCTGATCTAGGGACACCCGGCAGGTTCCTCGGCCCTAGACAGGGCCGCCCAGGAGTAGTGGGAGGCCACATGTGCACAGCATGCATGACGCAGAGGGCGGACATCCTGTCTACGCTGGTGCACAGCAGGCCCTGACCACTACGTTAGGGGCAGTGTAGTACTCAGGAAAACCTACCTGATTAACAGTCCAAGACCCACAACCAGGCTGCAGAAAAGAACGTCCAAACATGTACAGATGAGGAGGAAATCAGGAGCCCTAAACATGCATGCTGTGCTCAGTCTGGTACCAGGCCCCACACCTTAGCCCTTGCTGGATGAGGCAGAGCACAGGCCCCCCTCTTTGGGCTCAGCCAATGATTTCCTTTAGCCAATAAGGGTGTTAGCAGACCTGGGACCCTGCTGGCCCTGAGGGGGTGGCTGAGAGGAGCCTGCCTGCTACCACCCCCCAGCGACACACGGTGCAAGACAGGTAGGTGACTGTTAGTTCGCAACACTTGGTTTTGGGTGGTTCATTACCAAGAATTATTGTGGCAAGAGTTAGGGGTTAGGTAACAAGGATGTTACCAATTTGTCTACAAAATACAATTGCTTCAGGAATCACTACTGGAGTGGAGATCTGAGGAAAAATGTCTTAGAGGAGTTAGGAAGACTAGACACACACAGGCCGTCAACAGAATGGGGTCAAAACAAATCATTTCTCAACGGGCAGTGAGGAAGCAGAGGCAGAGGCCCCTCACTGGAAAGGGAAATGGCACGCACAATGGGAGGTGACAGTGGGAACCACCGACTGTCTAAATCCACTGACCTCAGTGCCATCAGAGGCACCCATGTAACGTTTTGGGAATTAGCTTTGGAGTCCACCATGGACCGCTCCAGCAGCCCACCTGGACTAGCTTTCAGGCAGCATCCGCGTGGAACCATTTGGGGGGAGGTGGGCACGGGGTGGAACAGAGAGGCCAGTCTCCCAAAGTGGTGATGGGACCTGAGGGCTCCATGTCCTGCAGCACAGCCTACAGGGAGCCCCTCTGGGAGGGGGAGAAACCAGGAGTCCTGCCTCCTCCGTGCACCTCGCACCCTGGCCAGGTACTCACACGGCCCCGCCGTTGCTGAGGGACGCAGAGCTCTTCTGCCGAAGGAAAACCCGGGCTCCTCGGAGCACAGCCGGCTCTGTCTGCTCCAGCGTGGCCTTCAGAGGGTGGAACAGGGACACAGGGCCCATCTGTAGAAGGGACGCAGGGAAGAGGAAGAGCTCTAAGGGCACAGACAGGTGTGCCAGAAAGCTGGCCTGACCCCACAGCATGGGTTGGTGCTCCTTCTGCCCTGCCCCAGCCCTACACAGGAGGTAGGCAGGGGCTTACTCCCAACCTGGCCTGTGAGTGACATCAGGAAAGTCATTTCACTTCTTGGAGCTTCAGTATCCCTACCTACAAAATCTGGGGACCTCATCCAATTAAAAATGGTAAAAGGTTTCATCTCATCATCAACTTGGATTGATGGGTAGAGGCTGCATGAGCCCGGACTGAGCAGAATTCTAAGGACATTTCAGGGCTCGGGGGGTGGCGGGGGGGCACTAATGGGTGTCTGCAACAGACAGGGGAATGGGGGATGTGGTGTGGGCATCAGATACTTCCCATCCCACGATGGGTGAATGTCCCTGTAAGCTCCAAACCAGGCAACTTTCTAGACAGAGTCTACGTATGGTCACTGATGGTTTGGCTGCATGTGTGGGAAAGTTGTTATCTTTGAAGGATGACGTCAGGAAGATGGGGCCCCAAACCAGCCCAGTCAGAGTCATGAGTGGAAGAAATCATGACCCTGGACCCATCAGTTTGATTCTCTCTGGTCCTTGCCAATGTGCACGGTAATCAGGTTCTCCTCGAACCTCCCCAAACAACCTCCTCAAATATTCTTCAAACTTCTTTCTTCTACCACTTAAAACAGTGGGATCTCCAGGGAACATGCCCTCAGCCTCTTGTCTACTGCTCCTGAACACTAAATCTCCAAGTCAGGGGGCCCCCAGTACCAGCAAGAGACCAGCCGTTGGAAAGCACTCAGGCTGTATGGGGTTTCTGACTTTGGGGCCGGAGAGTGAGGCTACAGTAGGAACCTCTCATCTTCCTTTTCCCGCCGTGCAATCCCCAGGAAGGATGTGGGTTTCCTCTGCCGTCAAAACAACTGATGGGTGCCAGACTCTGAGGTTTACTTCTTGGAAATCCTGGAACTCGGTACCTGGGACAGGCCTCCCGTGGCCTGGTGAATCTGGGCTCTGGGGGTCTTGCTCTGTTTGTAGAAGTCAAATATCATCAGAGCTGCGAACACCTTTCCTACGGTCATCTCATCGGCTGGAGGGAGAGAAAACAGAGGGTGGGGTGTGGAAGAGGAAGGGGAGGTGGGGGGCAAGGGAACAGCCTCCACCACAGGGACTCCTGGACATGCTCAGGGAAGGGCACAGGGCTTGGCCGAAGTTGCATCTGTGGACACTGAGCACGTGTCCTCTGGAGCTGTACTGACTCTCCACAGGGCCCTCCATCTCCTCCCAGTGAAGTGGATGTGGGGTTTAATCTTTAAGCACCTCATCTCTAACTGTAGGAGTCTCCCTGCTGTTCTCTGGATTTTTTAAGTATACACCCCCACCAGGAACGTGGGTGACTGTGGTCAACAGAATAACGCCCAGGGAATCCCTTCCCACAGTCCCTATGCACCCACTGGTAAGACCGTTCTCCCTGCAGGTGGAAACTAAGTCTAGACTATTGACGAGGTCACCCTGGCCCAGGCCTCCTGGCTCTGCCTCTGGGTGGGACACAAAAGGGGGGTGAACAAGGAGAATTTCTTGCCCTCACTTATGTTTATGGGGTGGCACCAGTAACTCCAGGGTCTTCTGGGGCAGATTGGCCCACACAGAGGAAATCTCCTTCCTCATCTCTGCCTCCCACTGATGCTGCTTGGTGCCGGCTGGGGCAGGACAAGGGTGTGGAGGGGAAGAGAAATGTTAGGAGCTGTCTCATGGGCCCCCTGGGGGAGCCGGCACAGAGAGGTGTGGTGTGAGGGGAAATGGGACAAGGACCGTGCCAGGAGAAAGGGCAGAGCGGAGAGAAGCACGGCCACGGCGTCTGTCGGAGCATCCCTGATGGGCACGTGCAGAGACAGAGGCCTGTGTGTGTGGGCCCTGGGAGTGGAGAAGGGATATGGTGGCGGTCCAGCTGTTCGTCCAGCCATTCAAAACTATCAAGAGAGCACCCTCCCATGCCAAGGACTATTCTAGGTGATGGAACAAAAGCAAAGGAGCCACCTTTGTGGCACCATGTGGCTTGACTCAACAATAAAGTGGCAGTAAGTTCAAAACCTAGTGTGTTGGGTGCAGGAAAAGCTTAAGTAGGGAGGGATGAGAAATATTAGGAGGGCTGAAATTTCGGACAGGGTAGTCAGGAAAGGTCTCATGAGAAGGTGGTGTGTGTGTAAGACCCCGAAGGCAGAAAAGGACCAGGGGGTGCAAAGGCCTTGGTGTGTCACACAACCAGCCAGGAAGGCAAGGCTCACTGAGCAGGGGGTGGGGGTGAGGGGTTGCAGGGAGCAGATGTTGAGATAGGAAGCAGCAGAGCGTGATAAGCAGAGGGATAAAATACTCTGATTGATCTTTTTTTAGCATCAGGTTTACTATGGTACAATGTACCTACAATGAAATCCACCCTTTTCAGTTATCCCATTCTATGAACTTTGGTAAATCCATAAAGCCGCACATCCACCCCACAATCGAGTCATGGTATATGGCCCCACTGCCAAAGTCCCTCTGTGCTCCCTTTGTAGCTGACCCCTTGGCCTCCTCTCACCCCGTCCCATCCCTAGTGTGTTTTCTGTCTCGGTCTGTTTTGCGTTCTCCAGAATGCCACACAAACAACGTCATCGGGTGTATTGGCTTTTGAGTAGGACTTCTCCACTCAGCGTGGTGCCTTTGAGATTCAGTCCACGTTGTTGAGTGTATAAGTAGCCTGTTTCTTTTGATTGCGGAGTACTACCTTGTGGTATGGATAGACCCCAATTTGTTTATCCATTCACCAGTTGTGAGCATTTGAGTTGCTTACATTTTGAGGAGATTATGAAATAAAGCTGTGAACATTTGCATATAGGTTTTTGTGCAGATGTATGTTTTCTTTTCTTCCCACTTGGGAGTGGGCTGGCTGGGCCGTACGGTAAGGAACTGCCAAACTAGGATCACAAGAATTCCATATTATGCATTCTCACCAGGACTTAATATTGTCATTTAGAAAAGTACTTTAGTCGTATTAATAACCATGTAGTGTTATCTTACTATGGCTTCATTTTGGATTTCTCCCATCCAAGTACGAACCAGGCCCGACCCTGCTTAGCTTCCGAGATCAGACGAGATCGGGCGCGTTCAGGGTGGTATGGCCGTAGACTTCATTGTGGATTTCTCTAATGATTAATGATATTGAGCATCTTTATAGGTGTTTATTTGCCTTCCATATATATTTTTTGGTGACATGTCTATTCGAATCCTTTACCCATTTTTATTAGGTTGTTTATTTTCTTATTACTGAGTTGTGACAGACCTTTATCTATTCTGGAAACTGATCCTATATCAGATACATGGTTCAAAAATATCTTCACCAATGCTTTAGCTTCGTCTTTTCATTTTCTTAAATGTCTTTTTGAAGAGCAAAAGTTTTTAATGTTGATAAAGTTCAATTTCTCAATTTTTCTTTTACGGCTCGTGCTCTTTGTGTCTTCAAAAATCTTTGCCAAACTCAAAATTGCCAAAATCTCTCTCCTGTGTTTCCTTCTAGAGGTTTTATAATTTTACATTTTACATTTATGTCTATGATCAATTTCAAGTTAATTTTTGTAGGAGGTAAAAGGTATGTGCTATGGACTGAATTGTGTGCTGCCCCCATTCGCATGCTGAAGCCGGAACACTCATTGTGACTGTATAAGGCCGAGAAGGAGGCAATTAGGTGAAATGAGGTCAGAAGGGTGGGACCCTGACCCAGAGAGTTAGTGTCCTTATGAGAAGAGACATCAGAAAATTCATTCACTCTCTGTATGCACTCGGGGAAAGACCATGTGAGCACACAGTGAGAAGGTGACCACCCTACAAACCAAGAGAACAGGCCCAGGAATGAAACTTACCTTCCTGGCACCTTGATTTGGACTTTCAGCCTCCAGACTGTGAGAAATAAATTTCTGTGTTTAAGCCACTCAGTTGTGGTTCTTTGTTATTGGCAGCCCTAGCAGACTAAGACGCTAAATGTCAAGATTTTTCCCTTTTCTGGATAGTTGTCTAAATTTTTCAAGTACCATTTGTTGAAAAAATTATCTTTTCTTCATTAATTGCCTTTACAACTTCATCAAAAATCCATTGGCAATGTAAGTATGAGTCTCTATTGTGTTCCACTGACCCATGTCTCTGTCCTGTCACCAACACGATACACCTCAATTGACGTGCTTTATAGAAAGTCTTTGATTCAGGTAGAGTAAGTTTTCTTTGTTCTCTTTTCAAAATTGTTTGTTATTCAAGTTCTTTTGCTTTTCTAGATACATTTTAGAATTTGTTTGTACATTTCTACCTAAAAACCTGTTGGGATTTTGATTGGGTGAACATTTATTCTATTGATGAATGTGGGAAGAATTGACATCATGACAATATGGAATCTTCCAATGCATGAAGATGATGCAGTGCTTAATTTTTAGATCTTCTTTGCTTCTTTCAATGTTTTGAAATTTGCAACATAGAGATCTCACATATATACTTTTTAGAGTTATCCAACAACAAAGAAGTACTTCATGTTTTTGGTGTGATTTTAATGGAACTTTTTCCCATTTCAATTGTTAATTGCTAATATATAGAAATACATTTGCTTCTTGCACACTGACCTTGTATCCTGTGACCTTGCTCTATACTTGGGGATGGTTTTAGTTACTTTTTTTAATGGCTTAAAACAACAGAAATTTATTATCGCAGTTCTGGAGGCCAGAAGCTCAAAATCAAGGTGTCCAGCATGACCGTGCCTCCTCCAAATGTTCTAGTGAAGAATTCTTCCTTGCCCGTTTCTAGATGTTGGTGGCTCCCAGCCATCCTTGGCATTCCTTGGCCCGTAGATGCCTCCATTTTATTCACTTTTTCTTAGAGTCTTTCAGATTTTCTCCATAGATAATCATGTCAGTTGTGAATACAGGCAGTTTTATTTCTTCCTTTCCAATTGGTATGCCTATTTCTTTTTCTTAACTCATTACAATGGCTAGGACCTAACATATGGTGTTGAACAAGAATGGTGACAGCAGACATCCTTCCTTTGTTCTTGATCTTAGGGAAAAAGGGGTTAGTCTTTCTTTGTTAAGTGTGTCATTCGCTGAAGGTTTTTCATAGATATCCTTGATCAGATTGAGGGGGCTTCCTTCAGTTTCTACTCTATGCAGAATTTTTAAAATCATGGATACTGAATTCTTGTGAAATGCTTTTTCTGCATTATTGAGATGATCATATAGTTCTACTTCTTTGATATATTAAATTATATTGATTTTTTATACTTGAACTCAACTTGCATTCCTGGGATAAACCCTACTTTTGTCATCAAGCAAATAGATATATATACAGCCAGACTCAGTTTGAGAAAACTGGGTGGAATATTTTTGTGTCTACAGTCATGAGGGATACTGATCTGTCACTTTCTTTTCCTATAATGTCTTTGTCTCATCTTGGTGTAGGAGCAATGTCAGCACAATATGGTAAGTTGAGAAATGTCCTCTTTTTCTCTATTTTCTGGAAGAGTTTATATAGAGCTGGTATTATCTCCCCCTTAAATGTTTGGTGGACCTCACCTATGGAGCTAACTGGGCCGGGGATTTTCTTTGTTGGAAGGCTTTTAACTACAATTTAATTTCTTTAATAACTATAGTGCTACTCAGATTCTCTCTTCCTTTTTTTAACCCACTCAGGTTATCCATTCTTGAATGAGCTTGATATTTGGTGTCAAGGAATTTTTCCATTTCATTTAAGTTGTTGAAGTTATTGACAGAAAGTTGTTCATAAAATTTCCTTGTTATCCATTTAATGGCAGCAGGACCTGTAGTGGTGTTCTCTCTTTCATTCCTTATATTGGTTATTTCTATCTCTTTTTCTTGATTGGTCTAGCCAGAGGTTTATTAATTTTATTGCTTTGGTTTTTAACATGATCATTCTAGCTGTTCTGTTGCAGGCAGACAAGAACAGAGGCAGACCAGTCTGAAGCTACTCTAAGAATCGAGTCAAGACCCGAGAGAGGGGCTTGGACCAGGAGCTAGCAGTGGGAGAGGACATAGAAGTGATCATATTCTGGTATATTATGAAGGTGGAGTCAAGAGATATGACAGGAGATCATATATGGATCAAAACTGGGAAAAGGATTTTAAAAAAAAGAAAGAAAGAAAGAGGAGGTAAGAATGACTCCAGAGGTTTTTGTCTTGAGTGACTAACTGGAAGAACAGAGCTTCCACTGATGGAGACGGGAAAGATCATGGGGAACACGTGGCGATCAAGTTTGGGCAAGTGAACTTTGGAATGCTTCCTGGGCCTCCCAGTGGAGACAGTAAAAATTCACATGAGAATGCAGAATGCAGGTCTGGAGTTCAGGAGGAGGCCTGCACTAAAAACACAAAGTTGGAATTCCCAGTATTTAGAGCCATGAAAATAGGTGGAATGACGAACGTGGCAAAGGGAACAGTCTGAGGGGCACCGTGACATTCAGAGGATGGGAGACATGAGAAAACAGAACAGGAAACATCAAAGGGATTCAAGAAGAACTACACGACCACGGAGGAAGGGCCGAGCCGCGGGCGGGCGCGGCCACGGAGGAAGGGCCGAGCCGCGGGCGGACGCGACCACGGAGGAAAGGCTGAGCTGTGGATTAGGTAAAATGAGGGCCGAGCACACGGAGGTCGCCGAACAGCTCAGCAAGAGTGGCTCCAGCAGCATTGCAGTGGAAACCCACCTGCAGACCGAACAAGAGAGACCAGACAGACAATACAGACCAGTCTCTCGAGGAGTTGGTCGCGAGGAGGGGAAGAATAAACATAGGGAAGCCAATGGAGGGAGCAGAAAACCTTTTAAAGATGGGAGAGATCATAGCTTGTTTATATGTTGATACAAAGAATCCAATAGGGAGGAAAAAACTGACAGGGCAAGAAGCAGGGTGCAGAATTTCTGGCATGACATCTGTGGGTAGATGATGAGAACGGGACCTAGAGTGCAAGGGGGGCAGGGTACAGGACTGGCCTTGACTCATCCGCTACAAACGAAATGGCTGAGCTCAAGGGCTTGAGTGCGGCCAGGAGGGTGGTGTGGGGGCAGAGACAGTGCAGATCCCCTCTGGTGGCTCTAATTTTTCTAATTTTCACAGGAGGGTGAAGGTGGAAAGGATACACTGGAGGTTTATTCTCTCCTAGATTTGGCACAGGCTATGCAGTCCTATCAGTTAGCTCAGGAGAGGACCTGACAGGGCCCGGGGTCACTACGGGGAGTGGACAGAAGGCACACAGACGCTGCACCCTGGAAGGGTGCTACCTCATGTAAACCTATGTTCTGCCGTCACATGCTCTGGGTAACCTGGACAGGTCATTTAACCTGCACCTCAGCTCCCGCACATGAAAATGGGATCATTACAAGGCTCAAAGGCAGGGCGGTTATCAGGGGATGAGGTCAGTGCCCAACAGAGGCGCCATGAGCAGCTGTCCTTGGTCGTCTCCAGACAAGCCTCCTCACCCCCCTTCCCTGCACACCCACCTGGGGGTGGCTCTGGACTGAGGACCGCCTGGTCCTGGCTTGGTGCCCTCCCCAGATGCTGCCTTGCTCACCTGGAGCCAGCTCGATCTCCAGTGCAGTCCGAATGAGGGCCATCAGCGTGGACGTGAAGTGGACGGTCATGTCCTCATTGGAGATGGGCATGTTCATGCGAACCAGGAGCTAGAGACAAGGGGAGCAGGTCAGGGCCAGGCCTACCAGGGTCCCTCCACCACAGGACTACAAGGGGCTGGAGGCCCCTAGAGGCTGGGCTTCACCACCTGGGGGTGGCTTCTGCAGGCGCCCAGGCAAAGTTGGGTGACTGGGAGTTTTGCCAGCATTCACACTCACTCTTGGACCACCCCCCCCCTTGGAGCAGTCCCTCCTTCTCCTAGCTGCAGAAAAATAGAAGTCCAGGTAAAGACTGTAGCATAGCACCAAGCCAGAAGCCTGGATCCCTCTGAAAGAACAGGCACATGCTGAGCCAGAAGGACCCCTGCCCAAGGCTGGAATAAGGGGCGTGGGGCCTGGGCTGAAGAGGGAGGGATCTGGGCTGCAGAACAGAGGCGAGGCACCCTGGGATGGCCCACAGACAGGAGGGAAGACCCCTGTCCTTACAGCTCTGCCCAACGTCATCTCCTCCACCGGCAGCCTGGAGCACTGGACAAGGGGCAGGTTAGCCAAGAGCACAGCTCTGAGCTCCCACTCCCAGTGAGGCATCCCTTCACCCCAGGAAGGCTTCTGCCTCTCACCACCCAGCCAGGGGGCCTGGAAGAGGCAGCCAGCACCTTCCAGTCAGAAGGACCCAGAACAGATGGTACTGCACAGGGCCAGCATGGAGGCTGGTAGGGAGAGGCTCAGGGCCATTGCACAGGAGTAAAAGTACTTCGGACCAGACTGGGGGCAGTGCCCTGCTGCTTTGCTCCCTGTTTCCGCATCAGGTGAACAGCCCCTTTTCTCTCCTCATTTTTCAAGGACAGAACAGCGGGAGACAGATGTGTGTCTGTACCACAGACCTCCGGGTATAGCCAGCAGCTGCCCAGAGCCTGAGGCTCTGAGAACTTAGGTGGTGTCCAGGAAGAAAAGTACCCTTGGTGTGTCTGGCATGGTCTCAGCCTGGGAGGTCACCTAGCTGACCAGGTAGAGCCCTAGGGGCACCGTGACCCACCTGTCTTCTCTCACCGCTCTCTTGTCGTCTACCATAAGACAGAGCTAGAGAAGTGGGCACAGAGCCCCTCCCCGGGTTGTGCCTGTCCTCTGCCAAGCCCACATCCCATGACAGAGCAGCCTCTCTTCCCCTCTAGGGGGGCCCCCAGCCCGGCCCCCAGCCCTGCCCCCAGTGTCTGGGCCCTAGATCCAATCCTCGGCCTAGTAGAGACCGGGTGGCTAGAGACACGAGCCCAGACTCTGCCCCCCTGAATGCTGGTGAAGCCCCACCTGGCACATCGAATCGTGGTCCCAGGACCTCACACATCACCTTTGTGATGCACACCAGGAAAATCGGCTTTCCAGAGCACAGGGTCCCTGTAGACCAGCACCGATGGCAGGAGGAGAGGCAGAGGGATTCCTCTCTAGGGAAGTCAGGGAGTCGGGTCCCAGCCTCAAGGAGGAGCAAGCAGGTGATTTCCAAGAGAAGAGAGCTCTGTCCAGGGCACCTTCACCAGAGGCTCTCCTCTGCCTGTCCAGGCCCTAGAAGGGCAGGGATCTCTGGAAGTGGCAGAAGGACAAGGCCAGGGTAAACAGACAGGCATCTCTGCCCTGGGCCTAGGACCTCCTGGTCATAGCACCCTGAGCATCTCCTGGACCCTCCCCAGCTCCCCAAGCCCATCCATTCCTACCCACCCTGACGCCTCCCCTGGTCTATTCATGACCAGAACCTTGGAACTGGCCAGCACAGCTGGGGAGGGGCCCTAAAGGCTAGCCCATCAGAGCCCTGCATGCCCAGCCTGGCCCCAGGTATCAGTGTGGACAGAACTCTCCTCCTTGGGAACAAAGCTACAGTCTTGCATGCAGGCCTCAGGCAGGCGCAACATGCATGCCAGGCAGGGGAGGGCTGAGGAGGACAGCAGAGGCATCTGCCGATGGCCTGAAGGAGCCACTTAGCTTCCAAAGGCTGTGCTGAGCCAGGTGACAGAGGGAGGCCCAGATTGAGAGCACAGAGACAGACAGCACGGACAGAACCAGAGAGAGGAAAGCTCTGCTGGGAAGCTCGCTCAGAGAGAGGGCGGTGGCAGAGAGGCTCCAGACACATGCTGGTGGAGCCGCACTACTCGGGCTGGCTCTGTTTTCTGGGAGCAATGGGAGCTGCAGCAGGGCTCTCGGTGTGGCGCGACGGGTGGGGGGTGGTGCTGGAGGGATGGGAGGTGCCTACACACCAAAGGGCACATGGGGCAGGTGGGAGTAGGCTTGGGGCTGGGCCATGTGACCTGCCTGCCCCCCAAGGAGGGAGGCCTGGAGATGTCCTTCAATTTACCACCTCCTTGCCGCTCAGCCTCCTGGGCTCCTCAGCGATGGAGGGAGGGGGCGTGGGACTACCTGTCCTTACCCTGCAGCAGTCTCTGAAGCCCCAGGAATGACAGCAGAACGCCTCTCCCTGGCATCCTTTCCTTCTTAATGCCACAGCACCTCCTTCCCGCTGTGGAACTTACAAAGCCCTGGGGATGCTGCCTCCCCAGGCTGACAGCAGCCCAGACCTGGGGAAGTTCTGCATGTGCGGAGCTGAGTGGGGGTTCCTCAGAAGTGCCAGAGGCCCTGCAGGCCCCTATTACCCCAGGCTCAGACCCAAAGGGCTGGATACCTCCACCCTCATCAGGTGCTTATGGGACAGAGAAGCTGAGTGCGGTCCTGAGCCCGGAACAAAAACAGCTTCTGTCTGAAAGGTGGTCTGTCCCCTCATTTCTGGGAAAGAGAAGGAAAGGAAAAAAGGCAGGTGGAGGGCTCTGGCTCCGTCTTCCTGAGCCTCTCAGGGGCTCTCAAGGGGGCAGACCTGCGGGCACAAGGGGCGGGTGCAGACACCATCATGGTATCTGTGTCCCTCTGTCTGGGAAGGTAGAGGACATGGCTGGAGCAGAGAAAAGGAAGAAACAGTGAGACAGCAGAGCGGCAGACAGACAGACGGACAAGCCCCGAGAGGAGACGGGAGACCAGCCCCAGCACAGCCAGCCTCAGGGTGCAGGGTCGGGGTCTACCTTGTATGCAACTCGGGCACGGCATTTCTCCCCCAGCCCCAGGGGTGGGGACATGTGTTTCAGCATCTCAAACATGTCATTGTAACTGATGCGCCCGCTGGACACCCGGCCCAGAGAGGCAGAGGCAGGGTGGGGTCCACAGGAAGGGGTGCGGTGGGAGGGGGCCGGGGGGAGGAAGCAGACAAGAAAACAGATCCAGTTAACCAGCGTCCGATTACACGCCAAAAGTCAAAATACGTAAAATGAGGGACTTCTCTGCTTGACCCGATCCCCTCCTTGCCCCTCCCAGCCTCACCTCCACACTCCAGCCCCACGCAGGGCAGCGGGCAGGGGTGACATCTGAGCTAATGAACATGGAAGGATGAGGAAGGGCTGCATCGGGGCGGCTTTCGGTTGTCAACTTCTGATTTCACACTTTTAGAAACCACAGATAATGCCAAATCAGAAGAGCTGCTTCACCATGCCGGGAGAGCCGGCAGACAGAATTACGTGACTGATGAGGCCGGCCTGAGAACCACGGCAGAAACATAGCTTTCCGTCACGCTCAATTTGCTTCCAAGTTAGCCTAGAGGCTAAAGAAGTGGAGAAAACTCTACAACAAGCCAGAAAACTAGAGCTGGGGGAGCCCCGAGGCTCTAGAGACAAACTTGACCGGTGAGTCCTGCTCCAAGCCCAGAGACACCCTAGGCCGCCCAGGGCGGGGCTGCTGCTGGGAGTCAGGGCTGGGCAGGAAATGGGAGATGGGGGGGGGGGTGGAGGGGGCAGAGGCGTGGTGGGCAGCTGGGGTGGGGTGTGGCTTGGAGCCACTCTTGCACGCTCCTGTCCACACCAGGGGCAGGGCTGGCCCCAACACACGGGACAAGGCTGCGGATCCAGGGAGGTGTCTGGGGGCCGATGACTGTCTTCCAAGGTAGACAGGCCACCAGGCCTGCAGCCTCACCTCCACCCCTGGGGACACCTGCCTATGGGACCTGCTTGGGGTCCCAGAGACGAGGTCGGGTTCAGGTCACCCAGGAGAGAAAGGCAACAGCTTTTTCCTGGCAGGCACAGCTGCCCCAGGGCCTGGCCCTCCTCTCAGGGTTCCCAGCCTTGGCTGAGTGGATCGATCCAGAGCTGAAGCAGGAGGGCCCGTCTTTGGGCCTCCACTGCCTCTGTCCTCGCCTCCCTCAGGGACCAGAAGCCCCTCGGTTGTCAGGCTCTTCAGACTGGGAGGGGCCACTCCTCCTGGCCTGCTTGTGCCCATGCGCTCCTCCTCTGGGGCCCTTGGCCTCCAGCCTGTCTGACCATTAGCCCACCCTGCAGAGCCTGGAGGCAAAGCCGGGAAAGACAGCTGCTTCCTCGGGCACAGGCAGGGCCTGGCCCCCAGCTCCCACCCAGCAGCCGACCCCTGCCCTCCAGGCCCAGCCAGCAAGCTTCGTGTGCACCGCCTCAGAAGGCGGCCTCTCCCCAGCCAGCGGGAGGGGTCGGGAGATCAGATGGGGCACCAGAGCGTCCAGGAGGTTGGAGTGCGGGGCGGGGCAGGGCAGGAGGAAAGAGAGGTGAGGTGTCCTCATTCCCAAACCAGGCAGGGAGTGTGCGCTGTGTTTGCATTTCGGGCAGGGAAGGGTATGTCCCATGGAGGCTCTGAGTTGCAAACCTTGTAGGCCAACCTACCAGGGCAGTTCTTCCCTAAGCCGACAGGTGGCGCAATACAACGCAACAAACTGTACGTATCCTTACAATGAACCCGGCAAGTGGAAAGGAAATGTCACAGGTTATGGCAACCAAGGCACGATGAGCCCGTCCCGCCCGCCCACCCAGCCTGCGACAGGAAGAGGAGCCGGGCGGCTGGACAGGCAGCTCCCTGCAGGGAATCCTGGGGCTCAGAAAGCCCCGGGAGGCAGGGCAATCCCAAGACCATTTCCAGAGCCTGACGCGGGCAGGAGGCACACCATACAGAACCAGTGCTGGCCCCTGTCGCAAGCCCCCACTGTGCACGCACTGCAACCACTGGTCCGCTTCCCCCCGGGTCTTGTTTGCCCACCCTCTCTGGCAGCCCCTGCTCTCGCTCCCTGAGTTCCGGAGACCCCACGCCTGGCTCTCCTGACCGTCTCTACCTCCTGCATCTCCTGGAGTCTGCTGGCCCGGCTAAGGACCCCCTAGTCCCAGGGTGGGCACCCTGGCCAACACCGACGTTTCTCTTTCCTGTCCAGTCAGCTCCAAATTATTTCTGGAAAAGAGGGAAGAAAGAGGAAGCCCCACTTTGGCCTCACCCAAGGTGCCTGCTACCTCACTGGACCTAAAGGATCATGACGAAGGGTCTGGAAGCATGGTGAAGCCCCCAGCCCCAATAATCACCCAACCCAATTCACGGCCTGTTCTCTGGCTCATCTTCTCTCTTCCACCATCGAATCCCTCACACGGCACCAGATGGAAAGTGGGGGCACCATACTGTCACTGCAATGCAAAAAACTGTCCTCGCTGTCTGTAAAGCAAAGTCAAAGCTCCTTGTTTATCCCAAATTTCAAGACCTTCTCAACCTGTCCCAGCCGCCCTTCCAGCCCCTTTGCAATGCGTTCTCTTCTGCATCAGACACAATCACAGCCCCTTCCCTTCAGCCCCGGCCCCAACCTCTTCTCTAGAGCTCAATCCATCCTGCCCTCTTCAGTTTGGCTCAAATGCCACCTCCTCTTACTCACCGGCCAGATGGGGTTTCTCCCTCCTCGAACACCCCGGGCTCACACTATGGCTCCTCTGTTCTCCCACAGTCCCGTTGGACTCAGCATCCCGAGAGCATGTGCTTGCTTCACCTACACACCCCTGGTCCCCAGCACACGGCGGATGCTCAGGAATGTTGACTGGGCAGATGGATGAACACAAGGATGAGTAGACAGATCGCTTACAGGTGTGATTGTGATTCTCCTCTCGACTCTCTACCCTTCACCAAGTGAGGCAACGGGGAAGATGGGAGAAGGCGGCACCATAAAGCAACAACCCCAAGCCTTCTTCATCTCCCCCACAGCAGGCATGTGTGCACGCACATGTGCACATACATACCCATGCACACCTGCGCTCACACACATGTGCACACACAAACATGCACACCCGTGTATACCCATGCACACGTGCATTCACACACACGTGCACACATGCACTGCACACAATCACGTGTGCACGCGCGTACGCATATATACAAACCATGTGCGTGTGCGCACATGTACACATGTATGTCTGCTGCATATTCACACACGTGCACACAAGCACACACACGTGCACATATGCACTGCACTCACATTTGCACACACGCGCGCACGCTCATACGCGTACACACAAACCATGCGCATGTACACCCATGCACACACGCGTGCACACATGCACCACACTCGCACATTTGCACAATCACGTGTGCACACTCGTACGTGTACACACAAACTATGTGCGTGTGCGCACATGCACACATGTATGTCTGCTGCACACATGCATGTACGCATGCCACATGTGCACACAAACACACCCGTGCACATATGCAACACGCACCCACAGAGCCATACACACATATGAAAGCTTGGGAAATTTCACAAAGTTTTGTTGTTCTTTAAGTCTCTCCAAGAACGAGGAGACAGCAGAGTGGCCACCTGGGATATAAAGCGGACCACAACCCTACATCTGCCACGGAGGCTCGGAAGGGCTCAAAGCACCCTCGGTCCTGTGCCCAGGACTCAGTCTCCTCAGCTGCCTCTGCTGGGCCTTCCCCTATCCCCTGCCATCTGGAGGCAGGCTATGTTTTCAGCCCAGGCCACTTGGGAGCAGCAAGTCTGAGTGTTAGTTGCGGGTCACATTTATGCTACTTTTGGACCATGGTCTTGTGTGCTATTTCACAGATGCCACCTCTGGGGTGACGCTTATATTTGCTGTCTACTCTTCCACAGCACTTTCTTTACCCCACTCCCAATGGCCCCTGCCTTCCAGAGGCCCCATTTTCAGAACTCTGGATTTGGGAAACAGTCTGAGCCCCCTGTGCACCATCACAAAACCACAGTCTGGCCCAAGTCCATTCCCTGTATGTCCAAATTCTGCTCCACCTGTGGCTGGACTAGGGGAAGCCCTGGGTCTACAGTTCATAAAGATTTGGGGGAAGTCCTCCCCTCTTACAGGCCTGCACTGACTTGCCTTTGTCCTGCACATATGGACATACTGCCCATACAGCATCTCTGCTTCCCTGCAACACACGCTTTAGAAACAACGTGCCCAGTACTCCCTTCAGCAGCACATATACTAGAAACAATGTGCCCAGAAACAGCAGCATCTCTTGAGACCACAGTGCAGATGACCCTCCTAGAATGAGCCTCAAGCCTGCCTCACTTGGAGTCTCTCCTGCTCTCTAACCTGACTGGGCCCTCCTGACCAGAGAACCCACACCTACCCCTGAGCCAGAATGAGACTGAGCACTGCAGGGCCGATGTGCTGACACATCAGCAAAATGACAAGACTCTCCGAGGCCACAAAAACGGTCACCTACACCATGAAACATAAATAAAAGCCATGCTTGTTCTGCACTGCGTGAAAATTATTCAATTTTCACTACAATGGAAAACACCCAAAGACACTACAGGAATGGAAATGCCCTAGGGTGGCTGGTGCTACCAGTGGTTTCAGGACTTGCCCAGCCTGGGAAGGGTCTCATACAGCCTCTTCTGGATCCTCACATGATGGGGTAGCGGCTCCAGGAAGGCTGGATGAGAGGAGGGTGGGGGAGCCCAGCCAAGCCCCCAGGGGCTTGAGGGTCAGAGAGCTCTGGAGCAATCCCCTTGCTGAGCTCCAATTTATGGAAAAACTGTGGGCAGTAGGATCCTCCCCACGACGACACTGACCATCTCCTCCAGGCCTCTACCACGCAAGGGGTGACCAAACACAGAGCTGTGCGAGGGGGACATGGGCAGGCTGGGAGCCTCGGAGAGAGGAGGTGGGAAGTGGCTACACCCCATCTTCACACTCTTCTCATTCCCTTTGAGTGTGGGAAGGGACGGATGCCCATCCGTTTACTGATGCATTGTTCATTCACATTCATGTCTGCTGAGCGCTCACCATGAGCGAGGTGATGAGCAGGCCTGTGCCTTCCCCAGCAGCCAGGTCTCTTGGCCCCTCCATGTCCTGTGTTGGCCTTGCAGAGAGCATGCCCTGAATAACTACTCAAGTACCCGCTTGAGAGAGTGAATGAATGAATAAGCAAATGAAGAAGCGAGTGATGAAGGAACAGACAAATGGGCAGATGGTGAGTCCATGCTGCTTTGCTAGCCCCGAGGATAAGAATATGTGTCCTGGGTGTGCAGTACTCTCCCATGGATCACGAACACCCTTCTAATCCAAGCCAGTCCCCACATGACATACTTGCTCTGTCTGGAAACAAACTACCCCTCACTTAATGCAACACAGTAACCCTTTCCACCATGACCAAAGGGTCTTCAATATACTAGACCCTTCCTGGTAGCTCCTTTAATTTCAGTGGAAGTTCACCAAGCGCCCGCGATTTGCAGCCTGGGCTGGGGACACAGGTGCATGTTGGCTCCTGTTCCCAAGAGATGGCAGAGAGGGAGAGGCCTGAGCCCATCGGCGGGAAGAATGTCATTTCTGCCATGAAGGCCTCCAAGCTTCATGAGGACGGTGAGGCCCCAAGGGAAGGCCCTCCTGTTGTGTCCACACCCTCTCCCTTGAGCCCTCCACACCCCTCATGTGACAGACCTGTGAGGAGACAGTACACTCCCATTTGGCAAGAGACCCGAGCCTCACAGACCCCTGGGAACCTCCTAAGCCTGGACTAAGGGTCTCACAGAGAATTTCTCAGCCCAGGGAGTTGTGTAAGAGCACTGTGGGCATGAGAAGGAGCGTGCCACCTAGAAGGGGACCTGGCACCACCCTCTGCAGACCCCGCCAAAACCTGAAGGGGTTTGACAAAACCTGTGCCACATGACACAGGTCTGAAGCCACCCAGCCCTGTGCCGAGATCAGTGGCATGGACCACCCTGAGGACCACGGAGCACGGGGGCCACTCACCACGTGGCCGGGTCGTACTCAGCCCAGACCCAGATGAACTCGTCCAGGTGGTGAGGCCCTAGGATGGAAGAGTCCCGTGTAAGGTACTCAAAATTGTCCATGATCATGGCCACAAAGAGGTTCAACATCTGCAGGACAGGAAGGAGAAGGGGTGACGTAGAGAGACCTCAGCCCGCCCTCTACGCTAGCCCTTACCCTCCAGCCAAAGTCTGTGCGAAACCATCGTGGCAGCGGAGGCCACTCTGACTCAGCCAGAGCCCGTCCAGCCCTGCTCCCCCCAGCCTCTGGGCCTCCCCTGCACCACCACCACCCCCAGCCCCCGCAGCAGCCAGCCTCCTACCCCAGGGTTCTGGGTCCCGCAAACTAACCCGAGAGCCCCGCGGGGCCGTCGAGGCTGAGCTGGACCCAGTGGAGTATACCCTTCGGAAGCAGCTCCCCCACCACCTGCCCTGGAGGCCCAATGACATTTATGTCAACATGAACACTGACTTTAAGGCCCAGTTGGCCCGCTGCCAAAAGCTTCTGGACGGAGGAGCTCAGGGTCAGAATTCATGCAGTGAGATCTGCATTCATGGCTTGGGCCTGGCCATCAACCGTGCCATCAGCATTGCCCTACAGCTTCAGGCAGGCAGCTTCGGGTCCTTGCAGGTGGCTGCCAATCCCTCCACCGTGGAGCTTGTCGATGAGCTGGAACCAGAGACTGATACACGAGAACCGCTGACCCGCCTCTGCAACAACTGGCCATCCACATCCGGGTCTTCAGGGTTGCACCCAAGTAATGGAAATGAGGATGGCCACCTTATCCACCCACCCCCACATAAGTAGGCTCAGCTGTGGCTCTTCTTGTACTGAGTACAGTCATGGACCTTCTACCAGAGCCACGTAAGAAAAAGCCTGTCCCCTTACAGCCCAGAGGACTCTGAACTGCGAGGGAGAGTATTGTCTCTTGTTGGGCCCAAGCATTGGGTCTTCCCGAGTCTTTGTGGTCTGTGACCATTGTCCTAGACAATAAAAACTACCAAGTTGTGTTAGTACGCAGCCACCCCCGAAAAAATAATTATCATTATAGCCATCCTAGTGAGTGTGAAGGAAGTGTGTGGTTTTGAGTTTCCTTAATGCCCAAAGGTGATGAATGTCTTCATGTGCTTGTTGGCCACTTTGTATATCTTCTTGGCTAAAATGTCTATTCTGATTTTTTTGCCCATTTTTTATATGGTTGTCTTTTGTAGTACAGTTCTAAGAGTTCTTTATGTATTTTGGATATTATCCCCTTATAAAATATGTGGATTAGTATTTTCTCCCATTCCTTAAATTGTATTTTCACATTTTTTTATAATCCCCTTTGACAAACAAAAGTGTTTAATTTGAGTAGTCTAATTTATTTTTTTCTTTTGTTGCTTGTGATTTTGGTGTTGAATCTAAGAATCCTCTGACAAATCCGAGATCATGAAGCTCTGCCCCCTATGCTTTCTTCTAAGAGTTTTGTAGTGTTAGCTCTTTCATCAATTCTGGGCTCTTTTTTGTATATGGGCTGAGGTAGGGGTCCATCTTTATTTTTTTGCATGTGGACATCCAGTTGTCTCTTCATCATGTCTTAAAGAAACTATTCTTTCCATACTGAACAGCTTTGGCATCCTTGTCAAAAATCAATTGTCCATAGATATTTGGATTTATTTCTGGAATCTTCATCCCACTCCACTGGTCTATCCTTATGCCAATACCATACTGCCCCGGTATCATCCTTATTAAGATATATATAACTGACATAATTATATGATACTTAAAGTGCATATTGTGGTATATATACATACATAAACATTGTGAAATCATTCCTACCATCTATTTAACACATCCATCACCTATTTTTTTTGGTAGAACACTTACTTTCTACTCTCAGAAAAATTCAATTATACAATACAGCATTATCAACTATAGTCACCATGTTTTACTTTACATCCTCAGACATTATTCATATTATAGCTGAAAGTGTGTACCCTTTTACCAACTTCTCCCTATTTCCCCAACTCTCTAGTCCCTGGCAACGACTCTTTTTTTTTTTTAAGATTTTATTTATTTATTTGACAGAGAGAGACACAGCGAGAGAGGGAACACAAGCAGGGGGAGTGGGAGAGGGAGAAGCAGGCTTCCTACGGAGCAGGTAGCCTGATGTGGGGCTCGATCCCAGGACCCTGGGATCATGACCTGAGCCGAGGGCAGACGCTTAACGACTGAGCCACCCTGGTGCCCCCTGGCAATGACTCTTTTACTCTCTGTTTCTACGGTTTGACCTCTAAAAAAAATTCCACATATAAGTTATACATGTAGTATGTGTCTTCCCCTGTCTGGCCTTTTTCACCTAGCATAATGCCCTCAAGATCCATCCATGTTGTCACAAATGACAGAAGGATTTCCTCCTTTCCCATTGCTGAAAAATGTGTGCGTGTGTGCGTGTGTACACACACACACCAAATCTTCCTTATCTAATTCATCTGTTGATGAACACTTAGGTTGTTTCCATATCTTGGCTCTCAGGATTTTGATTTGCATTTCCCTGATGATAAGTGATGCTGAGCACCTTTACATGTACCTGTTGGTTACCTGTATGTCTTCTTTGGAAAAGTATCTCTTCAGCCACATTGTTTTTACTCATGGTACCTTTATAGTAAGTTTTGAAATAGGGAAATATGAGTTCTCTCACTTGGTCTTTAATTTTCAAGATTTGTTGTTATTTGCGACTCCTTGCCATTCCATATGAATTTGAGGATCAGCTTTTCCATTCCTGTAGAAAGGCCACTGGAGCTCTGACAGGGATCACACTGAATCTAGAGCTCACTTTGTGGGGACATTACCACCTTACCAATATTAAGTCTTCTCATCCATGGACATGCATGTCTTTCCATTTAATTCGGTCTTCTTTAACTCATTTTAGCGATATTTTGCAGTTTTCACTGTACAAGTTTTCATCTCCATGGGTATTTATTTATTCCCAGGTATTTTATCCTTTTGGGTGCTACGGAAATAGAATTATTGCCTTAATTTCCTTTTCTGGTTCTTTACTGTTTGTTGATTTTGTACCCTGACACTTTGATTAACTCATTTATTAGTATTAGTAGCATGTGTGTGTGTGTGTGTGTGTGTGTGTGTGCGCGCGCGCGCGCCACGCTTCAGGATATTCTACATATAGAATAGTATCATCTGCAAATAGAGATATCTTTACTTCTTCCTTTCCAATTTGGATGCTTTTTATTTCTTTTTCTTGCCTATTTGCTCTAACTAGGACTTCCAGCATGATGTTGAAAAGTGATAAAAAGTGGGCATCCTTGGTGATGGGTATTAAAGAGGGCACGTTCTGCGTGGAGCACTGGGTGTTATATGCAAACAGTGAATCATGGAACACTACATCAAAAACTAATGATGTAATGTTTGGTGATTAACATAATTAAAAAAAAAGTGGGCATCCTTGTCTAATTCCTGCTGTTTGGGGGAAAAGTTTGTAGTCTTTCACCACTGAGTATAATGTTAAATGTAGGTTTTTCATAAATGTCCTTCATCATGTTATGGACGTTCCCTTCTACTCTGAGTTTGCTAAGTGTTTTTGTCATGAAAGGGTGTTGAATTTTGTCAAATGCTTTTCTGAACCAATGAGATAATCATGTGGGTTTTTTCCTCATCACATTGGTTAATCTTTGTATGTTGAAAATGAATCCGTGCATCCCTGGGATAAATCCCATTTGATCATGGTGTATAATCCTTTTAATGTGTTGTTGGAACTAGTCTGTTAGTATCTTGTTCAGGATTCTTAATATGTATTTATCAGGGACATTGGTTGTAGTTTTCTTTTTTTGTGGCATTTTGCCTGCCTTTGGTATTAGGACAATGGCAGCATCCCAGGATGTGTCAGGAGGTGTTTGCTCTTCTACTTTTTGAAAGAATCTGAATAGGGGGCACTTGGTTGGTGCAGTCAGTTAAGCGTTCGAGTCTGGATTTCAGCTCAGGTCATGATCTCAGGGTCGTGAGATGGAGTCCCACGTCAGGCTCCGCAATCAGCATGGAGTCTGCGTGAGATTCTCTCTCTCCCTCTTTCCCTCCCTCCTCTAAAAAAATAAAAAGAGTTTGGATAGGATTTATGTTAATTCTTTTCTAATACAATTTTCTAAATTGTGGTAAAACATACATAGCAAAAAGCTTACCAATTTAACCACTTTTAGGTGCACAGTGCAGCAGCATCAAGCACACTGACACTGCTGTGCAATCATCCCCACCATCCATCTCCAGAATTCTTCCATCCTCCCCAACTGAAACCCTGACCCCATTAAACCCTAACTCCCACCCCTCCCCCAGTCCCTGGCACCCGCCATCCTACATCCTACTCTGTCTCTGTGAACTTCACTCGAGGGCCTCAGATAGGTGAAACCATACAGTTATTTTTCCTTTTGTCACTGGTTTATTTCACTTGGCATAATGACTTCACGATTCATTCATATTGAAGCATGGGCCAGAACTGCCTCTCTTGTTAAGGCCGAATGATAGTCCCTTGTATGTTCATGTCACATTTTGTGTACCAATCACTTGTTGGTGGGCACTTTGGTTGCTTTTACCTCCTGGCCATTGTGAATAATGCTGCTATGAACGTATGTGTACAAATATTTATTCAAGTCCCTGTCTTCAATTCTGGCATAAGCCCAGAAGTGGAGTTGCTGGATTATACTGCCATTCTAGTTTCAGTTTACTGAGGAGCTACCATACTGTCTTCCACAGCTGCTGCACCTCGTCACATTCTCACTGGCGTGAACGACCGCCTGTTTCTCCAGCACCCCAGCAAACGGCAGGTGCGGCTTTCTTTCTCTTTTTCTCTCATGCCTGTGCTTACTCATCAGTCATGTTGGCTCTGTCCTTAAAGTGCAGCTCAACTCCCTTCATCCCCACCCTTCTCTAGGCACTGTCACCTCCAACCATCTCCTGACCACTCTTCAGCCTCTCCTGAGCAGAGGCCAGAGCAAGGTTTTAAAGTATCAACCAGATTGTGTCATGCCCCTGCTCAAAGTTTCCCAGAGGTGTCTGCTGACTTGGACCTAGTCCACTTACCGCCCCAACAACCAGTTTCCTGAGGCTCATCTGCCCCAGGCACACCAGCTGGAGTGCTGCTTCTTTGTAACTCATCACCATGGCAGAGGCTAAAGACTAAAGGACAGTTGTCCCGCGGAAACTTAAAACCCTTTCTGAGAAGGAAAGGCAAGGCCCACAGGAGCTCATGACAGAGTGGGTCCTTTTAGAGGTCATCGTCTCTGGGGAAACAGGACCATCAACACAGAATCAGCTTGTAATGTGCCATGAATCAGTATCAGGGATCAGTGAGAGATGGAGGAGGGGTCTGGGATGGATTGAGACAGGTGGACACAGGGGCACAGTGACCAGGACTTACCAGAAAGGAGCAAAGGAAGATGAAGGAGATGAAGTAGAAGTAGGCAAAGTCGCTCCCACACTCATTGGCATTGGCGTGCTCATCACAGGCCTGGTTGCTGAGACAAGACGGCATGATCTCATGCCAGGCCTCCCCAGTGGCACTCCTGAGAAGGGCAGAGCCATGAGACCCACAAAGGAAGGCCCAGGCCAGCCTGAGAAGAAACCTCAGAAGAGCTGGCTCAAGACGCTCCCTGGGCTCCCTCCCACAGAGAACCCACTCATATGTAAGGTCTAGGTAAGAGATGCCTACTTCTTAAAAAGAATCCTCTGGCATTAGATTTTCAAATTGATCATTAACTCAGAAAGAACTAGTTACTGAAAACAAGGCACTGCACCAAAAGTCAGCACTATGGTGAGCTCCCCCTCATGGCCCTCTGGCACCTCGGAGCCAACACAGCCTTTCCTGGCCTCCCTCACCCAGCATGTGCCATCCCAGCCTTCCCTGATTCAAGAAACAGGGGCTCCATCCCGTTTCTTAGGCCAAATATACTGCAGGCATCCCTGCCTCCATTCCTTCTCACCAGCTTCATCAGCTCATCTACCTTCAAAAATCAGCTAGACTCTTACCACTTCTCAGCACCCTGGGCTAAGCAACAACCACCTCCCCTGAGCTGCTGCAATAGCTTCCTCACGGACCTTCCTGCTCTGCCCCACCCAACAGCCAAGTGGGTCCACTACACACAGGTGAGATCAGGTCACTTTTCCTCTCAATGACCCCTCACTCACTGCAAAAGCCAAAATTCACACAACTGCCCACAGCTCTGTGAAACTCGCAGCCTGCTCTTTCCCCATGGTCTCTGCTCAGTCCACTCCAGCCACACCAGCATCTGCTGTTTCCTGAACACACCAAGAATAGCCCCACCAGCCTGAGTGGCCATCCTGGAGGACCTTTCTTCATGGAATTTTGTCCCTGGGTGTGCGGCCAGCACGAAGGCCAGATGTGCACTAGACTTGCAGGCAGACCAGAGGCCTGGGCCACCCCCCGACACTGGGTGAGCCTGCATGGTCAGCTCTCGGCACAAGTGGAGCCCACTTCCCATTAACAATGGCTAGGGGTAGGGGGCTTTTCCTGCAGGGCAGCGGTCCAATGCCAAGCCTGACTGATACTGGTGCTCATATGTGACACAGAGACGAGGGAAGAAAAGAGATCTTTGAGAACAAAGACTTAAAACTGAGGCTGGTTTCATAGGCCTGCCTCAACTCTTATAGCACGAGGCAGGACATTAATAAATGAAGAGATGAAATGAACGTAATAGCTAATGTCCAGAGAAATGATGTCATTTGGAGAAAGTGTAGGCCTAAGGATACTTGTCCATCTGATTAAAAAAACAAGAGTCAGACAACTCTCTCCAGGCAGCTTAGCTAAGCAGATCGGTCTGATCTCCCTCCATAAAAAGAAGAACCTCCACGGGCCCTGGAATGCATCTGCCTGGGATTAACCGTGCTGGGCATCTCCCAGCACAGGCCTTACAGCATCCTGGTGCATCTGCATAAACAAACACGCGTGTGGGCACCTCAAGAAGGAGCCCCAGGCAGGGTTTTATGTCAGCACCCCTCCTCCACAAGTCCCTACGAAGAGCTCCTTTCTTCCCTCCTAGGGTCATGTGGTGGGCTTGCCTTAACGAAGGGGACCCTGGAGGCAGTGAGACACATTCACCCCCTCCCCACAGCCCCCAAACCAGGATGGGCCACAGGGAGTGTGTCACATCTCGGAACAAAAGCTGACATGCAGCCCTGTCGAGCACACAGGGAGGCGCCTGAGCCAGAAACAAGCTACTCTGCCTGCCTTGGAGCCTGGAGCCTTGGGAATTGCAGTCCTGTGAGCCACGGGGCAGGTGGAGGCACTCACTCTGGCCAGTTGAGTTCCTTGGGTCCCTGAGTAGCACACTCTGTGTCCCCCTGCCCTGCCCCTGCCCCTGCCCCCGCCCCCGATCCCACAGACCCTGCAGTCAACAAGGTGAGCAGATGCAAAGCCTATGGCCAGCACACCGAAAAAGGCCCTACTGGACACCTTCTGTCTTCCCAGACCCTTGGCTGCAGCTTCACCAGAGGCCTTCTGGCCACCCCCAGGGATCTGAGCTGAGGTGGTCAAGGCCAGCCTCACCTGGGGCTCTCAGGTTGACCTCCCTCATGGACTTCCCTTCCATCTGTCCTGAGGCCCAGGAACCCTTAGGGAAGGAAGGAGGAAGAGGGGAGAAGAAGCTGGGAAGGCCCACTGAGGGGAAGCCAGCACGAGCTGGGGTCGGAGGGGGTGGCCCTCTGGGTCGGCACACGCCCTGTCCCTCCTGAACGGAGGGGCCTCTGAGCCTGCGCTGACTCCCCAAACAACACACCTGAACAACAGCATCAAGGCTTGCAAAAACGTCCTGAAGGTGTTGTGCTGGTTGATGCTGGTGTCATCATCCAGGGCAATATTTCCAAAAACCTGAAATGAGAAAGAAGGCTGCAAGGCTGGTCCTGTTGGGCCCTCAGGAGCTGTGGCCAGGCAGAAGAGGATGTGTGCACGTGAGGACCCACAAGGCACAGGACGATGCCCTTAGCCACCACCCCTGCGGCAGGGGCTGGAGGGGCCAGCACTTCCAGCCAAACACGTCACTGCCCGCCCCCACCCCCCAGCTCCGCATGTCTACACCTGCAAGTCCGCATGCCGAGTAAAAATGCCACCCAGAGCTAAGTTTACATGGGCTGCGCTATATATAAGACAGGAAGCATTTGAAATTTCACCCTGTCATCAATGACTCCGAAGCAGTAATTTTATTGGTAATAGCTATGAGGTCAACTTGAAAGTTTCTTTCTAAATTTCTGTGCAAATATCACAATGGGCTTTTTATCCATTTTAATTGATTTATTTTTAGGGTTAGGAATGCAAACAAGTCAGTAACTGTACTTGCTTAAAATCTGGAATCTGGCTGAAAAATTTATGAACTATCACATATTCACCAAAAACAAAGATCAGTGACCCTTCTGGTCTTATAAATTCCCAAACCAAAGCAGGCACAAATATATATATATTTTTAAATAGCATCAGATCTCAGCAAATTTTAAAGGAAGAGAAACTTTTCAATCCCTGAAGTAGAGTTTAAAAATCACTTTTCAGCTAACCTTTAAGACAATGGCTTCTCCCACTATAATTTAACATTTGGATCCATCTCCCATCCTACTGTTGAAAAGTGGCCAGATGCCAAAGATTTAAAACTGGAACACTGCTTTGTCTTTTAAATGTTTTTCCAAGTAGCTGACAGAGGGTTCTTTGGCAAAATAAAGGCAATCTAACTTATCCAAGCTGAACTTGACAGTACAGTGATCTGGTGTGATCCTGTTGAATTTTTTCTTCTGTAATATATAATTTCCTTTAAAGGATCAGGTCAACTCTCTGGACTAACAGAATGACCAGCGGGTGCTTTGCAGGCCACTCAGCACCAGGCAGATGTTCTCAAAAGCTCCACCACCATGGGGGCCCGGCACCCAATCAAACATACCCATCAACACCCTAACAGCCCAATGGGGTTCCACTCAAGAGCACAGCAGAGCATTTCCCCGCAGACGGTGGAGCTACGCCTCACTAGTGGACTCTGGGTGACAGGCCCAAACCCGTGGTGCCCAGCCTCCATGTCTTTATCGGTAGAACAGCCTTTCTGAGAATTACGTTCACAAAGTGCTTCAAACATAGAAATGTTCCCCAAGTGCCAATCTGTCATTGATACCATTTGATGACCATGATCAGTGCCCTTCTGCCCCAGGGCACAGGCCCCCCCCCCTTCTGCTCCCTGTTCCATCAGGCGCACCCAACTGCATGCCGATGATGGCGTAGATGAAGAACAGCATGGCGATGAGCAGACACACGTAGGGCAGGGCCTGTGGAGACATACAGAGGACAGGGCAGCTCCAGGGAGGGCTGCCCAGCTACCTTGCTCGGGCCTCGTCTGCAGAGTGGACGGTGGCTGGGGCTCTGGGGCCACCCAGACCCCAGTGACCACAAATCCACCCCCACTGACCGTGAAGCCCCTCTACCAAGAGACCGCCTCAGTTCCTTCGTCTATAATCAGTCATAGAACCCACCTCAGAGTCAGTGAGCATTACCAAGATGCTCTCTGGATCACTTAAAATGTCTTTGTAAACTACAATAGGATAACGGGTGCCAACAAGGAGCCTCCACGAGGAGGGGCTGCTCTGGTGGCGAGGAGGAGGTGGTGGCCACAGCACTGTGCATCACACAGGGGAGGGTCAGGGCACGAGGGCCGTGCCTGGGCTTCACCTTGAAGGACTGGATGAAGGTCCACAGCAGGATGCGGATGGTGTAGCCTTGGCACAGCAGCTTGATGAGCCGGGCAGCACGGAAGAGGCGGAGAAGGCTGAGGTTGATGAAATTGTTCTGTAGGGAAGAGAGGCTGTTCTCTAACCTGCGGAGACCAGCCTCCTGCAACTGCAGGTGCTGCTCCCCACCCACCTCTCCCTGGCGTGCTGTGGTCCTGAAGAAAAGTGCATACAAAGAGAGACTGAACAAAACGTCACTGCTCTATGGTATAAGCAGCTATCGGCCACCAGAAAACCTTCCAAAAGTAAAGCTTGTCATTGCAAATCACCTCTCATGCAGCAAATCAAAGAAACCCCTCTGCTTTAGGCTCCCCTGCACCCAACAGGGAGGGAGAGAGAGAAAAATTCTCAGAAGCAGCTCCTTGCTGCCAGGTGGAGCCAGGAGACCAACTGTGGATGGGCCTGTAACACTGACTGCCTCTTGAAAGACACAGCCAAGCCGTCCAAGTGCCAGGTAGGGCTGCTTCTTCACCGAGAGCCTCTGAAGGGCCCTTCGCTTCTCCATATGGCTAGGAAAGCCCCTGCTGCCTGGGACCTGGCAGAG
Organism: Eumetopias jubatus; assembly: GCF_037043125.1. NCBI lineage: Eukaryota > Metazoa > Chordata > Mammalia > Carnivora > Otariidae > Eumetopias > Eumetopias jubatus. The sequence goes on from NW_028274955.1 coordinate 135,444, forward strand.
GGGCAAACATCTCTTCTGGGGCTGCTCCTGGTGCCTGCAGATAAGTCACCATAGGAAGGGTAAGTGTTGGCGACCCTGAGGCCCACACCACGGAAGCCACTTATGAAATTCGCAAATGGTCTCAACTCCAGAGATCCCAGGGTATCTAGCACTGCTCCCTCATCCAAGAGGTTCAAAATCAAGCACAAAAAGAAGCAATAAACTCTGGACTCCACAGATTACCTGGCAGGGAGGCTTCCACCCTGGCCCAGGGGCGCCTTGAGTTATTGGCACATCCCTTTCAGGGAGCACAGCTCTGGACGGTGTCCACGACATGGGGGTGCTTGTGGCCCTGGGCAGTCTCCCACCCTCTGTCTGCTTGGAGACCAGGTGCCCGCACACAGCCTGACAGCAGCTTCCTGCCACTTTGGTGTTTTAACATATGCAAGCAGCTCAGGTCTAGACACATCGTATCACCAGATTCAGTGGTCAGATGAAGAGAAAAGAACACGACGTGTTGAATGAGAGCAGCAGTAGGAGAGCATGTACAGGAGGCATGGGGAGCCTGGGGAGAGCTGGCCGCCCTCCCTCCAGGGCTGCCCATCTGCTCTAGGCTGGGCTGAGGCCTTTGGTGGAGAGGCAGGTCTCACTCTTACTTCTAAGGACAGTGGCCCCAACCCAGCCCTTGTCTGCCTCTTCAGTTCCCACCGGGGTGGCTGGGGACGAGGCTGTCTCTGCTGGAGGGCTAGATGTCGGAGCTATGGGGTGGGAGGTCTGGTAGTCACAAGGAGGTGCTGACTGTGGTCCAGATCAGCAAGAAGGCAGGAGTGGACCTTGAGGTGTGACCCTGGAGGGCACACAGTTTGCCTAGAGCTCCCTCACCTGCTTGTGCTGGGGAAAGAGAATCTCAGTGGTACAGGATGTCCAAGAGACACCCACCCCTGCCCCGTGGGCCCCAGGTTCTCAAATGAGCCAGTCACTTTGGGAGGATGGGCACAGAGATGGAAAGGAGACTTTGTCTATAGTGCTGGGAAATCCTTTGTACAAGACAATAAAGCAGAGGAACGGGAGGGAGCTTCCAAGGGCCTGGCCTCTAAAGCACCTGCTCACTTGGGTCTGGAGGGGCCAAGACTGTGATAACACAGTTATCATTTGCCCAACCCAAAGCGCTCTGCTCAGGCCACTGGCACAGACGAGAAGATTTCCTGGAGATATTGGGGAAAATCGAGGCTCTGGGTGAGAAAGAAGGGATGGAAGACAAGGCAGGGGAAGGCACTGTCCATCCACATGGTGCATGAACGCAAAGCTCAACAAGTCACCTGCTACGTTTTGTTGAGGCTCAAGTTCTCACCCCTCCTCCCAGATGTCTTTTCTCGGGGCTCCAGTGGGCATTCGGGAGAGGGATGGGGGTGGCAACAGACAGACAGCCTTAGAGAGCCATGAGGACAGATGGCGACAGCAGCCACAGATAGTCCGAGCACAGCATGGCAGGCAGAGCACTCCATGGCTGTGCCCAGGGCGGGAGCTGCCAGGCAACGCCATGCGAGCGCATGCAGGAGAGCAGGGGGCAGGAAGCACACGGCAGCCTCCCACGGCTATGCATAGTCGCCTCTGGCCTCGGCCAACCCCTTGGAGATGGACATAGCTTGCCCATCCTCCCAGAGTCCGTGGTTTCTGTCACACCAGAGAGCACCTACTACTTCCCCTACTACTTCAAAGCCAGGCCCTTCCTTATTGCCATCTGCCTCTGCATCAGGAAAGGTCAGAGCACCCCAAAGATGCATCATCACACCTCTCAATGTGGTAGCTGATTCACCTTGAGGGTACACTGGTCCCTGGCTCCTTTGAGCCCCTTGCTTCCTCATCCACAAGATGGAGACATTAGGACATTGTGCCCAGACGGTGAGGAGTCCGAGATTTAAGGATTTAAAGGTACGCTGGGCATTGTGAAACATGGCCCCCACAAAGGCGATCAACAGGCCTCAGACCCAGATCGGCATCTCCTGCATCCAAGTACATCACTGTTTCCAGTCAGGGTCAAGCAAAGTGAACTCTGCATATCTGCTGGGGGCCACAGTCTATGCTGTAACAAACTGCTCTCCTAATCAGCTTTGTTCTCATGGGACAATGATGAAGAAAAGAAAAGCTCTGTATACCCCAACATGCGCAGCATGTCAGGTGATGATGTGTGCTCTGGAGGATGAGGAAGGGCACGGGGGGTGGGGTGCTCTTCCCAAGTGGACGGGAAATGGCCACGAAAAGGCCTGAGTCGAAAATTTCTGCGGCATCAAATGGCATATTTTCACAACTCAAGATCTTCTGCTCCACTTGTGAAACACTTTATCGTTAATGTTCGTTTTGTAACAGGAATCTCAAATATTTGCTACTTTATGTGAATTTCCAGTCACAGCTTCAGTTTAATCTGCTCCTGGAATCTTTGCTCTCCTCGCAAACATCCCTGAAGGCCTGGAAGGAAGCCCCAGTTCATGCTACCTGCACTCCACACAAGATCACTGAGCAAGGGTGCACAAGTGGATCAATGATGCCTGGGTGCAAGAGCCCTGAGCTTCACTGTCTCGGGGGGCAGACCCTCTTCCCACTCCATCAGGCCTTACACCACCCCTTTTTGAATCATGAAGACAAAATCTCCAATCCCCTCCAGCCCTGAGACCCAGAGAGGGTTCCCTATGGAAGGGCATGTCCAGGGAGAATGTTACAGGAGACATCGTCAGAGGCCACCGGGGAGAACCAGCCTTGTATGTTGGTACGGTGGGGAAGGGAGCAGAAGGGAGACAGTGCAGGAGAAACCATGGACTCTGTAGGATCAGGTCCAAACTCATGTCCTACAAAAATCTCCCCAATTCTGAGCCTGATCCCGACAAGAAACACTGGGCACTTGGCCGCTTCACTCAGAAGACCCTACACCTCCTCTCTAGACCCAAGGCCAGCTCCTGAATCCAGGGGCTCCTGGGAGGGCCTTCAGAAGCCCCTGCTGGACCCCAGGAGCCGAGAAGAAGAGGCCAGAGGGGATGGGTGTACTGCCAGTCTCTGACCACACCACTCAGGAAGGCAGGGGTGAGGGGCCACAGGAAATGGAAGGAAGAACAGGAGGAGAGCAAGGAAAGCAAGGAGTTTTAAGAACTGCTGAAAGTCATGAAACGGACCGTTTCCTATATGTGACGTTTTCATGGATGGATATTTGCGTATTATTTACAAATTGGGATGTTTGAGCAGCAGGTGTGCAACATACAGATGGAGACATGGTTTTCGCGTTGTCTGTTGGTTGGATGGCGTGAGTCAGCAGGTAGGTTAAGATAAATCAAGAACAAAAACAGAAAACGAAAGAGAAAATGAGTCATCAACAAGCAAAAACTCAAACTTTGAATACCTCACTGGAAAATTTTAGGATTTTAGTAAACTTTGCATATTTGGTTTAAAATGCATCAAATCAAAACATATTTTTGAAATCTGTAGGTTATGCAGACAGGGTGGCATTCATTTGCATTCCTGTTTGTAATGCAAATCCAAAGATGACTCACAGACACTTATTTTTTTATTTCCAGGCAAAGAAATCAATGTCAGTTTTATGCTTGCTTGGGAATGCTGTCTCTACGTGACCCTCGTTAAGACTATTACTCTATTTTGATTAAGTTGGTGGTGGGAACTGACACTCATCTTTTTGCCTAAGGAAAAAAAAAGTACATCACAAAGTAACATCTGAAGTGACTACAAATGAACAAAAATAAAGACACCACTAATCCACATGACGACTTCCTTTCATCTTTTCCCCTCTCGGCAGGACTGGGTGAAGGACTGAGCTCCGAGAGCACCAGCGGCCAGGGCACAGCAGAGCTTCCAAGACAAGCGGCTCCTCAGCCCTCCCACCGGCCCTGCTAGGCATCAGGGGCCGATGGCAGCAGCCATGGAGGGCTTATTTGAGGCAAGGTCTGATACAACCACAAGCCCCCTTGGCCCTGCGCGTCCAACATCTGAGGTCCAGACACTGGGCTGCTCCAGCCACCTGCGCTACAGAAGGTCTCTGCCTTGCGTGTGGGCCTCTTTGGAGGTGGAGGTTTCCCTGCAAGACAGCTGGGTGTCGTGCTCTCTGCATGTCTGGCCACCCCCACCCTTGATGCCTGCTCATCAGTCCGCCCTCTTGGGCGAGGAGGCACACACATGAGGGAACCCCCAGAGCTGTGCCCTTGCAGACAGGACTGCGCTGTCTGGATCCCTTTATCCAGGGAACAAAGATGCCTGTGTCCAAGGACGGGGCCCGTAAGGATCAGCAGCCAGCTTGCTCCTCCCAGAAACCACACTGGTACGAACTATTTCTGGATGAGAAGAACTTGGGCAATGCCACAATGCCAATGGTTGGTGTGACAGAACATCCTTGGTTTTTGTGTGAAAATGGCAGCTCAGAACTTTCCCCGCATTATTTGGATTACTAATTTTTTAAAACCATAAAACATACCACATACACAAAAGAATGTGTATAAATATGTGTACGGATGCACATTTTCAAAGAAAAATCATAACATGTCCATATATTCATCACCCAGCTTAAAGAAAACAGAATGTTACCATTACTTTTGAAGCCCGTCCTGTCTCCCTTTTTCCTCCCCAGATGTAGTAGCTACCCTTAATTCTTGTTAAAAATTGCTTTTCTTTACTGTCTTATGACAAACCCTTAAAATACGTTATATTTGACTTTTCTTAGCCTTTTTAATGGGACGCTACCGTATGCAGCCTTCGCGGACTTGGGCAAACCTGTGCTGACGGCAAGCAAACTCTGCTTCTGAAAAGCATCCCTCTTGGTGTGGAGACCACCACCCTCCAGTGCGTGCGGCACTTCACTACATTCACGTCCCCTAACAATCAGTGCGTTCCGCTGCTACTGTGAACAAGATAGCCACGACCCTCTGTGTGAAAGTGTCTCCAGGTCACCTGCCCAGACACCCTCTGGCTTATGTGCCTAAGTCACTGCAGGCATGCATATGTCCAGCTTTCTAGGGAATGGCATCTCAATGTCAGTTCACTTTACATTTCTTTAATTACAAATAAGGGTGAGCAGCTTTTCCTATGTTAATTGGTCATTTCTGTTTCTTATTCTTTTAGTAAAATGCCCAATTATGCCTTCAGTTCATTTTTCCATTCGGTTGCTTTTGTTTTTCTTAATGATTCACAGAAGAGCCTTGCACATTCTGCACACTAACCTTTGCTAATGGTTTGGAAAACCTCTCTGTCCTCTGGCCACGCCTTTGTCACTAAATGTTGGTGCATAATAGAACTCAGTAGCTCATTCTTTTCTCTCCTTTATTGATCTCATTCAGTCTCATGGATCTGATATCATCTCATATGCTCATGGTTCCCAATCCTATGACACTGGCATGAATCTCTTCTCCAAACTCCAGGGCCATCTGTCCAACAGCCTGTTGGATGATTCCTTCAGGGAGGCCAACAGGCAACTCAAATCTAACATGTACAAACTGCATCCAGTCCACATGTACAAAGAGTCCACAACAAACCTGTTCCACCCACAGTCTTTCCCATTTCAATTAATGATAATCGACGTTCCCAAGTCTTTTTTTCCTGAGAATTTTCCCTGGCCAGGACATGAGAATTAACATTCTCTGGCCCCCTCTCCCCAGTAGCCTTCAACTAGTAGCTAACAGCACTTGCTGAAAAATACCCCAGTCGGGTGCCTGGGTGGCTCAGTTGGTTGAGCGACTGCCTTCGGCTCAGGTCATGATTGTGGAGTCCTGGGATCGAGTCCCGCATTGGGCTCCCTGCTCAGCGGGGAGTCTGCTTCTCCCTCTGACCCTCTTCCCTCTCGTGCTATCTCTCATTCTCTCTCTCAAGTAAATAAATAAAATCTTCAAAAAAATACCCCCATCACCCCGCCCCTTGCTGGGATAATGGAGGCTCAGGGCTCCCAGTGAGGACCCACAGTGGTACCTGGCTTCATATACCATGTATTGGCTGCCCCCCTTCCCTGGCCCACTTCCTTGTTCCCTTAGCATTCCAGGGATCACCTCCCAAATAAATGACTTGCATTTAACTCCTGTCTTGGGGTCTGTTTCTGGGATAACCCAACTAAGCCCTAACTTGCCTAGCTGCTTCTGCCTGTGCCCTGCACTATATTCTCAGCCAGAGGTTTGGTCTGAAGAGCCAGATTATGTCACTCCTCTTCCTACCTCACTCAAAATAGAGGGCAGAGTCTCATGGCAGGTGGCCCAGTGCCCCAGGCCTTGCACCTTTGCTGCACCTGTCTTCCTTAGCTCACTCCTACCCCAGCATATCATGGGATGATCACTAAAGCCAGGAGGAAAAACTCAAGCCTGTTACATGAAGCGGTTGGCTCAATACATTGGTGTCACTAGAACCCCACACAGAGATGAGCTGGAAGACAGTGCTGAGGCAGAGTTCTAGGTGGTGAACCTGAGCAGCCATGGCGCGGATGGAGAAAGAAGTTGCCTGTGGTATGGATTACAGGACCTTAGGCAAGAGCCAAAGCTTGTCCAGGGCTCCGGAGGGAACAAAGTTTGGGGAAAGGCATCCAGATGGGCCTAGGGAATGGATGCGACATGCAGGTCCTTGTATTACACATCAGTGTCCACCACAGAGCATCCACAGCTGTAGGGGCACTAAAAACCAGGCCTTGAGATGGTTTACCCAACAGATGACAGCCAGCCTCTATTCTCACAAGCCCCAGTGTTCACATAGTAGATCCATGAATGGAGTGACCATGATGGCTGAGATGAAGGCCGTGCCTGAGCCCATGGCTGGGCTGATCCAGCCATGACCACTACTAAACACCCAGCCCACTATGAGCAGAAGTCAACGAGGCCTCTACAGTGCACCATGCTCTAGGCTGTCAGCCAGCCACTTGGTGGTAATTTGCTTACATGAGAATCCTTTCACCTGGAAATGGCAGTGATTTTTCTCTACTGGGATCACTCATACTCTGGGTGTGGGATTATCTTTGCCCATGAATACCTTGGCCCACACCAGTACCAGGGATTCACCCATATTGGATTCACATAACATCGACTCCAAACTGAGCAAGCGGAAGCAGGTACAAAATGAGCAGGTGACTCGAGATCCACTGGCATATAATATTCAACATCATTCAGGAGGTAGAAACCTCATAAAACACTGAAAAAGCCTCTTAAAGACAGAGATTAAATGCTGGCTTTGTGATGTACCTCACGGGTTGGGATATTGTCCTTCAAGATGAACTGACAAACAAGAGATGGTACTGGGTGTCCAACTGTCGCACAGATCCAGAAAGCAAGGGGTGGAAGTAGGGGTGGCCCCTCTCACTATCCTCCAGCAACCCAGGTCAGACTTTGTTCTCATCATCTCCATAAGTTTAGGTTTGGCAAATCTAGAGGTCCTGGCTCAAGGGGTAGGGAAGGCTTCCACTGTGGATCACCAAAGTCATGGTGGGCCCCTGTCACTTGTGCTCCTCATGCCGTAAGATCAGCAGGCAGAGCAGAGTGTCCAGGCTGGCCAGGGTACTGGATGCTGGGAATGGAGAAGGGCAGAGCTACCATTACATAGGGTAGGAAGAAGTCTATCTGGAAATCAGGGGGTTCACTAGGGCCTTTCTAATGCTCTATGACCAGTCTTAATTGCGACTGGACCACTATGGCAGCCAGAACCACACAAGGGTGTGACAAGCAGGGACTTGGGCTTCATAGGGTGACAGTGTGGGCTGCCTCATCCCGTCCAGCAACTAGAGCGGCAGAAGGCTGGCCACCAGTAAGGGGACCCCAAAAGGGGTTAGGAAGAATAAGTTAATGAACATCAACTTAACCCAGACTAGCTCTAGCTGGTCAACAACCCTCTTCTCCCACACATCGTGACCAGCATCATCCTGAAGAAGGAGGGAAGTGAACCCAGTGTGAGACGTGGGCAGAGCTGAGTGGGGCCAGGGTAACAGCAGACACTCGTGCACTCCAGTGCAGTGCTGTTACCAAGGAGTCTGATATTCCTTCCTCCCCAGTGGTGCCAGAGCCTGCTTTGCCTGCACGTGGGGTGCACTCAGAAGGGCTGGAGGTATTTGACAACTGCAGCCCCCAGGTGCAGCCCTTAGCGGTGGACTAATCCGTACAGATGCATGAGCTCTGCAGCTCTGAGGGGTGACCACCCTGTGTCCAAGCCCCGTCGGGGATGACCCAGATGCACCCCGGCACTTGGCTCCAGATCCATTTCTGATCCCCCTTCTCTTAGCCGTCCATTTCCCCAAACTTCCCACTCATGGTCTTGCCCGGGAGTGCTTCCTAAGAAATGACTTGTACAAGAACCCCACCTTAAGTCTCTGCTCCTGGAGAAGTCATTTAGGACTGAGAGGAGATTTTTTGCCATTTAATTCTGACATAGTGCATTGTACTCAAAGAACACTGCTTTATGATTCAGATCCCTTGAAATTTGTCGAGACAATTTCATATTTTAGCACTTGGTCAGTTTTTACATATAATCTGTGTATCTTTGATATGAATGAGTATCTCATTTTATTTACACACATATACATGTAAAATAAACCTAATATTCTAAAATATTCTAAATTCTTGTTGGTTTCAGATCATGTACTTTGGTGCCAAGTTGTTAGATTTGTCGCACAAACACAGATTTAAAAGATTCTTGTCTTCCTGGTCAGTTGTTACAACGAAGCTCCCAGGTGCCTCTCAGACCACCAGCCTAGAAGACCTTTTGGAAACCACTTTCTTCTCCAAGAGAAAGCATTTCCCAAGACAATACCCAATCCCCAACTCCACCTCTGGAGAGGAGCCTCCTTCTTTCCAGGGGCTCCTGGGAAACGCTGGCAAGAGAGAAGGGGCTAACACTCAGGACCTGGAGGTGCAATGAGGAGCACTGCCTAGAAGGAAACCATTCTGGGGCCCTGCAGGAAGGACAGGAAACACTACTTACCGCAATCACTGTTACTAAAATATCAGTAATACTTCCCAACACAGTGACAAAGTCAAAGACATTCCAGGTATCTCTGAAGTAGATCTGGGGAGAAAAAAGAGCAGTTACTCCTAGAGGCTGGTAAGGGTTCTGCCAGGCAAGGAGTTGCAGGAAGTACCCCTAATCAAGAAAGGAGCAAAGGGACAGATGGGCCACCCAGGGGGGACACCACAGCTGGGTAAGCAAACACCTGTGGGTCTGGGCAGGTGCAGAACTGAGAGCTGTGTGTCCAAAGAGGAGGAGGCTGGCCCCGTCTGTCTCCAGGAACTGGCCTGGGGCAGAGCTCAGGCAGCTCAGGTTATTGGAGCAGCCCCTTCCTCAGGAGCCCCCGCAATGTCACATTTGCTCTGGGGGCTTGGGGAATTCCCAGTGCTAAGCTACAAGTCCCTGAAGATCCCCCCTACAGAGAGGGAGCCAGAATGCAGACCACCAAAAGGCCAAGAGGGAGCCAAAGCACCTACCAGCACCCCAAAAGAAATGATCTTCAGCACACATTCCATGGAGAACATGGATGTGAACAGAATGTTCAGGCATTTCAACATTAGCTCATATTCATATGGTGTGTCATAGAACTGCACGGGGAATAAGTGCCATTGGCTGCAGGTTCGGCTGCCCCAAGACACCCCAGCCTTGACCTCCTGCCAGAGCAGAGAGAACTGCACACCTGCCCAGGGTAAGGATACCCATCCCTGCTCTCCCCGTTTTCACCCAGGACACTCTCACCATCTCAGTCCACAGAGAACCCAGGGCACTGGGCTTCTGTAGGCATCCCATGCTGACCAGGACGTGATCAGCTGCAACTATGGCTCTCTCTCTCTCTCTCTCTCTCTCTCTCTCTCTCTCTCTCTCACCCCAGCTGGCACCCACTGTCCCCCGTGCTGGGCCAACTTACCTTCATCATTAGCACCACTGTGTTGAGGGCGATCATGGCCATGATGAAGTACTTGAAGGGAGGCGAGACCACAAATGTCCATGTCTTGTACTGGAATGACTGTTTGTCCTGAGGCATGTACTGCGTCAGGGGCTTGGCGCTGATGGCGAAGTCGATGCAAGCCCTCTGCCCGGGGACAAAGGAGCACTGAGAACATGGTGGGGTTGGGGGGAACACCACACTGCGGCACCCACTGCACCCCACACCTGTCTCTTCCATCCTCACAGGCAGCCCTGACCAGCCACACTCAGTCTCTCCCTGCCCCTGTGCTGGCCACCAGCTATGCGGTGATAAGCGAGTCCCATGCGGAAGGGAACTCCAGTGGTTCTGCCCATGCTGCCCATCAGGGGAGCCCAGCAGAGCATCCAATGCACACGTGCACATGGGGCAGAAGAGGGAGCCACCCACCTCGTTCTTCTCCAGGCTGCATTCAGACATCACCTTGTCCCCCTGCACCTGGAAGGTGATGATGATCAAGGCCACAAAGATGTGGACGAAGAAGAAGGGGAAGACCACGAAGTAGACCACATAGAAGATGGACAGCTCCATGCGGTACCCAGGGCTTGGGCCCTGCTCCTCTTAGGTGGCGGCCACAGAGTTTTTCAGGACCCTGCACCAAGGGCAAACACCAAGTGTCAGGGGAACCCCTGAGGAAAGAGCCATGGGAAAGTCAAGACCTATATCACAGGTGAGGCTTGCATATCTGAGCCCAGAGATGGTAAGAGGAAGTGGATGCTCAACACTGCGGGCCCCAGCCCGCTCCCCAGGACCGCAGTCTCCTGAGGTAGACTACCTTCCCTATAGGGCTTGTTCTCAGGGCTGTTGGAGGGCCATCAAGGGTCTCCAGGGACCGGAGGTCCTAACCCCAGGACATGTGGAGGCCCAGGAGTTCTGCCCTGCCCTGCTTACTCCTGGCTCACACCTGCTCATGCCCAGCTCACCAGTTCATACCCAGCTTCACTTGCCTTAGAAAGCCCTGGGCTCCTGGCACAGCACTGACCCTACCTTCTGATCGGTGCTCCTCCTAGCCCCAAAGGAAGTCCCCAGTCATCCAGTGTGGCACTGAATACATACATCCCTCTGTCTACCCTTAACTGAGGCCAGAAGGGTAGCACAGGGAGACACCAAATAGACCCATTCTCCCTCAGGCCTTCAGCCACTCAAAAATGATTTTCAGGAGATCACTAAGCTGTGTACTTTGTCTTAATCTCGTAATCTTTCCAGGTTGCCTGCTCCTAGAAGGCAGAGCCATGTCTTACCTGGTGGGTGCAAGAGCCTATGATGTATCTGCTGGAAGACTAGAACACAAACGGATGCAGAGTTTGAGACTCCCTGCCCAAGCTGCCCCTCTGCTCTAGTGTTATCTGACACAATGAGCCAGTGAGCACTCACATGGGCCGCCCTTCTCCTGTGGACACTGTGACAGTGTCAGCAGAGCCCAGAGCACCTGTACCCTAACTGGTACCCTAACCCGTACTCTAACCCTAAACCCTAACCCGTACCTTAACACTAACCCGTACCCTAACCCTAACCCGTACCCTAACACATACCCTAACCCTACCTGTACCCTAATCCATACCCTAACCCTAACCCATACCCTAACACGTACCCTAACCCATACCCTTACCCCTAACCCATAACACTAACCCTATGCCCTAACCCTGGCCCTACCCTAGGCCCTAACCCTAACCTTAACCCTAGGCCCTACACCCTGACCCCTATGCCCTAACCCCTAGGCCTTAACCCATAGGCCCTAACCCCAACCATAGGTTGCCTCCTGAGAGCTTTGTTCCCTAGGGCTCGCTCCAGAGCAATACCAGAGGACTCACCTTCCACCCAGAAAGCAAGCCCAGCATTAGGAACTCCGGAAAGGATACACAGCAGGAGAATGCAGCATGCCCATCCCAGCGAACCCACTCTTTCATTGGTCCCCTGGCCGAAAAGAAGAGCAAGACACTCACGCTGACCCACACCCTTGACCCCCACCGCCAGGAACCTCAATGCAGCGCTGGCACAGCAGGCCTCCCATGTCCCTACGCCTAACACTCAGCCTAGGTTGGCTTCTGAGGGGTCAGTCCCCAGAACCTGGCTACAAAGCCCCACAGATTCGGGACGCCCGAGCAGTATCGAGGGACTCAGGCTGCCACCCAGAAGGAAAATGTGCCATTTGGTACTCGGGAAAGCATTCAGAGCAGGAGAACTCCGAATGCCCATCCCAAGGAATGCACAAATTTTGCGCCCTCTAGCGGCAAACCCTGAGCCTGACACTCAACCTGACCCACGCCCTCAAGACAAACCCCAGGGAAGCAGGCCACAGTGCTGGTACATCGGGCCTGCCGTGCCCCTACGCCCTAACCCTATCCCTTGCTGGCTTCTGAGGGCTCTGGCCCCAGAGGCCTGGCTCTAAAGCCACAGGGATCAGGGGCACCAGAGCAATACCAGGGGATTCAGCCTGTCTCCCAGGAGGAAACCGCACCATTGGGAACTCGGGGTAAAGCTTTCCAAGTAGGAGAACTCTGGGTGCACATCCCAGCGAGATGCCACATTCAACGACCCCCTGCCCACAAACCCTGTAACTGACATTCACCCTGACCCACGGCCCCCACTCAGATCCCCCGCCCCCCAAAGCTTGCCCCAGCATGGGCAGATCAGGGCTGAAACGACCCTAGGCCATAAGTCTATCCCTAGGTTGGCTTCTGAGTGCTCTGTCCCCAGAGCCTGGCTCCAAAGCCCCAGGGATCTGGGACACCTAACCAGTGCCAGAGGACTCAGCCTGCCACTAAAAAGGAAAACATGCCATTGGGAACTCCAGTAAGAATTCCGAGCAGGAGAACTGTGCCCATCCATCCCAATGAAACCCAAGTTCAATATGCCCAGGCTGCAATCCCTGAGCCTGACATTCCACCCTGACCCATGGCTTCAAATTTGACCCCAGGAGTCTCATCACAGTGCCGGCACATCAGCCGTCTCATGCCCCTAAGCCCTAAGCCTAACCCTAGGTTGGCTTCTGAGTGGTCTGTCCCTAGAGTCTGGCTCCAAAGCCCCAGGGCTTTGGGACACCTGACCAGGACCAGAAGATTCTGCCTGCCACTAAAAAGGAAAATGTGCCATTGGGAACTCCGGTAAGCATTCAGAGCAGGAGAACTGTGCCAGTCCATCCCAACGAACCCCAAGTTCAATGTGCCCACTCCGCAATCCCTGAGCCTGACGCTCCCCCAACCCACGGCCTCAACTCAGACCTCGGGAAGCTCATCACAGCACCGGCAAATCAGGTGTGTCATGGCCCTAAGCCCAAAGAGTAACCCTAGTTTGGCTTCTGAGTGGTCTGTCCCCAGAGCCTGGCTCCAAAGCCCCAAGGATTCAGGACACCCGGGCAATATCGAGGGACTCTGGCTGCCACCCAGAAGGAAACCCCGCCACTGGGACTCTGGAAAGCATTCAGAGAAGGAGAACTCTGAATGCCCATCCCAGTGAAACTACATTTTCTGCGCCCCCTCGCGGCAAACCCTGTGCCTGAAAACTCACCCTGACCCCCACCCTCAAGACATACAGCCCATCCCAAGCTCACCACAGTTCCCGCAGACCAGGAGTGCCGTGCACCTGGGCCTTAACCCTGACCCTTGCTTGGCTTCGGAGAGTTCTCTCCCTAGGTCCCTGGCTCCATGCCCCAGGGATTTGGGCCACCTGAGCAATACCAGAGGACTCAGCCTGACACCACAAAGCAAAATGCACCATTTGGCACTTCTGAAAGCACTGAGAGCAGGAGAACTCTGCATGCCGTGCCCCCAGGCCCTGACCCCAAGCCTAGATTGACTCCTGAGTGCTTTTTTCCCTAGGGCTCGCTCCAGAGCAAGACCAGAGGACTCAGTTTGCCACCCAGAAAGAAACCCCACCAATCGTAACTCCGGAAAGGAGTCACAGCAGGAGAGCACTGCATGCCCATCCCAGCGCACCCACCCTTTCAGCGGTCTCCCGGCTGAAAAGAAGAGCAAGACATTCACGCTGACGCAAGACACTCACGCTGACCCATGCCCTTGACCCCCACCCCCGGGAACCTCGACGCAGCGCTGGCAATCAGGCCTCTGGTGTCCCCATGTCCTATCCCTCACCCTAGGTTGGCTTCTGAGGGGTCAGTCCCCAGAACCTGGCTCCAAAGCCCCACAGATTCGGCACACCCGGGCAATATCGAGGGACTCCAGCTGCCACCAAGAAGGAAAACGCGCCATTTGGAACTCAGGAAAGCATTCAGAGCAGGAGAACTCTGAATGCCCATCCTAAGGAATGCACAAATTTTGCACCCTATGGCATCAAACCCCGAGCCTGACACTCAATCTGACCCACGCCCTCAAGACAAACCCCCGAAGCTGCCACGTCAGGCCTGCCGTGCCCCTAGGCCCTAACCCTATCCCTCGCTGGCTTCTGAGGGCTCTAGCCCCAGAGGCCTGGCTCTAAAGCCACAGGGACCGGGGGCACCTGAGCAATACCAGAGGATTCAGCCTGTCTCCCACAAAGGAACCACACCATTGAGAAATCAGGGTAAAGCTTTCCGAGTAGGAGAACTCTGCGTGCCCATCCCAGCGAAATGCCACTTTCAACGGCCCCTGCCCACAAATGCTGAGCTTCACACTCACCCTAATCCCACGCCCCCAACTCAGATCCCCTGCCCCCCAAAGCTTGCCCCAGCGTCGGCAGATCAGGGATGAAATGACCCTAGGCCGTAAGTCTATCCCTAGGTTGGCTTCTGAGTTTCTGTCCCCAGAAGCCTGGCTCCAAAGCCCCAGGGATGGCAATACCTGAGCAACACCGGACGACTCAGTTCACTGAAAAGAATTCAAACACACTACTTGCAACTCCGGAGAGCATTCAGAACCCGAGAACTCTGAATGCCCATCCCAGCCAACGCACAAATTTGGCGCCCTCTGGCGGCCGACCATGATCCTGACACTCACCCTGACCCACGCCCTCAAGACAAACCCCACCGAGCAGGCTACAGTGCTTGCACATCAGGCCTGCCGTGTCCCCAGGTCCTAACCTTCACCCTACGGAGGGATCTGAGGGATCTGTCCACGAAGGCTGGCTCCAGCAAGACCAGAAGACTCAGCCTGTCACCCAGAAGGAAAACACGCCATGTGGAACTCAGGACCGCGTTCAGAGAAGGAGTACACTCCATGCCCATTCCAGGGATGCCCCAGGTTCATCAGCCCCTTGGCCGCAATCCATGAGCCTGACACTCATCCTGATGAACGCCCTTAAGTCAAAACACCCGTACATCGCCACAGCGTCAGCACTTCGGGCCTGTCATGGCCCCTTGTCCTAACCGTGATCCTATGGAGACTTCTGAGGGGTCTGTCCCCAGAGGCCTGGCTCGATTCCCAGGGATTTAGGACACCTGACCCGTACAAGTGGACTCAGCCTGCCACTACAACGGAAAACGTGCCATTGGGAACTCCGGAAACCATTTGGCGCAGAACTGTGCTGGTCCATCCCAACGAACCCCAACTGCAATGTGCCCAGGCCACAATCCCTGAGCCTGATGCTTCCCTGACCCATGGCCTCAACTCAGTCCCCGGGAAGCTCATCACAGCCCCAGCAGATCAGGCCTGTCATAGCCCTAAGCCCTAAGCCTAACCCTAGGTTGGCTTCTGAGTGGTCTGTCCCCAGAACCTGGGTCCAAAGCCCCAAGGATTCAGGACACCTGAGCCATTTCAATGGAGTCAGGCTGCCACCCAGAAGGAAAATGGAAAGGATTCAGAGCAGGAGACCTCAGCATGCTCATCCCAGTCATAACCCACATCTATTGGCCCCCTGGCAGCAGACCCTGACCCTGCCACTCACCCTGAACATCACCATCAACGCAGACCTCTGGGAAGCTCTCCCCAGTGTGGACATGTAGGGTTCGCCCTGACCCTAGGCCCTATAAGCACAGGTTGGTTTCTTAGGGTTGTGTCCCCAGAGGCCTGGCTCCTAAGCACTATAGATGGGGACATCTGAGCAATACAAGAGGACACAGCCAGCCACCCTGAAGGAAACCACGCCAATTGGAACCCCAGAAAGCATTCGCAGCAGGAGATGTTTGCATGCCAATTCCAGCGAACCTCAACATTCAGAGGACAACTGGCCACCAACCCTGAGCTTGACACTCACCCTGATTCATGCCTTCAACTCAGACCCCAGCTCGCCACAGTGCTGGCACTTCGACTGCCATGCCCCTACGGCCTAACCCTAATCCTAGGTAGGCTTCTGAGGTTTCTTTCCCCAGAGACCTGGCTCCAAAGCCTCAGGGATTCGGGACACCAGTGCAATATGAGAGGACTCAACCTGCCACCCAGATGGAAAACACACTATTTGGAACTCGAGAAAGCATTCAGAGTAGGAAAACTCTGCACGCCCATCCCAGCATACCCCTACTCTCAGTGGCTGCAAACCCTGACCTTAATCTCACTGTGACCCACGTGGTCAACTCATGCCCCTGGGAAGCATTCCACGGCGCAAGCTGATTGGGCCTGCCACACCTGTAGGCCCTAACCCTTACTCAGGGTTTGCTTCTGTGGGCTCTGTCTCCAGAGGCCTGGCAATAAAGCCCCAGGGATTGGTGACACATGGGAAATACCAAAGAACTCAGCCTGCCACCCAGAAGGAAACTGTGCCATTTGGAAACCTGGAAAGCATTCAGAGCAGGAGAACCCTACTTGCCCATCCCAGCGAAACCCAACATTCAGGGGTCCCCTGGTGGCATACCCTGAGCCTGACACTCACTCTGACCCATCCCCCAACTCAGAGCCCTGGGAAGCATGACACAGTGTTGGCAGATGTGGCTGAAATAACCCTAGGCCATTTTCCTAACCCTAGGTTGGCTTCTGAGGGATCTGTCCCCAGAGGCCTGGCTCCAAAGTCCCAGGAAATGGGACACCTGAGCAATACCAGAGGACTCAGGCTGTCACCAAGAAGGAAACCACACCATTTGGAACTACGGGAAGTGTTCAGAGCAGGAGTACACTGTATGCACATTAAAGCACACCTGCACTTTCACTGGTCCCCTTGCCGCAAACCATGAGCTTCACACTCACCCCGACACACGGCCTCAACTCAGACCCCCAGGAAGCTAGCCATAGTGCCCATAGATTCAGCCTGCCAAGCCCCTAAGGCCCAACCATAACCTAGGTTTGCTTCTCAGGAGTCAGTCCTCAGAGGCCTGTTTCCAAAGCCCCAGGAATTGGGACCACCTGAGAACTACCAGAAGACTCAGCCTACACCCAGGAGGAAACCTCACTGTTTGGACTCCAGAAAGCATTCAGGGCAAGAGAAACCCGCATGTCCACACCATCCATCTCCCACATTCAGGGGTCGGGCCTAAAATCCTGGGCCTGGCACTCACCCTGACCCATGCCCACAACTCAGCTCCCTGGGAAGCTCACCACAGTGTTGGTAGATCGGGCCTGCCATGCACATAAGCCCTAACCTTAACCCTATTTTGGCTTGTGAAGGGTCTGTCCCCAGAGGCCTTCCTCTAAACTCCAGGGATTGGGGACAACTGAGTAATACTAGAGGACTCCGACTGACACACAGAAGGAAACCTCGCCATTGGGAACTCCGGATGCCCATCCTAGCGAACCCCCACTTTCAGCGGCCCCCTGGCCAAAATCCCTGGCATGACATTTATCCTGATTCACGCCCTCAACTCAGTCCCCTGGAAAGCCTGCCACAGTGCTAGCAGATCGGGCCTGTCATGCCCGTAGTCCCAAACCCTAACCCTGGCTTGGGTTCTGATGGGTTTTTCCCCAGAGTCCCGGCTACAAAGCTCTGGGCATTGGGGACACCTCAATAATAGGAGAGAACTCGGGCTGCCACCGAGAAGGATCCTGCGTCATTTGGAACTACAGAAAGGTCTCTGACCTGGAGAAATCTGCACGCCTATCCCGGCGAACCCCCACATTGCGCTGTACCTCAACAAGAACACTTCACAGTTCAATATGCATTTATGATAAAAACTCTAAACCATCTGGGTATAGAGGGAACATACCTCAAGATAACAAAGTTCATATATGAAAAGCTCACAGCTGACATCATACCCAAGGGTGAAAAGCTGAAAACATTTCCACTAAGATGAAAAACAAGACAAAGAGGGCGCCTGTGGGGCTCAGATGGTTAAGCATCTGCCTTCAGCTCGGGTCGCAATCCCAGGGTCCTGGGATCGAGTCCTGCATCGGGCTTCCTGCTAGGTGGGGAGCCTGCTTCGCTCTCTGCCTCTGCCTCTCTCTCTCTGACTCTCATGAATAAATATATAACATATTATAAAAAATAAAAAAGACAAAAAGACAAAAAAGCAAGACAAAGATGCCCACTCTCATCACTTTCATTCAACACAGTATTGAAAGCCCTAGCCAAAGCATTCAGACAAAAAGAAAAAAGAAAGAAAAGATGAAATCAAAACAGGAAAACTGTCAGTGTTTGCAAATGACATGATACTATATATAGAATTCCATAAACATTCCGCCAAAAAACTGTTAGAATAAACAAATTCAGTAAAGTTGCAGGATACAAAGTCAATTTACAGAGACCTGTTGCATTTCTTTTTTTAAAGACTTTATTTATTTGCCAGAAGGAGACAGCACAAGCAGGGTGAGCAGCAGAGGGAGAGGGAGATGCCGACTCCCCACTGAGCAGGAAGTCGACTGCGGGTCTCGATGACAGCAACCTGGGATGGTGACCTGAGCCAAAGACAGATGCTTAACTGACTGAGCCACACAGGTGTCCCAACTTGTTGCATTTCTGTGTACTGATGACAAACCTTCCCAAAGAGAAAATAAGAAAGCAATGCCATTTACAATTGCATCAAGAAAAAAAAAAAAAAAAACCTAGGAGAAAAGTAACCAAGAATGAGAAAGACCTGGTACACTGAACACATGTTGGAAAAGGAAGGAAAAACACATGTAAGTTGAGGGGGCGTGTATGGGTCAAAGAAACAGAGGACGACACAAATAAACGGAAGCATACGTCCTGCTAATTAACCGGAAGAATTAATCATATTAACATGTCACCACACGCCCGGATTTCAAGCTAGATTACAAAGCTGTGCTCATCAAAACTGTATGGTGCTGACATAGAAACAGACACACAGGTCAATGGAACCGAATAGAAAGCTCAGGAAATGATAATCATAGCAATTTTGGCAAAGTTTATTCATTAGAGTCAGTACATTAAAGGTATATTTAGACTTAGCTCTGATATCATTATTATTAACTCTGAACGGGAATTAATATTTATGTCCTGTTTCAACAGCTGATTCCAATAAATGCATTTCTTTAAACTTGTTTATATAAACACATATTATTAAATTAGAGGGATTTAGAATCGTTTTTAAGAAATATTAAAATCACTTTAATAAACCTATCATGGAAAAGAAACAGAGATATCAATCACCACAACTGATAGCATCACAAGACAATCAGACACAATCTCTTATCTGATGGAAGAATACAACATTTTGAGTAGTTCTGCCCAAATGTTAAACCTGTTGAAAGCTATAGATCCAGCAAGGCATTTACAAAAACACACGTCAGTGAAATGCCCTAACAAATACTATGACATGTAATCAATAAAGTCCACACTGCGTATATTCCGACAGGAAATATACTTTCCCAAAAAATAAACTGTAAAACAAAAAAAATGAAGGAGGAGGAGAAGGAGAAGAAGTAGAAAAAGAAACCTGAGAAACTAACCCACACATATATGGCCTTAACTTACGACACAAGTTCAGAAAATATACAACGGGTAAAGGACTGCCTCTTCAGTGAACGGTCCTGGAAAACTGGACACTACATGCAGAAGAATGGAACTGGATCACTTTCTTAAAGCACACACAAAAATTTTAAATGGATGAATGACTTGAATATAAGACCTGAATCCATAAACATCCGAGAAGAAAACACAGGTAGTGAGTTTCTCAACAATTGGTTTTGGCAGAGTCTTTTAGATCGGACACCAAAGGCAAAGACAACAAATGAAAAAATAAACAAGTGGAACGACATCAAACTGAAATTTCTACATGGAAAAAGAAACCATCAAAACTTAAAAGGCGACCTACCCAATGAGAAAAAATATCAGCAAATCATATGTATGAGAAGAGGCTAATATCCAAAATATGCAAAACACTCATACAAATCAAAACAAAAAACCTGTATAAAGAATGGGGAGATTATTGAATAGATACTTTCCAAAGATGAAACCCAGGTGGCCAACAGACACAGAAAAAGTTGTTCAACATCCCTAATTGTCGTCAGGGAAGCATAAGTCAAACCCATAATCCGCTATCTCCTCACAACTGTTGGGATGGCATTTGTCCCAGAGACAGACACCAGGTGTGGTCAAGGGTGTGTAGACAAGGGGACCCTGTGCACTGTTGGTGGCAATGTACATTGGTGCAGCACCTGTGACAAAGAGTATGGAGGTTCCTGGAAAAATGAATACAACTACCACATGACCCAGTGATTGCTCTGGGTGGATTTATTTGGAGAACACAAAAACACTACCTCAAAAAGATAGATGCACTGCCATGTTCACTGCAGCATTCTTCACAGTAGCCAGACATAGAGACAGACACCTTGGGAGCATTATGCTAAGTAACGCAGACACAGACAGATAATTACCAGATGTTCATGGACGTTTCACATGGAACAAAAAATACCGAATGCAAAGATACTGAGGACAGATTGCTGGTTGCCAGATCCAGGGATGGGGGAGGAATGGGGGAAAGTGGTCAAAGGCACAATGTATGGGCGCCTGGGTGGCTCAGTTGGTTAAGCGACTGCCTTCAGCTCAGGTCACGATCCTGGAGTCCCGGGATCAAGTCCCACATCTGAGTCCCTGCTCAGCGGGGAGTCTGCTTCTCCCTCTGACCCTCGTCCCTCTCATGTTCTCTATCTCTCATTCTCTCTGTCTCTCAAATAAATAAAATCTTTAAAAAAAGCACAGTGTTTGAGTGATAAAATGCATAAGTCATGGAGCGTTCTGTGCAGCATGGAGACTAAAGCTAACCCTGCAGGATGGGGTACAGGTTCCCCCATTATTTGAAAGTACACTTTCAGTCCTTCCTAGGAAGGAAACCTCTCACAGCAAGAATGGTGTAGACCAAAGGAGGAATTACCATTCATTTATACAGAAAAAAATAGCATGCTCAGACTCCAAAAACGACTTCTCTTTGGATTTTCCTAGGCCTCGGGACACGACTTCCTAACGGATGCCCAAAATAAATGGAGATGAAGCACAGCAGATGCTCACAGACACAATTCAAAGTGCTGGGGGCTGGACGTGGAGAGCGGTTCCCAAGAAAGACCTGGTTGAGGTGCATGCCACCTCTGCAGTGGCTCCCCGCAAAACAGATGATGAACGCGATGCTCACTTTTCGACTTTTTTCATCAGAGCGAAATCCTCTTCAGGATTCCTCCTGTTATTGAAGCCGGGTAATGACATAGATCTTAAAAAAAAAAAAAAAAAAAAAAAGCCATGTGTACCGTGAACTTTTAAAAAGTGGGGGATACTTGTACTTGAAAGTTGCCGAGGGAGTAGATGTTAAATGTTCTCCTGGACACGCACATCAATAGATCCACTGTGAAAGGCCCCTTCCTGAGCAAGCGGAACACAGACGGCCTCCTACCCCCAGATACCTCCTCCTTCCCCTCGCTCAGGACAACCAGCCACAGCTGGGAGTTACCCCAATTCCTCCATTCTCCCATTCCCAGTATCTAACCCATCAGCAAATCCAGTGAGCTCCATCTTAAACGTACCCAGAATAGGACTGACCACTGCTTCCAGGGCCACCTGTCTGGTCCACACTAAAGGCCATCTCTTGCCTGAGTTCCTGGAAAAGCTTCATCATGGACCTCCCCTGCCCATCCTCAACACTCTGTCATCTGTTCTCAACACTGCAGCCAGGATGGCCCAGTGAAACAGGGTCCCATGGGGTCACAGCACTGCAATGGCTTTTTATCTCCCTCTGTCACCTCCCTGAGGTCATGTCCTAAGCTGTCTCCTGTGGCCACAGGGCCTTCTTGCTACTTCTGGACATACCTGGTATGCTCCTGCCTCAGGACTTTTGCACATGCTTTCCTTCCATTTAGAATGCTCTTGATGTGATATCACTCACCTTCTTTAGATCTTCACTCAAGGATCACCTTCCTAGTGAAGTCCCACCTGGCTATATGTCAATAGCAAGCACCACCCTTACCTCCCCTACAGCACCCCAGCCCTGTCTCTTGCTCTGTATTTCTGCAGCAGTTATCACAGTCACCAGTCCATCTCGGCAGGGCAGAAACGAAGGCCTACACTGACGCTTTAACCACTGACTCCGTCCGATTTCCTCGTCCAAAGCCCCGGGGGAAAAGGTGCCCCAGGGCTCTTGCACAGACAGGATGCCAAGGACCAGGGGTCCACTGACTGCACCCTGAACACTATCAGGAAAATGAGCCATGCGAGGAATCCACCTGCCCATGAGACCTGAAGCCAGACACCTTCCTCAATTACAGGTGAGCACTCACACTTCCTCTCCTTGCCTGAGGTG
This sequence comes from Eumetopias jubatus, assembly GCF_037043125.1. Classification (NCBI taxonomy): domain Eukaryota; kingdom Metazoa; phylum Chordata; class Mammalia; order Carnivora; family Otariidae; genus Eumetopias; species Eumetopias jubatus. The sequence continues at coordinate 157,883 of NW_028274955.1, forward strand.
CTCATCTGAGAAAGCTGAGCAGAGACCCATTCCAGGATCCAACTCTCCCTCTGGCCAAGGTCCTGAGAAACAGACATCTCTCCTCCTGCACCAACCACCCGGGATTGACGTCTGGAATCCACCTGTTGTCAGGCAGTGGTGCACCTGTCCCTCTTTCCTGCGATATCATTGCAAACCAGGCTGTGCTGCACATTTCTCAGGAAGGAGCCTGCAGCGGCATCAACAGGCCAACCAGGCTCAGCCTCAGTCTTGCACATCAGGCCCCATGCAGAAGTAGAATTGCATGGATACTGGTGTCCTGTGTGGCCTCGGAACCAACGGCAGGAGCTGAGATTTCAGTTCCAAATGAGAAGTGACCTCTTGCACACAGCACAGGAATGTGGAGAGGATTTCTCAGGGGTGGGGCTCTGGAAGAACTGCTTCTGCTGACTGAATTTACAGACACCAGGCAGAGGACATCTGCTGTGCCTCCTCTAAGGAAGCAGGGGGCACACTGGGCAAGAATCGATAATGCTGCCTGTGAGCTGCTTCCCACCAACCACCCTGCTGAGCTGAGGGATCAGGCACCAAGCAGGAAGAAACTCTCTTATCACATCTGCAGCAGGAGGGCTGGCCAGGGAGGAGAGCCCAGTCCCTGTCCCTGTAGCAAGCTGGTCAGCCCATCATGAGCGACGGTCCACCACCACGGCATCACAACCTCCCAGCTATCTGATCCGACTACCCTGCCAGGCTCAGACCTGCTCACACAGTGAGTCATAAGACCCAGCGACGTCTTTCCACTCCAGCTCAATGCTTCTCACAGAGAAGCAAACTCCAGCCTCACAAATGTGCTCATTATTAGCTCTGGAATTCCCTGGGTGGTGTCTACACTGGCCCACACAGGTGTCCCAACCAGATCACTCCACAAGTACCCTAGGGTTTCAAGCCACTTTCAAACTGCCCTTAGAAAGGCAGGAACTAGCCCGATTAGGCACACCAGCCAAGTGACTCAATGTGCTGGAAACTTGGACAACATCCTCGCTGAACACCCACGCGTCCATGTCCGAGGTTCAAACCTTCGCTAACTGGGCATTGAGCACCATGTCAGCATCAACACTGCTCTTTCAATTCACTTGTCTCCCATTCCTTAAAATCAGAAACCAAGCTCCGGTCACCACTCCATTTTCCCTCCAGAAAAATAAGGCAAATGACAGAATAAAACACTTACATGTGCACAGCACACTTCTAATTGAAATATAATTCCTTGGTCTTGCTCATACAGGCAGCCCTACATTACCCATACTAATGAGAGAGGCCATCTCGAAGTCAATGTCTATATGGTTTTCTTAAAATAATAATAATAATAATAATAATAATAATAATAATAATAATGACATGGTCACATAAGGGTCTGGATCTCCATTGCCACACAACATGGCTCTGGTCCAGATAAGGATGAAGACACTACCTCAGCCCACGAAGCGAAGCCCTTACCCTCAGGGATCCCGACACACCTCACGGGTGATGAGTTCCTTTGCTACGTGGAGTTGTCCGAGTACAAAGGATGCAGGCACCCTCCAGGATTCCCTCCATTTTCTTCATAAATTCCCCAGCTCAAGTCACAAGTGACTCACCAGGTCAAGCTTCCAGAGCCCAGGATGGGCCACCAGGTAAGCAGCCCCCTCAGGGAAGGCTAACAGGGGGCTCGATTTCCGTTGGGAGCACGATAAGCCACTCCACGAGCTCCTGAAGAACCTACACTCCTTCTCCATGTGCCCCTCTGACAAAGGGCAGGGCACCCTCTTACAGCTCTGAGGCTGTGTTTTACTTTAAAACATAATTTCTAATATCGGAATGTGGTTCATGGAAGAGGAAAACATGAACACCCACCAAGGATTCTCATAATATTTCGGAAGATTATTTTCCCAGTGTTTAATTAAATCAGGATATAAAAACACACAGATAGCCCTTTCCACTAGCAGGTATGATTCACTTTGGTGATTGAAAGAAGAGCAGGAAATAAAAGGGTAACAGATGTTCCAATGACCCGTCATTTCCATAATCAAAGTTTTGAAACTTCACACACACAAAGAAAGAAGCTCCAACAAACGATTTGGCCTGGCAACTCTGAGACGTCTGAACTGGAGTGACAGGGACAGACGATGACGTCGTGTATGTTGGGTGAGGCTGGTGGCACAGAAAAAGGTGCTCAGCCAGCTCTCCACCTGGGCCTCACCTGTCCTCGGCCAGGAACCTCCTCACGGCCCTCCACCTGTCACAACTCTCACCCGGGAGACCCACAACCACCCCTGGAGCCCGCCCTGCCCACACCCTCCTGCTCAATGCACTCAGCTCGCCTCTGAGACCCCTGTCAGGTTTACCCAGACCTGGAACTCCCCCATCCGCTGCAGAGCTCCAAGACTCCCGCTCTTCTTCCAAAATGACACTGGCCCAAGGCTATCATGAGAAATGTGGAAGGCTACCTAATGAATGGTTCACTACTTTCCCCTTCTGTCGTATTTCTCTCCACTTACCTTCCTACCTGGGCAAACTGTAAGTAACGTATCAATGGAACATGGACATGCTCTGAGACCTGCTTCTTTCATTGCAGCCTTCTGAGGACTCCTTGTACAATAAAACACCATACCCTATGATGGGGGGGGGTTAAAACCTTTATTCACAGAATAATACAGCCCAAATCACCTCGTTTTAAATTGCTCTTCATTAGACAGAACAGTTTCTGTGGAAAAAGCCTTTCCATAGATATTAGATGCCAGCAATTTCATAAGGAGTCAATGGAAGCTCTGTGGGATAACCTGACTCACCTAGGGTCAGGCAAGCAGTTCCAGAACTCAACCCAGGGCTCCTGACGCCAAGCCCCTTGATGCCACCAGCGTCCAGAATTCTCAGACTCTCCTTCTGACTCCACCACCAAAGAAGCTACAGAGAAAATCGGCATGTCAAAATATCTAGATGACACATTTAGAAAAACTAGAAAGTCAAGCTCAACTTTTATCTTTTTTTAAAGATTTTATTTATTTATTTGACAGAGAGAGACACAGCGAGAGAGGAAACACAAGTGGGGAGTGGGAGAGGGAGAAGCAGGCCCCCCGCGGAGCAGGGAGCCCGATGTGGGGCTCGATCCCAGGACCCCGGGATCATGACCTGCGCCGAAGGCAGATGCTTAATGACTGAGCCACCCAGGCACCCCTCAAACTCAACTTTTAAACAGTGAAAGGCTGCTTTGAATAATTTTGATTTTTCCCTCGATCCTCATTGTAAACCTTCTGATGAGAAGACTAATCAATTATGAAACATCACCTTTGACAAATGACAAGACATCATCCAATTCTGTATCTGACGACAAAAAGCCAACTAACTCTAGATGCTGGCCACTCAAACATATCCTAGGCCCAAATGAATAAACACTGTTAGATGAAGGAACAAATGATATGTTAAAAACACACAAAGAGAAAATGAACACCTCAACTCATCTGTTCCTCATGCAACTTGAGTGGAGTCTGGTTTACTCCAGGCTCCAGGACCCCACCTGGAGGATCCTCCTGCACCATCCTGACAGACCATTACCACCATCCCTGGGGGACATGAAACCATCCTGTCTTTGGGAGGACAGGTCTCCCTCAGGAGCCAGGGTGGGGACTGGCTCCTCTCCCCTCCCCAGGTCCAGGACTCCCGGGACATGCAAGAGCTCTTCATCTGAGGAGGAGTCATGGAGAGCAAGTGTGTGTCGTCAGCCCAGCAAGTGAAAGAACCAAACCCCAACGCTCAGTTTCCAACAGCAGCAGAATTTCAATGTACCATTTGGGGGCAGCCTCCTCCCCTCTTACGTGGCCTTGGGGTACCCCAAGGAAAGTCTTCTTTGTTCTCCTTCCCTCAGAGAGAGGAGTTGGCCCCATGTCATGGGGTCCCCACCACATCCCCACTACTGAGGAAGAGCCACACGCAGGGGCCTGGTGTCTGGAGTGTGGTCGGCCACTGCTCCTGGGCTCCCAGCCAGGGGCCTGGCGGCTACATGGAAAAACTCAATTGCTTTTGGGGGAAGGAGTGCTCACTGCCCATACCGCTCATCATCCCCCTCTGCAGTCTGCAGTCCAGGCTCTCTGCCCAGCTTACGTCAATCACCAGCACTCCACATGTTCCTGCCATGGGAGGGATCATTCAGCATCACCCCATTGCAGAGAGAAGGAGAGCGAGGCCCAGCGAGGGGAGGTAAAATGGCTCCAGTCCCAGAGCTGGTCAGCAGAGAAGCTGGAAAGTCAGCCCTCCAGAGCCCCTGCTAGACCAGCCAGAGACTCCCTGAGTTGAAAGTGAGCCCTCCCCTGCCTGACCAGCCACACACTGGCCCCTGACCTTCATGATGGCCTGTTCTTGACCGTGAAGGTGAGCTGGCCGACTAGGAGGGGGAGTTCAGCTGGTGGGACAGGCTGTAGCTACAGGACAGAGTGACACATCTGAGCTAGCAGGAGCCACACTCTGGTCTCCCTCCTGGAGCCTGACCTGGAGCTGGAATCTGGGTGCCCTAGGGGCCAGCACACAACAGGGTCTGCACTGAACAGGGATCCATGGCCCCCAGGGAGAGTCCACTCTGCCCTGTCCCAGCTCCTGCCTGGCCTCAGCTCTCCTCACTGTGGGGCTGCAGGACCCGGAACCAGGCCCCATAGGGACGGCTCGGTTCCAGCTTGTAATGATTTCGCAGCCCGTGGAGCCCCTGGGGCCGGAGGGAGGACTGGCTGTGGACAAGGACTGGGCTGGGGAGGATGCAGGGCCTTGTGGAGAGTGAAGGATGGGGCAGGGGCCGAGTCCTGGGGCCACTGCTCATGTCTAAAAAGGGCTGAAATCCCTGAATGCCCATGGGGTCCCTCACTACAGTAACGACCCCCTTCACACTCGGGCATCCTGCTGCTGGGACCCTCCTCCCCGGCCTCCTTCCCGCCCCTCTGACTCCAGCCGGGGATGCTGCCAGGGACAGGCTAGACGTCTGTCCCGGCTCCTGCCAGGAAGACAAGGCAGAAGGAGGAGACGAGAAGGGGAAGGGGCAGACTGATCTTCTCCCTGTCCTGAGTCGGTTCCACTGATGCCTCCAGGTCCTCTGGCCCATCCCTGCACTTAGCTGGGCCCTAAGAGGGAGTCTGCATTCCAGGACAGCTGGGTGGGAGGGTCATTCAATGACCTGTGTGTCCCCAGATGTGCTACCCACCTGGCCGTGCACCCTAAGGCCTGCCGCCCAGGGTGGGTGTGATTGCGGGGCCCAGTGGACTTGTGGGGCCACAGAGTGGTTGGCTGTGGTGAGGGAATGTGGGGGACCGGTCAGGTGCAGAGCCATGGGTCTCATGTACATCTGCTGCAGGGCTGGTTCACCGTACAGGTGCTGCGTGCAGGTCTCCTTTGCACACCTGGCCATTAGACACCTGGCTGGCCCTCTCGGTGGGGAGGCCTGGGGGCCTGGTGTACCTGTCCCCCACCTACCCCTGGAGGAGCGGCCACGTTCAAGCTTTTCTATGTCCAACCCTCAGGAACAGTTGGGAACCTGGGTCAAGAGAGGCAGGCACTGGCCCAAGACAAATGAGGGGTGCAGAGCCCAAGGAGCAGGGCTGCTCTCCAGTCCTAGGCCAACCCCAACCCTCCCATGAGGTTCGCTTTGGGGGTGAGAGCCCCTCAGATCCAAGGGGATAGCTACCCACCCCGCCCCATGTGGGGACATGACCTTGGCATCCCCAGGCATGTAGAGGCATGTGCACCTGCAAACCCACCCACACACACCACTCTGACTGCCCAGCTGGGGGTCAGAAGGGGAGGACACCCTGGGAGCGAGGTGGGGGACAAGGGGGAAAGAAGAAAGAGGTTGGAGACGGCTGGGCCATGGGGCAGGGCATCAGGACTCCTGGCAAGGACCCAGATCCAGAGCATGGGGAGGGGAGACAGGCCAGGCTGATGGTCAGGGGGCCCAAGGGACCCAGGGGGTTGCCAGGGCACTGGGAAAAGACAGGGTCTGGGTTCCGGTGTCCACCACCACCCTGGGCACTTGGGAGTAGGAAGAGATACCCACCCCCAAGTCCAGAGCCCAAAAGGCCTCAGCTTACTGTGCTGTCACTTGGGCTGCAGAGATGCAGTGTCCCAAGGGTCCCACAGGCTTGTCGAAGAGCCTGTTGGCCTTGGATCTCCATCCCCGACCCCCTGTGATCCCAGTCTGGGGAAAATGTTTTCTACCCCCTCGAGGTCCTTCTCAGCAGAGGACAGACTCGGGGCTTGGGGGGCTGAGGACCTGGCTACACAGAATGTGGCAGAGCACTGGGCCACCAGTCTGGAGACCAAGGTCAGGGCCCTCCTTGTTGCAGCCTCAGGGTCCCCATGTGGAAGAGGATCCAGAATCACTGCTCTGGTCAGGGTGAGGAGGCCTTGGGAAGGAATGGAGCACCAGGACCGGAGAGGGAAACAGGGACAAGGGAGGCTTCTGCGGTTTCTCACATCGCCCATGGAACCCACAGATCCTGCTCCTGTGAGAGACACAGACACAGAGACAGAGAAGGAGACAGAGAATGAACACAGGACAGAGGGAACCAGTTGTGCCATTCTATTCCTGAGAGAACCGTCACATAGGCCATCCACCCTGGAAGGGAGGGAATTCCATAGGGATGTGTGACCAGGACTCAGGGGTGCCAGGAGCCACTGTGGGGACTGCCCAGCACACGGGCACAGACAAGGCCCTGGGACCTGAGCCTAACCCTATTGGGAGCCCCTGGAAGTCTGTGTTGTGAGAGGACAAGGTCAGAATCAGTTCATTACTACCTTCCCATGGGGGATGGGACACAGGCAGGAGGGGGGTGGCTTTGCCTGGACCCCAGAGCAGATTCAAGCCCCTCTGAGCTGTGTTCCATGCCAAGCCCAACCCCTGGCTCATCCTTGCATTGCCAAGTATGCCCCAGCCTCCTGTGATAGCAGGCACGGAACATGAGTAGAGGTCCCTAACCCTAACCCGTACCCTAACCCGTACCCTAACCCTAACCCTAACACTAATGGGAGCCCCTGGAAGTCTCTGTCACCAGGGGACAAGGTTAGAATCAGTTACTACATTGCCACGGGGGCTGCGACACAGGCAGGAGGGGTGTGGCTTTGCCTGGACCCCAGAGCAAATTCACGCCCCTCTGAGCTGTATTCCATGCCAAGCCCAGCCCTTGGCTCATCCTTGCATTGCCAAGTATGCACCAGCCTCCTGTGATAGCAGGCACAGAGCATGTGTAGAGGTCCTACCCCTGATGGCATCCCTAGAAGTAGAAGCCAGGATAACCCGATGTGCAGATGGGGAGCCTGGGGAGGCCCTGAGAGGCACGGGGTCTGTCCAGGGTCACAGCTCTGGGCACGCACAGGAACCAGGTCTGAACCCAGGTCTGTGGCATCACAGCAGAGACACCAGCTGCACCCAGGCCTCCCGGGGGCTGTGGGTGGGCTGTGAGGGTGTCACTGTATGGATGGGGCATGGGGGGAGGGTTAGCATTGAGCAGTGGGGGAGGGGGGCCCTCGGGGGGCTCTTGTGTGAGGAGGAAGTTGGGTAAGGGGACCCCAGGCAGTGGTGACCTCAATTCCCTGACAACAGAGCCCAACAGAATTTGGAACCCCGGTAACCAGGCACCCACATTCCACAGACAGCCCCCTGCTCAGCTCATTTTGTTGGAGGTCCTCATCCAAGATGTTCACATGTTGCCTGCCGAGGTCCAGAGGCTGCAGGTGGAAGAAAGCGCGCTGTGCAGACGCTGTCCCCCGCTGGGGATTTTGGGTCAGGGCTCCCCACCGCCTCTGGCCATTTGGCCGGAAGCACAGAAAGGTGACACCAGGAGGCCCAGAGCCGTCCACCCAGCCCCACTCGCTCTGATGACCTGTGTAGCTCCAGGTGCCCTCCCTGTGTGTGTGTGTGTGTGTGTGTAAGGGGTGTGTGTCTGTGTGTGTGTGTGAGTGTGTGTGTAAAGAGGGGTCATGCGGGGTGGGGCCACCCCGAGCAGGAGGTCATGTTCAAGGTCAAGGCTGGCTGTGTGGGATGGGGTGTGCGGGCGCTGCCCCTTCTGCCCAAAGTTTATCCCGATAGCCCTGCAGGGGTGGGTCACTGCATCCCGGGTGCAGGGCTGTGCACGCACAGGTGTGTCTGATCTGGGAGCAGCAGGGGGACTGGGCAGGAGGACAGTGCTAATGGCCGGGCAGGGCTGTGATACCTCGGGGCTGGCTACCGGTCCCTGTCTTTGCAGAAGGCCACGGAGGACATGGAGAGGAGGTTGCTGGACACGCCCTCCGTCTCCTCGACAGAGGGGGTGACCACACAGGGGTCCCCAGGAGCAGATGCTGGAGATTGTAGGGGAAGACCTCCTACACCACCCAGACCACTGTCCCAGGTGGTTGTCCACCGGTCAGTGGTCCAGGAGCCAGAGCCCACAGAGGCCAAGGCTGAGGGTGAGAAGGCTGGGGATGGGTGTTTGTGGTGTGTGGGGATGGGTCGCTCCTGGCCCCACAGGGAGGAGCCCGCAGAGGCTGGTTGGGGCCAGGAGCAAGACTGGGCTCAGAGCACACAGAGGGTGGACTGCAGTCGGGGAGACAGCCCTGTGAGGGTTCCTTCCCGGCTGTGGCTTCTCTGGGAGGCCCTGGGCTGGGCTCTGTCTTTGCAAAGGCCCACGGAGAGTAGGCACAGAGGTGAGCTTTTCTCTTTTCACAGCTGCTCCACCCTCTGAGCAGCTAGAGCTGGCTCCCACTCCATCAGCAGCTCTGGGGGGAGGGGTGGTGCCTACAGCAACTTCAGGAGGACACCAGGAGCTGGCAGGTAACCAAGCACCCGCCCACGGAAAGCCTGGCGTGGACAAGGAAGAACTGGCACCTGCTCCTGCCCCAGCCCCTGCCCCAGTTCCTGCCCCTGCCAGAGCCGCTCTCCCTGCCCCTGCCCCTGGCCCTGCTCTTACACCCAGCCCTGCCCCTATCCTAACCCCTGCCCCTACTCCTGTTTCTGCAGGGCTCCCAGAGCCACATCCAGAGCCCACAGCCCTGCAGGGAGAGCTCCTTGTACCATCGCCGGACCCCGACGCCTCGCCAGAGTGTTTCATCCCCTCCCCCGATGTTCTTTCTCTCTGGTTCATATTAACTGTTATTTTATCTTTTCATGTTCTGTATACTGTTTATTATTTGTTTTAAATAAAATTACTTGTTTTCAATTGAACATGTCATGAGCATTAAGTACATGCCCAACGCTGTACCACCACACCCCAGAACATTGCTGCAGAATATCTCATTCCCCAAAGGAGTCCCCGAACCAGAAGGCCTCCCTGCCCATTTATCCACCAGCCCAGACCCTGGCAACCCCTAAACTGCTTTCTCTCTCTGTTCTTTTACCTGTTCTGGATGATTCCATAAGTGGAATCACGCAGTAAGGGCCTTTGTGTCTGCCCACCTATTTTCAAAAGGGACTCGTTTTCTCCTGTGTTTACTTGACATAGAATTTCTCTTATTTGATATTGAAATCCCCGATGGATTGCACATCACATGTAATCATAGAAGCCACTTTAGGAATTATGGGCACAATCTCTGGGCCGAGACCCCTGTTCCTGCTGGGACACCACAGCCTGACCCCAGACAGGACAGGGCTGGTTCCTCCTGTGGCCCACACAGAAACCAGGGAAATGCAGAAAGCTGGAAGACACACCACAAAGGGCAAAGGCACTGCTCACAACCCAAGGCCAGAGAAAGGTTTCACCTGACTCTGGTCCAAACCATGCTCCAAGTCACTGGGTTCCACAGGGATGGAGACCAAACACATGTAAGTCCAAGGCGGAAGGATAGGCACGCCGGGAATACGTGTGAGAGATGTGGAGCTCCTGGGTAAGGACTCCGGCAAAGGAAAGCCAATGGAGGCAGCGCTGGTCACCCTCAGACCGGCAGGTGTCCGGTCTGGGGAGAACGTGAGGAAGCGGAGGTCCAATGCAGGTCCCCTGGAGAGAAGGGTGACGGGCACCCCTGTCTGGGAGAACAGTGAGCAGCACCCATCTCAGGCCACAGGTGCACCCATCACCTGGTATGCTCAGCCTCGGACTCACCCCCGGAAACTCTGGCTCGGTTTTCACATATGTATTGTCAGGAGTGTTCATCACAGCGGTGCTGGAGAGAGCAGGGAATGGAACAGCACTAATGCCCAAGGAGATGGATGGGATCCACGGTCCCAGTTCTCATGACAGAATGCCCTGCAGCTACTGTCCCGGTGTCATCCGGGGCACAGGATCCGGGAAGCCCCTCCTGAGACCCCCCTCCTGCCATGTTGCTCCTGGGAACATTGGGAATTGTTTGAGGAGGAGGGGGAGAGGATCCAGGATGACAGCGGGTGCAAGGAGAAGGAAGGTCAGCACTGGGAGGAGAGACGGAAGTGCCCTGAGCCACCATTCAGGGCCCGGGCTGTGATGCCCTTGGACCTTACCCCAAATAATGGCTCCTGAGGTATGGATCCAGCTTCTGTGGTTTCATTCCCTCCCTCCCTGCATCATTTATTCACTCCCTCATTCATTCCCCCCTCCCTCTCCTTCCCCTCCACCCCTCCCACCCTCCCTGCCTCCCTGCCTCCCTCCCTCGCTTCTACCCCTCCCATCCTCCCTTCCCTCCTCCCTCTCTCACTTCCCTCTCCGGATCCTGCCTCCCTTCCAACCTCCCTTCCCTCCTCCCTCTCTCTTTCCCTCTCTCCCATCCTCCCTCATTCAGCAGAGGATCTGGGGTCCCTGCTGTGTACTGAGCACTGGGGATTCATCAGTGAGCACCCCCGAACCCACATGGTCACGTCCACTGTGGGAGGTGACGGGGGCAGTCCTCAGGGCTAGCACTGGTGATGAGCACCAGGAATCTGCTCCTGAAAACAGGTCAGTTGCACAAAGAAACGAATGGAGAGACCCATGCTTAGCACTTCCTCTAGAAAAATCTAGTCCTGAAAAGTGATGAAAAGTAAGTATATCCTAGACTTCATGCGATGTGAGTTCTTTTTCTTTAATTATTTATTGTTATGTTAATCACCATATATTACATCATTTGTTTTGGTGTACTGTTCCATGATTCATTGTTTGTGCATAACACCCAGTGCTCCATGCAGAATGTGCCCTCTTTAATACCCATCACCAGGCTAACCCATCCCCCTAGCCTCCTCCCCTCTAGAAACCTCAGTTTGTTTTTCAGATTCCATCGTCTCTCCTGGTTCGTCTCCCCCTCTGACTTACTCCCCTTCATTCTTCCTCTCCTGCTATCTTCTTCTTTTTCTTTTATCTTAAAATATGTTGCATTATTTGTTTCAGAAGTACAGATCTGTGATTCAACAGTCTTGCACAATTCACAGCGCTCACCGTAGCACATACCCTCCCCAATGTCTATCACCCAGCCACCCCATCCCTCCCACCCCCGACCACTCCAGCAACCTTCAGTTTGTTCCTGAGATTAAGAATTCCTCATATCAGTGAGGCCATATAATACATGTTTTTCTCTGATTGACTTATTTCACTCAGCATAACACCCTCCAGTTCCATCCATATCGTTGCAAATGGCAAGATCTCATTCCTTTGGATGGCTGCATAATATTCCATTGTGTATATATACCACTTCTTCTTTATCCATTCATCTGTCGATGGACATCTTGGCTCTTTCCACAGTTTGGCTATTGTGGACATTGCTGCTATAAACATTGGGGTGCACATACCCCTTCGGGTCCCTACATTTGTATCTTTGGGGTAAATACCCAGTAGTGCAATTGCTGGATCGAATGGTAGCTCTAATTTCCACTGTTTGAGGAACCTCCATACTGTTTTCCAGAGGGGTTGCACCAGCTTGCATTCCCACCAACAGTGTAGGAGGGTTCCCCTTTTTCCACATCCCCGCCAACATCTGCCGTTCACTGACTTGTTAATTTTAGCCATTCTGACGGGTGTGAGGTGGTATCTCATTGAGGTTTTGATTTGGATTTCCTTCATGCCGAGCGATGTTGAGCAATTTCCATGTGCCTGTTGGCCATTTGGATGTCTTCTTTGGAAAAATGTCTGTTCATGTCTTCTGCCCATTTCTTGATTGGATTATTTGTTGAGTGTTGAGTTTGATAAGTTCTTTATAGATTTTGGATACTAGCCCTTTATCTGATATGTCATTTCCAAGTATTTTCTCCCATTCTGTTGGTTGTCTTTTGGTTTTGTGGACTGTTTCTTTTGCTGTGCAAAAGATTTTTATCTTGATGAAATCCCAATAGTTCATTTTTGCCCTGGCTTCCTGTGCCTTTGGTGATGTTTCTAGGAAGAAGTTGCTGCGGCTGAGGTCGAAGAGGTTGCTACCTGTGTTCTCCTTTAGGATTTTGATGGACTCCTGTCTCACGTTTAGGTCTTTCAACCATTTGGAGTCTATTTTTGTGTGTGGTGTAAGGAAATGGTCCAGTTTCATTCTTCTGCATGTGGCTGTCCAATTTTCCCAACACCATTTGTTGAAGAGACTGTCTTTTTTCCATTGGACATTCTTTCCTGCTTTGTCAAAGATAAGTTGACGATAGAGTTGAGGGTCCATTTCTGGGCTCTCGATTCTGTTCCATTGTTCTATGTGTCTGTTTTTGTGCCAGTAACATACTTGATGATGACAGCTTTGTAATAGAGCTGGAAGTACGGAATTGTGATGCCGCCAGCTTTGCTTTTCTTTTTCAAGATTCCTCTGGCTATTCGGGGTCTCTTCTGGTTCCATACAAATTTTAGGGTTATTTGTTCCATTTCTTTGAAAAAAGTGGATGGTATTTTGATGGGGATTGCATTGAATGTGTAGATTGCTCTAGGTAGCATTGACATCTTCAAAATGTTGGTTCTCCCAATCCATGAGCATGGAACGTTTTTCCATTTCTTTGTGTCTTCTTCAATTTCTTTCCTGAGTATTTTATAGTTTTCTGAGTACAGATACTTTGCCTCTTTGGTTAGATTTATTCCTAGTTATCTTACGGTTTTGGGTGCAATTGTGAATGGGATCGACTCCTTGATTTGTCTCTCTTCTGTTTTGTTGTTGGTGTATAGGAATGCCACTGATTTCTGTGCATTGATTTTATAGCCTGGTACTTGACTGAATACCTGTATGAGTTCTAGCAGTTTTGGGGTGGAGTCTTTTGGGTTTTACACATAAAGTATCATATCATCTGCAAAGAGTGAGAGTTTGACTTCCTCTTCGCCGATTTGGAGGCCTTTGATTTCTTTTTGTTGTCTGATGGCTGTGGCTAGGACTTCTAATACTATGTTGAATAGCAGTGGTGAGAGTGGACATCCCTGCCGCGTTCCTGACCTTAGGGGAAAAGCTCTCAGCTTTTCCCCATTGAGAATGATATTCGCTGTAGGTTTTTCGTAGAAGGGTTTTATGATATTGAGGTATGTACCATCTATCCCTATACTCTGAAGAGTTCTGATCAAGAAAGGATGCTGTACTTTGTCAAATGCTTTTTCTGCATCTATTGAGAGGATCATATGATTCTTGTTCTTTCTTTTGTTAATGTATTGTATCACGTTGATTGATTTGCGGATGTTGAACCAGCCTTGCAGCCCAGGGATAAATCCCACTTGGTCGTGGTGAATAATCCTTTTAATGTACTGTTGGATCCTATTGGCTAGTATTTTGGTGAGAATTTTTGCATCCATGTTCATCCAAGGATATTGGTCTGTAATTCTCCTTTTTGATGGGGTCTTTGCTGGTTTTGGGATCAAGGTAATGGTGGCCTCATAAAATGAATTTGGAAGTTTTCCTTCCATTTCTATTTTTTGGAACAGTTTCAGGAGAATAGGTATTAATTCTTTTTTAAATGTCTGAGAGAATTCCCCTGGGAAACCATCTGGCCCTGGGCTTTTGTTTCCTGGGAGATTTTTGATGACTGCTTCAATTTCCTTAGTGGTTATAGGTCTGTTCAGGTTTTATATTTCTTCCTGGTTCAGTTTTGGTAGTTGATACATCTCTAGGAATGCACCCATTTCTTCCAGGTTATCTAATTTGCTGGCATAGAGTTGCTCATCATATGTTCTTATAATTGTTTGTATTTCTTTGGTGTTGGTTGTGATCTCTCCTCTTTCATTCATGATTCTGTTTATTTGGGTCATTTCTCTTTTCTTTTTGATCAGTCTGGCCAGGGGTTTATCAATCTTGTTAATTCTTTCAAAGAACCAGCTCCTAGTTTCGTTGATCTGTTCTACTGTTCTTTTGGTTTCTAGTTCATTGATTTCTGCTCTGATCTTTATGATTTCTCTTCTCCTGCTGGGTTTAGACTTTATTTGCTGTTCTTTCTCCAGCTCCTTTAGGTGTAGGGTTAGGTTGTGTATTTGAGACCTTTCTTGTTTCTTGAGAAAGGCTTGTATTGCTATATACTTTCCTCTCAGGACTGCCTTTGCTGCATCCCAAAGATTTTGGACAGTTGTGTTTTCATTTTCATTGGTTTCCATGAATTTTTTTAATTCTTCTTTAATTTCCTGGTTGACCCATTCATTCTTTAGTAGGATGCTCTTTAGCTTACATGTATTTGAGTTATTTCCGACTTTCCTCTTGTGATTGAGTTCTAGTTTCAAAGCATTGTGTTCTGAAAATATGCAGGGAATAATCCCAATCTTTTGGTACCGGTTGAGATCTGATTTGTGACCTAGAATGTGATCAATTCTGGAGAATGTTCTATGGGCACTAGAGAAGAATGTGTATTCCGTTGCTTTGGGATGGAATGTTCTGAATATGTCTGTGAAGTCCATTTGGTCCAGTGTGTCATTTAAAGTCTTTATTTCCTTGTTGATCTTTTGCTTAGATGATCTGTCCATTTCAGTCAGGGGGGTGTTAAAGTCCCCCACTATTATTGTATTGTTGTCAATGTATTTATTTGCTTTTGTTATTAATTGCCTTATATAATTGGCTGCTCCCATGTTCGGGGCATAGATATTTACAATTGTTAGATCTTCTTGTTGGATAGACCATTTAAGTAGGATATAGTGTCCTTCCTCATCTCTTATTACAGTCTTTGTTTTAAAATCTAGGTTGTCTGATATAAGGATTGTCACCCCACCTTTCTTTTGGTGTCCATTAGCATGCTAAATGGTTTTCCACACCTCACTTTCAATCTGGAGGTGTCTTTGGGTCTAAAATGAGTCTCTTGCAGACAGCATATGGATGGGTCTTGTTTTTGAATCCAATCTGATAGCCTGTGTCTTTTGATTGGGGCATTTAGCCCATTTACATTCAGGGTAACTATTGAAAGGTATGAATTTAGTGCCATTGTATTGCCTGTAAGGTGACTGTTACTGTATGTTGTCTGTGTTCCTTTCTGATCTTTGCTGCTTTTAGGCTCTCTCTTTGCTTAGAGGACGCCTTTCAATATTTCTTGGAGGGCTGGTTTCGTGTTTGCAAATTCCTTTAGTTTTTGTTTGTTCTGGAAGCTTTTTATCTCTCCTTCTATTTTAAATGACAGCCTAGCTGATATAGTATTCTTGGCTGCATATTTTTCTCGTTTAGTGCTCTGAAGATATCTTGCCCGTCCTTTCTGGCCTGCCAGGTCTCTGTGGATAGGTCTGTTGCCAGTCTAATATTTTTACCATTGTAGGTTACATATCTCTTCTCCCGAGCTGCTTTCAGGATTTTCTCTTTGTCTCTGAGACTCGTAAGTTTTACTATTAGATCTCGGGGTGTTGACCCTTTATTATTGATTTTGAGAGGGGTTTTCTGTGCCTCCTGGATTTTGATGCCTTTTTACTTCCTCACATTAGGGAAGTTCTCTGCTATTATTTGCTCCGATATACCTTCTGCCCCTCTCTCTCTTTCTTCTTCTTCTGGGATCCCAATTATTCTAATGTTGTTTCGTCTTATCGTATCACTTATCTCTAGAATTCTGCCCTCGTGATCCTGTAGTTGTTTCTCCCTCTTTTCTCAGCCTCTTTATTTTCCATCATTTGGTCTTCTATATCACTGATTCTCTCTTCTGCCTCATTTATCCTAGCAGTTAGTGCCCCCATTTTTGATTGCACCTCATCAACAGCTTTTTTGATTTCGACTTGGTTAGATTTTAGTTCTTTATTTCTCTAGAAAGGGTTTCTCTAATAACTTCCACGCTTTTTTCAAGCCCAGCTAGTATCTTTAAAGTTATGATTCTGAACTCTAGGTCCGACATCGTACTACTGTCCGTATTGAGTAGGTCCCTGGCTGACGGTACTACCTCTTGTTCTTTTTGCTGAGGTGATTTTTTTCGTCTTGTCATTTAGTCCAGAGGAGAATAGATGAATGAGAGAACAAAATGCTAACAGGTTTACAACGTCCCCAGCAAATATACTGTATAGAAATCAGAAAAGACCTGAAACCAGGGGAAAAGAAAGGGAAAGAAAGAAAAAAGAAAGAGAAAAAAAAGAAAAATATATAAAAACAAAAACAGAACAATACAAAAAAAGCAGAATGTGATCAAATATGATCAGGCTAGTGCATAGATCAGTGCCACACACTAGATTTTGGGCGTATTTTGGTCTGTTAGAAAAAAGTGCCTCCTAAAATTTTAAAGGAAGAAAGACTTATATGTACAAAATAAGGGTTGATACAATGAAGGGATAGAAGATGACTGTAAAGATGAAAATTATAAAAGATTTTATAAAAGGACTTGATAAGATAAGAAGTTCTTTGAAGGGCAGGGCGCCTGGGTGGCTCAGTTGGTTAAGTAACTGCCTTCGGCTCACGTAATGATCCTGGAGTCCCGGGATCGAGTCCCACATCGGGCTCCCTGCTCAGCAGGAAGTCTGCTTCTCCCTCTGACCCTCTTCCTTCTTGTGCTCTCTATCTCTCATTCTCTCTCTCTCAAATAAATAAATAAATAAATAAAGAATTTGTTTGACAAAAGAAAGAAGATTAAAAAAAAAAAAAGAAAAAAGGGAGAGAATGTGATCAGGCAGGAGACCAGAACAGAGCCATACACTAGTGATTTAGGGTATGTTTCAATCTGTTAGAAGAAACTGTATCTCAAAATTTTAAAGAGAGAACGACTTATATATATATGCCAAAAATAAGGGTAACTACTATGAAGGGATAAAATATGACTCTAAAAATGAAAAATAAAAATCTTTTTTTTTTAAAGAGATTGATAAGATGGTGGTTGAAAAAGGGAAAAAGAAAAAAAAAACAGTTAACAAAAATTAACTTTGATGAACTAATGAATCATGGTAAAAAAAAAAAGCCATGAATTCTATGTGCAGTATTCCCCTAGCGCTGGAGTTCTCCCGTTCTCCTTGATTGGTAAACTTGGTCTTGGGTTGCTGGCTGTTCGTGCTGATCTTCTGGGGGAGGGGCCTGTTGCTGTGGTTTCCAAATGTCTTTGCCGGAGGCGGAATTGCCCCGCCCTTGTCGGTCCGGGCTAAGCAAGCTGCTCGGGTTTGATCTCAGGAGCTTTTGTTCCCTGCAAGCTCTCCGTACAGCCTTGGAGGACCAGGGCAAAAATGGTGGCCTCCCAATCTCCGCCCGGAGGACCTGAGAACTCGGGGCCCCGCTCCTCAGTGCGCCCCCAGAGAAAAGCAGTCACTCCCGTCTCCCTGGTCTCTGGCCGCACTCCGTGCTCACCCGGCCTGTGACCGAGCATTGCTATCTCTGGCACCCGACCCTGTGTGGAGTCTCCAAACCCAGCAGATCCCTGTGGTGCGTTCCCGCGCCACTCCTCCCCGGGAAGGAAGGGGAGTCTCCCCGGATTTGCCGCTTGTTGGGTCCCTGCTGCAGGAGCAGTGGCCCGACTGGGCCGCGGATCACAGTTTATGGCCACCCCGAGCTGAGAGCCTGCGCCTCGGCTCCGTCTCTGCAGCCGGCTTCCCCGCTCCGATACCTGGGAGCTCTGGGGCACTCAGACACCCCCGGTCTTTTTGTGACCCCAAGGGTCCTGAGACCACACTGTCCCGGGAGGATTCCACCCCCTGCTTAGCCACTGCAGCTCCCTCAGCGGAGCCGACTTCTAACAGTCCCGATTTTGTGCTCCGCGGCTCTATCACTTGCCGGAAGCAGCCGGCGGAGGCCCCTCCCCGCTGTCTATCCTCCCGAATATCGCCTCGGATTCACTTCTCTGCACATCCTACCTTCCAGTAAGTGGTCGCTTCTCTGTTCAGAGAGTTGTTGCTACTCTCCTCTTTGATCTCCTGTTGAGTTCGTAGGTATTCAGAATGGTTTGATCCCTATTCAGCTGAATTCCTGAGATCAGATGAAATCTAGGTCTCCTACTCCGCCATCTTGCTCCGCTCCCCCATGCGATGTGAGTTCTAATGACAGGTACGCACTAAATCCTAGAACCAACAAAGAGTAAATCATCCAGTATTGACTGGGGTGTTGTGACTTTTCTGACCAAATGACAGCGTTTCAGCCAACATCTCCAAAGCCTCTGAGTTTTCCCAAGGGCCTCTGTGATCCTTTGGTCCTTCCATCGACCGCCTTGGGAAGCTCTGTCCTGTCGTCTTCCTTGTCCCCTGCCTCTTCTGGGACCCTTCCGTGGCTTCCCCTCCCCCCACTAGGGTCGCCCTCACCAGGATTCCCCATGCCCCTTGACTGGGCGCCGGGATCCCACACTGGGCCCCATGAGCCCAGTGCCTTGTGCAAGTCCCGTGCGCTCCCTCTGGGATCACTTGGCATCTCCCTTGCAGCGGACTGCGTCTTCCTGCACTGGGTCTCCTCTGAGCAGTCTATGAGGCTGCACTGTGCCCATGTCACGGGCACAGAAGCAAGAGTCCAGAAGGTCCAGATGACCTGCTCCCAGTCTCAGCATGTGGAGCCTGGGCAGAGAGTGGTCCCTGAGCAGAGGAGGACTTAGGCCCAGGGAGCCTGAGGGAGGATGTGGCACAGTGAGCCCACAGGAGGAGATTGAGCAATGTATGAACCTGGTGCTCAGAACTGCTGGGAGACCACATTGCTCTGGCTCTGTCCCCAGGGCTGGAGGCTGTCAGGGTATACACCCTCCCAGGCTGCAGGCTGGCAGTAACTCACAGGAGGAGGCGCACCTGGTGCAGGAGAGAGCTCTCAGGCAGAGAGGAGGAGGCAGGTGTTCCCGCAGCAGCTGGAGGAACTCAGGATAACCACCCTCCCAGGCTGCAGGCTGGCAGTGACTGGCAGGAGAGGAGACACCTGGTGCAGGAGAGAGCCCTCTGCAGAGAGGAGGGGGCAGGTGCTCCCCCAGCAGCTGGAGGAACTCGGGGTAGCCACCCTCCCAGGCCGCAGGCTGGCAGGAGAGGAGGCACCTGGTGCAGGAGAGAGCCCTCAGGCAGAGAGGAGGGGGCAGGTGCTCCCCTAGCAGCAGGGGCACTTGGGCAGGCTGAGGGGGCATCAGTGGACAGCAGTGACTGCAGCTGGGGTTTCCACACAGACCCTCTCCTGAGGCTCAGCACAAGCTTGTCTGATGGGCTTTGTCCCCCAAATACAAAGTCTGGCCCAGGACCCCCCCCAAGGCCCAACTCCTAATCCTTTATACTCAGTTCAAGTGACAAGAAATGGCCAATAGTTTAGGTGGTGTTGGGTGCACAAGGACATTTGTTTTTGTGGCCCATGCTATACAGTTGCTGGCATTTTAAAGATCTCAGGGCTTTGATTCAAAAATGGAAGGATGCCGGGGACCCCAGAGAGCTTTCTGGAAACCTGCCTCTGGGCCTTGCAGCCCTCCCATCCCACCAGTTCTGCTCAGAATCCCTCCAGGCCACAGACCCACAGTCTTGGCTCCTCAGATGGCCCAGACAATGTGCCTTCAAAACGCGATCCCAGTGGGGCTGTAGGACACACTGCAGATTCCACCAAATCCCCCTCCCAGAAAGTGAGGGTACGACTGGACCAGCTGTCCAAAAACTGACAGGTCAGGGTTCCAAGAAGACACCAGAGGCACCGGAGTACCTGAGGAGCATCTGAAGCCAGGTAGGGACAGTGAGAATCTCCAGTTTTGCCTAGGGGCAGCTCCCGTCCCCCTAAACCCTCAGTGGGATGGCTTTACTGGGGGATTGGGGGGGACCATGCCTGGAGGACCCATGGCTCCACTGTTAGAGGTCGCCGACTTGATCAGTGCACGGTGGGGAAACCTGGCCACACCCAAAGAATTTCTAGAAACAGTAGCCATCTCAGTGGTAGCTGACCTGGGAGGTCAACCTTCCAGCTGCCTGAGGTGAGACGAGCCACAGACCAGCACACTAGCCAGAAGTGGAAGAAGGAGAACAAGTTCTTCATTTCAGAGTTTCTAAGTCACCGGTTTGTTCCTACGGTCAGTATACTTTGCATCCTGGGAAATCTCTGCCTGTCTAAGGTCATGAAAATATTCTCCTCATGTTCTCTGCTGGAGAAGTTCTTGAAAAATCTCTGGTTTATAGGTAAAAATCATCCAAAAGTGACTTTGGATGGCACAGCCATGCTGGGAAAAGGATGGATTTTTCCCCAAAATACTTAAAAATAGAACTCCTGTATGATCCCACTGTCAGGTAGACCTTTTCAGGAAATGAAGTCAGTTTCTCGAAGTAAGACCTGCACTCTCCCACCCAATCGCCCTGAGGAGGGGCGGCCACCCTTAGCAACCCTCCCCTTGAGGCAGGTGCCTCCCTCACAAGGGGCTACCCCAGGGCTGGGAGGTCTCCACAGCAGCACACCCAATATCCTGGATACTAGGAGACAGAGTACAGCACCAGGCCAGTGAGGGTCAGGACACACTAACCCAAATATGGCACCTTGGCAAATTAAAGATAGAAGCTAAAAGAACTTTTGCATAGAGCAGAAGCAAGAAGGACTCTCTGACGCCCAGCCATCAGCCCTTCTTCCCTTAAGCAGGTCAGAATACTCCCATGTGGAACTTTCTCTCCCCGGACCAGAGGGATGATGTGCTTATCACCAGAGTCAAGGAATTTAGGACCACGGGGTCTATACGAACACACCTGGTTAAACGAATCCTATCTTCCTAGTTAACTTCTTTACCGTTTACGAGCCCTTGTCCAAACCCCTGTGTCTGTCAATTCTTCACACACTTAGTGCTTCTTTGTCTAAAAGGTAGAAGAGCTGTCTGCTCCAGTCACCTCTGCTGGTCGTCAGGGTCTTGTGAGGCTCCCACCAAAACAATCAATATATTTTGCTTGCTTTTCTCCTGTCCATCTGTCTTTGCCAATTTCCAGACTCAGCCAGGGACCTTAAGAGGGTTGAGGAAAACATTTTCCTTTCTTGCAACACTGTGGGGTAGGGGGTGGGGAGTCAGAAAACGCCATCCCATCTTCCTGGGTTTGGTAAAAACGGACCTCTACTGGGAAGCAGCACAGGACAGTGCATGGCTGGAGGAGCCATAGAGAGGCACGTGGAACATGTAGGAGCTACTTGGCCCCCAGCCAGGGGACTTGGCCCCAGTGACAAGTCCAGGGTGTGATTATGACTATTATAATGGAAGCATCCTAAACATCAGACCTTCCCCACGCCAGGCTTCATGATTGCTGCTCCTTGTAGTTGCTACTGTTGGTTTAGTGACTTTTCTGAACTAACTTTGTCAAGTCTGTATTCTTTGCTGTGTGTATGGCTACTGAATCCCTGTGCTGTTAACTTAGTGGTCAGCCAGTGGCTGGGCAGAGAAATCACCCCTGTTTCCAAGCTATGGGCTACAGATTGGAGGTCCCCACAACCCCTTCAGGTTTGAATAAACTGCTCCAGTGGCTCGTGGAACTCATAGAATCATGTTACTTACTAGACGACCAATTCATTGAAAGGACAGTACTCAGGGCCAGGCAGCTGGAAGCGAGGAGCAGGGCAAAGTGTATAGAAGAAGCTCAGAGCTTCCCTGCTCTCTGAAAGAGGCCTTTGCCCACCTCCACTCTGACCTTCGTCTATACTTCCTAACTGAAGATGTCCTTCTTTCGGGCTCATCTGTTAACTCAAGTGAAAGACCCGGTGGGCACCAAAATGACTCCTCAAGTACTAACCACTGCTGCCGTCCTGGTGATTCTTGGGCACAGCCATGAATCTCAGCTTCCTCATGATGGGGGCAGCCCAGCAGCTGTGGGTCCTACAGGTCCTCTGGGGACAGGCCAGCAGCTGTGGGTCCTACAGGTCCTCTGGGGACAACACCTTAATGGGCTTATGGCCCAGCAGGTACCTATTCTGGTGGCTCTCGTCGTGCCACACAGCCTCGATCCCATTGGCCAGGTTGACCCCCATTGTCTGGTGACAGGCCAAGGTCAGTTGGTGAACCTCTACCACCGACCCCCCAGAAAAGGCCCCCTTGTAGTCAAAGTAGCCCTTGCCCCTGGGAAATGTGCGCCTGGGACTGTGGCCAATGCTCGTAGCTGAAATCCTTGTGGGCCGCCTGGTAGAAACCGGGGTGCAGGGTGCCAAAGAGGGTCTCCATACTCACGTGGTCGCGGAACTTCATGTCCACCTCTGTGCACACCAGGTAGTCCACCTCACGGAGGAATTGTGGAGTTAATCTTAGAAAATATATTGTCAGCCCTAAGGAGTGATTGTGGAAGCAGCTGAAACGTCAGCAGCGTTCCTGTTCTCGGGCTACTGAACACAATGGCCCAGTCGGAGCAGGATCCCAACATCCCCAGGGGCAGGGCCTAGGTTAGGAGCCAGGAAAGAATGTAACACTCCGTACCCCCCCTCCTGCACCTGGCGTTTGCTAGCACAAACGTCCCACTCTTCCCCGATCCCATGACGGCCTCCCTGCGTGCCTGCGCGTACGGGAGAGTGCAGGCCTGCTTTACAGCTTCAGCATACTTGCCATCCCTTTGTCCTCCTTTCCCACGCTTTGAGGCGTCTGCCCTTGCTTTTCTGAAAGAAATGACATAAAAGCGATGTGCAGAACCCAGCTGCTGCTGCCCTACTTACAGAGGCAGCCCTGCATGGCCGCTCAGATTGGTGTCTGAGAACTTTATTTCAGCACGCGATGACGGGAAGAGATGCTTATAGAAGCGGCGGATCATCACATGCTCTGCATGGACGCGTCCTCCCAGCGCGCGGTGCCGGGAACCTCGAGGACCACCACCTTCCGGCCTTCCCGGAGGGGCACATGGGGCCCGGCGGGCAACTGATTGGTGAAGACGTAGTAGGTGACCCTGTGTCCCACCATGAAGTGTTTCTCAACTGTCTGCAGGAACAGCTCCAGGAAGACCATGTATCCACAGGGACAGGGGACAGGGCTGGAGGAGAGTCACTGCCAGAGGCTGGCGGCAGGACCCCAAAACTTGGGCCGTGAACGTGTGCACTTTCTTCAGGGGGCAGGCCCTGGGCTGATTTAAGCAACAGCCACCCTCCTGGCCTGGCCTGAGTGCATCTGCTGGTGGGGCCTCCCTACCTTCGGCTCCCAGAGATGGGAGCCCTCAGGACCCCATCTTACAAAGGGGAGCCTGAGACTTAGAGGCTAGAAACCCATGCAGCTGATTCTACCCAGTCTGTAGGGCATAGAAACAAGGGCTGTGCCCAAAGGTCCTCAACTCATGGCAGGTGGGGACAGAACCTGCAGGGGGTCAGCCAGGGGAGGGGACGTGCAGGGTTTGCCCGGGAGCTCAGCAGAGGGGGAGTGTTCCTGGCGCCAGCATGCTAGCGTCGGTCTTCATGGGTCACAGGGTCACCTACCCTAACCCTAACCCTTAAACCTAACCCTTACCCCTAAACCCAACCCTAACTCTAATCAAACATCATGCTCAATTTTGAGGACTGACAGCTCTACTCTGAAATCAAACACAAGTCCATTATGCTGGCTTTCACTCATTGCTCAGTATCGTACTGAAAGTTCTACCCAGAATGATAAGGCAAGAAATCCACATGTGGAAGAAAACAGTAGAACTAGGTTTATTCAGAGACCAGAGATGACATCATCTTATAGACAGAGCTTCCTAAACAATCAACAAAAAATGATTACAGCCAGTTAATATCAATACACAAGAATCTGTCTTATTTGTATACATTAGCCATGAATCATCCAAAAAATAATTTAAGAAAACATTTCCATTTTAGGGAACATTAACATTGACAAAATACTTAGGAACAGATGTAATCAAGATGCAAGTCTTGTACGCTGAAAATTACAAAACATTGCTGAAAGAAAGGGAAACCTAAATAAATCTGAGGACCCCACGGCGATGAAAAGACATACTATCGATAAGATGGCAATAGTACACAATGCAATGTGGAAATTCAATGTGTTCCCAAGAAAATTCACAAAGGCCTTTGGAAAGAACTGCACAAGCTAATCCTAACAGTCATATGGAGTTTCAAGGGACCACAAAATAGCCAAAACAATCTTGAAAAAGAAAATCAAAGGTGAAAGGTCATTCTTCCAAAGTTCAAATATTAATACAAAGCAACAGTAAATAAAACATTTTGATACTGTCATAAAGGTATGCATTCACCCTGAAACAAATAATACATTATACGGTAATTGAATTTAAATTTAAAACATTTTTAAAAATAAAGAAATAAAATAATTTTTTAAAAAGATATGCATACAGATCAGTGGGGTTTAACTGAGAGCCCAGAAATAAACCCCTTCATCTATGGTCCACTGAATTTTGACAAGGGTGGACAACATTACACTGGGGGACAGAAGGGTCTTTTCAACAAAGGGTGGTAGAAAATTGGCTATCCGTGTACAGAGGAATGAAACTGGACCCTTACCTCACACCACATATAAACATTAACTCAAAATACATTAAAGGCTTAAATGTAAGAGGTAAAACTATAAACTCTAGAAGAAATAAGTGGGGATAAATCTTCATAACCTTGGATCTAGCAATGCTATTAGATCTGACACCAAAGCGTAAGAAAGCAAAGAAAAAATAGATAAAATAATATCCTCAAAATTAAAAACCTGTTCTGGGTGCCTGGGTGGCTCAGTTGGTTAAGCGTCCGACTCTTATTTTTGACTCAGATCATGATCTCGGGGTCATGAGATCGAGCCCACGTCAGGCTCCACACTGAGTGTGGGGCCTGCTTAAGATTCTCTCTCCTTCTCCCTCTGTCCCTGACCACTCGCACACTCACTCACTCTTAAAAAAGAAATGTAGAAAAATAAAAATAAAAATCTTTGTACATCGTAAGATACTATCTGGAAAGTGAACAGATAGCCCGCCGAATGGAAGAAAATATTTGTACATTATGTATCTAATAAGAGTCTGTTGCCCAGAATATGTAAAGAGCGTTTACAACTCCTCAGCAAAAAGACAACCCATTTTTTAAAATAGACAAAAGACTTGGATAGACCTTTTCCAAAGAAATCATACAAATGGTGAATAGCACATGAGTAGATGTTAAACATCCTTAGTCTTTATGGAAATGAAGATTTAAACCAGTTAGATGTCCTTTTACACACAACGGAATCACTATTTTCAAGAAAACTAAAATAACAAATTTTGGAAAGGATGTTGAGAAACGGAAACCCTTACACCTTGCTTGTGACAAATGGTGCAGTCTATGTATAAAATATTTTGGCATTTAGGCAAATAGATCAAAGGAGAATTACCATATGGTTCAACAATTATACTCCCAGATACATACCCCAAAATTGAAAGGAGAAGTACCCTTATTCAGCGCAGCATTTGTCACCGCAGCCAAAAGGGGGAAGCAACCCAAGTGTCCACTGACAGACGAATGGATAAACGAAACGCGGTGTACACAGCACGGAGCACGATTCAGCCTTAAAAACGAAGGGGGCTCTGACACAGGCGACACCACGCATGAAGCGGGAAGTCATCACGCTGAGCGACATCAGCCAGTCACAGAAGGACAGACGCCCTGTGGTCCCACTTACCGGAAGTGTCCCGAGACACACAGTAGAATGTGGCTGCCGGGGCCGAGGGGAAGGGGACGGGGAGCTGGTGTCTCCCGCAGACAGAGCCACCCTCGGGGAGAAGGAAGAAGTTCTGGAGAACGACGTGCCCCCGCGGGAACTCAGCTACGGCCGAGAACTGTGCACCTGACACGTTCTGAGGGTTCTGTGGTGGTTCCGCGGGACAGCGCCCCGTCGGGGGTAACACGCCCTGAAGCACCCCGCGTCTACACAGCGCACCCTTCCTCCGCGGGGTCCTGTGAGCTCGCACCCCCTCCGCAGTCCCCGCTCAGGCGGCTTCTCCTCACCTCCTCCTCCCTCGGCGAGTCCTGAGGAGGCCGGCTCCCGTCAGCGTGGACGCGGCCCCACGTCCTCCCGAAGTCCCCACAGCGGGTCCTGAGGAGGCCGGCTCCTGTCAGCGTGGACGCGGCCCCGCGTCCTCCCGAAGTCTCCACAGCGGGTCCTGAGGAGGCCGGCTCCCGTCAGCGTGGACGCGGCCCCACGTCCTCCCGAAGTCTCCACAGCGGGTCCTGAGGAGGCCCGGCTCCCGTCAGCGTGGACGCGGACCCACACCCTCCCGAAGCCTGAGCGTCAGCACAGTGGGTCGGGCCTGAGGCCTTGGAACACCTGTCCTCGCCCAGGAGGAGGAGGGCTGAGCGCGCATGCCCCGTACGGGTCGCGGGGCGGGACTCGGGCGCCCCCTGCGGGAGGTGGGGGCAGTGCAGGATGCGGTGCACTCAGTTCCGTGGAGGCACCTGACCCTTCTGGGGTCCAGCTGAATCCATTACATTTGGGAAATTCGAACTGAAATGGAGTCCAATAATCCCCTGACTTCCCCAGAAATAGAAACTGTTAATTAGAAACCATACGGAATTAAGTGAAATGCAGACACAGGGTTTAAAACTTATACCAAAATTCATCCAAAATTGTAGATAAATTTAAAATGTAAAACTATCAAAATAAAGGGGGTGCCTGCGTGGCTCAGTCATTAAGCGGCTGCCTTCGGCTCAGGTCATGATCTCAGGATCCTGGGATCGAGCCCTACATTGGGCTCCCAGCTCAGCGGGGAGCCTGCTTCTCCCTCTCCCACTCCCCCTGCTTGTGTTCCCTCTCTCGCTGTGTCTCTCTCTGTCAAATAAATAAATAAAATCTTAAAAAAAAAAAAACTTTTGCTCGGTGAAAGACCTTGCTCAGAAAACTAAAAGACAAGCCACAAACTGGGAGGAAATATCTGCAAAGCACAAATCTGGTAAAAGATTTGTATTCAAAAAATACAAAAGACTATCAGAAATCAATGATAAGGAAACAAACATCCTAATAGATAATGGGTAAGGATCTGAACAGATGCCTGGACAAAGAAGATATACAGATACAAAATAAGCATACAAAAATATGTTTGACATCATCATTAGGAAAGTACAAATTTAAACAACAGTGAGACAGCACTGCACACCTATCACAAATACTAAACTCCAAAAACAAGAACACCAATTGCTGGAAGGTGAGGAATGGCAGCAACTGTCCCTTCGGAAGACATTTTGGCCATTTTTTCCAAACCTAAGTAAGTCTTATGTTAAGATCCAACAATTGCACTTCTAGTATTTAGACAACTGCTTTGAAAACCTATTTCCGAAAAAAACTCACATGCAGTTATGCACGGTAGCTCTATTCATAATGGTTACAAACTTAAAGAAACCAGGATGTCCTTCCATAAATGAATCCATAAGCAAACTAAGTGCATCCATGTGAAGGAAGCAGAATATGCCATGCAAAATATACCTCTTTGGCACAAGGGATATTTGGGCTGATTAATTTTAAGAAACGGCAGACATGGCAGAATCTCTGGTAATTGGTTAAAAGTTGCCATTTGGTGAGTGAAATGTACACTTATAAAGGAATGCCCCATTCGTAAGCCTGTCTCCCTCTGTATCAGGAACAGAATTACTAAATCTCAAGAAACTCTTATCAAAAGAGAAGGCACAGACTTCAAGTTGTGTAACGACCATGCCCTCGTTTACTGTGCTCACCTGAGAACATCCCTTAACTAGCCTTCCCACCACCCAAAATCTTTTGGTCTTTAGCTGAAGATAGCATTTAGGGTGAGAGCTGGGCCACTTCAAGGATATCTCCCATGAATACAGGACATATGCATGATATTAAACTTTGACTTGTTTTTCTCCTGTTAATCTTTTCAGCAATAAAAAGGAATGAACCATCACCCCATACAATCACATGGATGAACTTTACATGTATTTTTCTAAGTGAAAGAATCCAGTCTGAAAAGGATGCACACTGAGTGACCCGATTTGTAGGAGATTCTGGAAAAGGCAAAACTAGAGATGATATTAGGATCTGTGAGTGAATTCCGTGATATTTTCATGATTTATACCTGCCACTATGCATTTGTCAAAACCCAAACCTTTTGTGGCACCTGGTTGGCTCTGTCGGTGGAGCGTGCAACTCTTGATCTTCGGGTTGTGAAATCGGGCCCCATGTTGGGTGTGGAGATTACTTAAAAATAAAATCTTTAAAAAATACAAACATTTCTACATCCCAAAGAGTAAATAATAATCTACTGAAAGTAAGTTGTTTAAGTTGTGGGAGTGTCACAGGATGGTGTGGGGGCCAAGGGCAGGCTGCCCCAAATCTGCCACTGTGACATATAGATCATTTTAATTAAAAGTTACTTAAGAGACAGCCTATGCAATGAGGACACTTAGACCCTCCTCTGTCCCCCTGGAAAGAAAATCAATCTCCCATGTGAAGATGTCCCTGTACCAGGAGGTAAAGAGATTTCGACATCACCAGAAATGGGAGATTTGGAGCCCATAAGGCTGTATAAACAACCCTTGTTACTTTTTACTAATTTATGACTGCAGCCCAAATTTTGTTTAGAATTCCTTACTAATCGAAGCTCCCAAGGTTAAGTTTTCATTGTCCTGTGATTTCATCACAGGTGTAGTTTCTCTTTGTCCAAAAAGTATAAAACCCGGCTTCCTTGGTCATTTCTTTAGACCTCAGGTTCATTATTGGGTCTCCATTTGCACATCATTGCACTTTAGGTTTTTTTCTCCTATTTATCTGTCTCATGTCAATTTCTTTCTTCATTCCGCAGTAAGAACCTTGGACCAAGGACAATTTCTTCCTCCCCTTCAATGGAATACAGAACGTGACACATAATCTAACTGTATTAGAAACATATGGGGGAAAAAAAACCCTCACTGTAGGTTGTATGACAAAAGGTGCTGACCTAAGGAACTTTGGAAATGAATGGAATCTGTAGATTAAAGAAAAAATATAATGTACGTATACAGTGGACTCTAGTTGATAAAGTTCTCTGCCATCAGAGTGGTAGCTAACAGTTCTGAAAACACCACATCTGTAATCTGGAATGGAGCAATGAATTAAATAAAGGGCCGGTGGTGAGAGCCACGTTTGTCACTGTTAGAGTAGGAAGTTACAGATCAGCAAAGGGAGAAGATCACAATCTCCATGTGGTGGCGGACCAGGTTGGAGACATCAGTATAAAATCGTCCTTAGCTTAATATAGAGAGAGACGGTTCCACACAGAAATCTTTATCATTAGGTGTGTCGACATAGGTGGGAATACAGGCATATATTGCCTTGCATTGTCCGCTGAGCATGGACATTTAGCTCCCACGTGTAAGACTTTAATACCATTCTCTACTAACCAGAGCTCCTTAAAGAACTTGCTGACGCTAGAACTTGGACAGTAAGTATAGGAGCCAAGATAATCTTGACGTATCAGAAAGTAAGGAAGTACCAAGAAAAGAGCCACAGAGATGGAATGATGTCAATGGAAAGCAGGAGCCAATGGAAAGTGCTCTCCGTCACCAAAGGAGGAATGAGCCAGCGACCAAACACTGAGGTGCTGGAACATAACCTACCCGGGTGTCTGCGCTGGTAAAAATAAATGATTCTTTTTAAGATTTTATTTATTTATTTGAGAGGGAGAGAGACTGCATAAGCAGAAGGGAGAGGCAGAGGGAGAGGGAGAAGCAGACCACCCACTGAGCAGGGAGCCCGACGTGGGGCTCGATCCCAGGACTCTGAGATCACGACCTGAGCTGAAGGTAGACACTTAACTGACTGAGCCACCCAGGTGCCCTGAAATAAACGATTTTTTAAAAAGAAACCACAGGGCCAAAATGGAGTCACTTATGTCAAGAAACCCAAGCCAGCAAACCAAGACTTACTACCTGACCTAACTGCAGTTCCACACACCCTCACCTCCACGTAAACTTTAAACGGTCAACCTGGAAAATGAACTGAATGACCCCTTCTGTTCCCCTTAGGCGGGGGACATTGCCTAAAATAGTGCATCCTTTTCTAGTAATTTCTTTTTATCAATCCCTCTCTGCCTTTAAAATCCTTCCCCTCCCCGCAGCTCAAAGAAGCCCCTTTCTTTTTGCTAAATGAGGTGCTGCCTGCCTCATGAATTGGTCAATGAAGCCAGTGGGATTGGGATCTTTTAAATTACTTTGTTGCCTTTTTTATTAACAAATTACATAGCTTTTTATAAGCAGGATTGAATAGACCTCTCCTATAAGAATTCCAACTAATAGATGTAGATACTCAACCATTCATCAAGTAAATGGAGCTAACTCTCCTCTCCTAAAGTGGGGGCTCAGGGCAGTTGTCTTCCTGCACATGGGAAAGAGTAACTTCCTGGTGGGGAAGCCTGACCAATGTTGCCTCAGCCAGGTGACCAACGTTAACATGGACAGTGACAAGTGTTCCCTTGTTGTAAAGTAATGACAAAGCACTTTACCTCCCTGATCTGCTTCCTCAAAACACATAACCACAGTCTAATCAGGAGGAAAACAAGTAAATCCCAATGGGGGACTTTCTACAAAATGCCTGACCGGTCCTCCTCAACACTGCCAAGGTCACTGAAACAAACCAAGTCTGAGAAACTGAGAAACTGTCACAGCCAAGGAGAGCCTAAAGACACATGATGAGCACATGTCACGTGGTGCCCTACATGGGATCCTGGAGCGAGAAAAGGTAGAACAGGGGGAACCTGAATAAAATACGGACTCCCGCTAAAAATAACATATCAATATTTCTTCACAAGTTGTGACAATTTTGTAGAAATCTAGAAAAAGAGGAGAAATCAGGGGTGCCTGGGTGGCTGAGTCAGTTAAGCGTCTGCCTTCGGCTCAGGTCATGATCCCAGGGTCCTGGGATCGAGCCCCACATCGGGCTCCCTGCTCCGCGGGAGCCTGCTTCTCCCTCTCCCTGCTGCTCACCCTGCTTGTGTTCTCCCTCTTGCTCACTTGCTCTGTCAAATAAATAAATAAAATCTTAAAAAAAAAAACAGACATTAAAGGTCAAATAAGGGAAACCTATTGCATCGGACTGGAAGCCTAGAGGAAATGGGTGATTTCCTAATAAAAATGCACAATAATAAAATGGATGTTAAAATAAGGAAAAAACAGGCAGACCAATTAGCCATCCAGGGCCTCATCTTACTGCTGGTTCTCCTCTCACTGTTCTGGGGTTTTCCTCTCCTAGGACAGAAAAGGAACAGGGACAGAACTGTTCTCGGGCTGCCCTTAGACCCGACCCCACTCACTGTCTTCCTCTCCTCCAGCCATACCCTGCTCAGCGAGGACACTGTGCACGGGGAGTCTCAGGGATTGTGGATCCTGATGTGTCACCCAGTAGTTTTATGGATGGCAAGGGACTGGACACACTTACTACAGTAAAAGAAGTTAATATTTTTTAATGGTAGAAACACCTTAATACCTGCAAGAGACAAGAGTGGGTTTGGACCTGGGAGGCCCAAAGGCTCACACTCTCACAATGTGACCTAGACCCTCTCCAACCCTCCATCCTGCTAAGCGACCTGGGGTGGCCCCATTCATAGGCACAGTCTCTCTCACTGCATCTGGGGCCTCCCACAACTCCAGGCTGACATCCACTCACCATCCATTCTACTGGGAAGGGTTTCTCTTTCCCGTGGGTTCCATGAAAAGTCATGGCTTTAAGGGTCTTTGGCCTGGCTTGGGTCACACTCTCATCCTTGAAGCCATCAGAGCACCCAGAAAATAGAGCAGGGGGTTGGGTAGACTTGGATCATACACCCATCTCTGAAGCGGGTGGAAAGTGGGGTCTGCCCTCTGGAACTGTCTGGATGGTAGGCAGGTGACATGGGGTTCCCAAAGGCAAGCTGAGGTGCTGGACTTGGACGTGAGAAGAGATGCCAGGCTGGGAAAGCAGCAGATTCCGCATCACTGGTGACTGACTGCACGGCTTTGGATCTGAAGCCCAAGGAAGGAAGGGGTCACTTAGGGTCACGGGCTGCAGCCGCGCATCCAGTGCTCTTGCTGTTTTCCCATGACGGCAAGGCGCTCTCCTACTTGCTGAAGAAGCAACTTTGCTGTTGGTAGGAAACTCAAGGCTCCTGCCTTGGATATTGGGTCCTCGCATCTCAGAGACTGGAAGGCACACAGACCTCGCTCTTCTCCCTGGGAGGAAGGAGCCCCGGACTCACATCTGCCCCCCACATTAATCGCTCCTCCCCAAAGAACAAACTGGCTCATTCTCCAGTCTCTTCTCTCTCCTTTATGAAGAACAGAGAGCAAATGTGAGGATGATAAGGAAAGTATCGCTCACTGAAACAGTGGGAGGCTCAAGGATTATTCCACACCACAAATCCACACATGGCAGACTTTCTGGGGGCCACAGTCCCTGAATCATGCATGTGACTCTCTGAAACCAGGCAGCCTCACTGAGAAACTGCCTGCTGGGAGGCACAGTTACTCCCATAACCTTAATTCTTAACAAATACGTATGTCAAAGGTTTACATCACAATCGGGAGGCCAAAGGACTGCAGGGTCAGTCTGCTGTATGGCTGTATGGCTGTTGTGGACAGGGCCACATCCAACATTTGGAGGGTTAAGAGACTGTGAAGGAGGAAGCCCTTGTCTCAACCACACAGACGTTGGGAATGGAAACATCCTGTGGGGCTGTCTACACTGCCCATGGGCCTGTTACACTGCCAGGAGCACAGTCAGCTCAGTAATGGCTGAGGGGGTTGTCAGGACCCTTTCTGGCCTGAGCTGGAGGGCCACAGATGCCTCCCTGGATGGTCAGAGGCCAAGGGCTGTCCTGTCTACTACCTGTTTCCTGCCAATCACTCAGATGGGACGAAGGATCTAGCCAGCGCCGGGGGGGGCCCCAACAGCCCACAAGAAGGCTGTATATGGGGGCGGGCAGGCCATGGCAGTCAGTCCTATATGAATCCATTCATGTCTACAGAGTGCCCTCGTGGGGTGGGGCCGTGCTGGAACTTGTAGCTGCCCAGGCAGAGTGGGGCCAGCAGCACCCTTCCCAGGTCGGAGGGTGGAAGAACCCTGTATAACCTCTGAGACCCCTATAACCCCTGACTGGGGATGCGTTGGATCTCAAACAGTCAGGGATCAGGTGGACATTTCACTTTTCTTCTGTCTGAGCCCAGGAGTGAAGGGCTGAAAACCAATGCTCCAGCTCACCTCTGACTCGTGTGTGACCCTGGGTGAGTCCTGTCTACCCTGGAGGCCCAGGGAGGTGGAGGAGGGGGAAGAAAGCCAATTATGCTTAAACCTAATCCCGATCCAGACCCTGGCCCTGACCCCAGCCCATGACCCTCACCCCAACCCCACCCAGATTCTCAGGCTGATCCACACTTGCATCACGAACAGGCCCAAATCAGCTTTAGGGGGTTATTTTCTCCAGAGAGCTGCTCAGCTCTGCACTCCTGCCCACACTCCCATGGAGGTGGCCCTGCCTCCTGAGGACGCACAGGTTGCTGACTCCCACACCTCTTGCATACATCACCCAGCAGCATGGTGGGGTTTGTTTTGATTTTTTGCTAAGTTTTATTTTAATCCAAGGACTTTGATTCATACCAAATGTCATTGTAGAAACAATAGCAGAATCCAAAGTCTGGGTGATCAGTATTACTCAGGCAGCAAACTCGTCAATCACAGGATTGTTTTAAAGCAGGTCCCAGTTGTGTTGCATGGTTAGGACTTCTTTTTGGTTTTTTTTTTTTTTTAACAATGTTCTTAAATATAAAGTTTTGCAACAAACCTTTGATTTATATCAAATATAATTAAAAATTTACAAATGAGTACATTGTATCAAAAAGTACAAAGATATACATTTCATGCACATACTCGTATATATGTATATATGTATATATTTTACATGCACACATAACTTATTCAAACTAAGCCACTGCTTGACGGTCCAGATCCAGATAACTGGTTAATGCATTTCAAATTTGGCAACTCACTATGAGATCTCAGTGGAAACATATGATAGCTGAGAAGAGATGATACAGAAACAAAACCCAAAGTCAGGAAAACAAGACACAGTATCTCTTCCCCCACTCCCTGTAGTTTTCACGAATTCCAGTGTCTAGAAGAATCCAGACAGACTGGTGAGGCTGTGTGGGGCTAGAACAGTGATTCTCCACCCAACATGGCCTGGGAAGCAGCTGTGGTTCTGCACAAAATGGATACATTCACAATAACGTGGGCCAGAGATGAAACATCAGTATCAAAATACACATCCTTCTGCTTTGCAACAGGAGCAGAGCTATCTCATGCAGAGTCTGAGATACCATTCCAGTTATTATTTCCTATTGTGGTAAAATACTCTGTAATCTTTTTTTTTATTTTTTATTGTTATGTTAATCACCATATATTACATCATTTGTTTTGGTGTAGTGTTCCATGATTCATTGTTTGTTCATAACACACAGTGCTCCATGCAGAATGCGCCCTCTTTAATACCCATCACCAGGCTAACCCATCCCCCTAGCCTCCTCCCCTCTAGAAACCTCAGTTTATTTTTCAGAGTCCATCATCTCTCCTGGTTCGTCTCCCCCTCTGACTTACTCCCCTTCATTCTTCCTCTCCTGCTATCTTCTTCTTTTTCTTTTTTCTTAAAATATGTTGCATTATTTGTTTCAGAAGTACAGATCTGTGATTCAACAGTCTTACACAATTCACAGCGCTCACCGTAGCACATACTCTCCCCAATGTCTATCACCCAGCCACCCCATCCCTCCCACCCCCGACCACTCCAGCAACCCTCAGTTTCTTCCTGAGATTAAGAATTCCTCATATCAGTGAGGTCATATGATACATATCTTTCTCTGATTGACTTATTTTACTCAGCATAACACCCTCCAGTTCCATCCACGTCGTTGCAAATGGCAAGATCTCATTCCTTTGGATGGCTGCATAATATTCCATTGTGTATATATACCACTTCTTCTTTATCCATTCATCTGTCGATGGGCATCTTGGCTCTTTCCACAGTTTGGCTATTGTGGACATTGCTGCTATAAACATTGGGGTGCACGTAGCCCTTCGGGTCCCTACATTTGTATACTTGGGGTAAATACCCAGTAGTGCAATTGCTGGATCG
This sequence comes from Eumetopias jubatus, assembly GCF_037043125.1. Classification (NCBI taxonomy): domain Eukaryota; kingdom Metazoa; phylum Chordata; class Mammalia; order Carnivora; family Otariidae; genus Eumetopias; species Eumetopias jubatus. The sequence continues at coordinate 193,087 of NW_028274955.1, forward strand.
AATGGTAGCTCTAATTTCAACTGTTTGAGGAACCTCCATATTGTTTTCCAGAGGGGTTGCACCAGCTTGCATTCCCACCAACAGTGTAGGAGGGTTCCCCTTTCTCCACATCCCCGCCAACATCTGCCGTTCCCTGACTTGTTAATTTTAGCCATTCTGACGGGTGTGAGGTGGTATCTCATGGAGGTTTTGATTTGGATTTCCCTGATGCCGAGCGATGTTGAGCACTTTTTCATGTGCCTGTTGGCCATTTGGATGTCTTCTTTGGAAAACTGTCTGTTCATGTCTTCTGCCCATTTCTTGATTGGATTATTTGTTCTTTGGGTCTTGAGTTTCATAAGTTCTTTAAAGATTTTGGATACTAGCCCTTTATCTGATATGTCACTTGCAAATATTTTCTCCCATCCTGTCAGTTGTCTTTTGGTTTTGTGGACTGTTTCTTTTGCTGTGCAAAAACTTTTTATCTTGATGAAATCCCAATAGTTCATTTTTGCCCTGGCTTCCCGTGCCTTTGGTGATGTTTCTAGGAAGAAGTTGCTGCGGCTGAGGTCGAAGAGGTTGCTACCTGTGTTCTCCTTTAGGATTTTGATGGACTCCTGTCTCACGTTTAGGTCTTTCAACCATTTGGAGTCTATTTTTGTGTGTGGTGTAAGGAAATGGTCCAGTTTCATTCTTCTGCATGTGGCTGTCCAATTTTCCCAACACCATTTGTTGAAGAGACTGTCTTTTTTCCATTGGACATTCTTTCCTGCTTTGTCAAAGATAAGTTGACCATAGAGTTGAGGGTCCATTTCTGGGCTCTCGATTCTGTTCCATTGTTCTATGTGTCTGTTTTTGTGCCAGTACCATACTGTCTTGATGATGACAGCTTTGTAATAGAGCTGGAAGTCCGGAATTGTGATGCCGCCAGCTTTGCTTTTCTTTTTCAATATTCCTCTGGCTATTCGGGGTCTCTTCTGGTTCCATACAAATTTTAGGATTATTTGTTCCATTTCTTTGAAAAAAGTGGATGGTATTTTGATGGGGATTGCATTGAATGTGTAGATTGCTCTAGGTAGCATTGACATCTTCACAATGTTGGTTCTCCCAATCCATGAGCATTGAACGTTTTTCCATTTCTTTGTGTCTTCTTCAATTTCTTTCCTGAGTATTTTATAGTTTTCTGAGTACAGATCCTTTGCCTCTTTGGTTAAATTTATTCTTAGGTATCTTATGGTTTTGGGTGCAATTGTGAATGGGATCGACTCCTTGATTTGTCTCTCTTCTGTCTTGTTGTTGGTGTATAGGAATGCCACTGATTTCTGTGCATTGATTTTATAGCCTGCTACTTGACTGAATTCCTGTATGAGTTCTAGCAGTTTTGGGGTGGAGTCTTTTGGGTTTTCCACATAAAGTATCATATCATCTGCAAAGAGTGAGAGTTTGACTTCCTCTTTGGCGTTTTGGATGCCTTTGATTTCTTTTTGTTGTCTGATTGCTGTGGCTAGGACTTCTAATACTATGTTGAATAGCAGTGGTGAGAGTGGACAACCCTGCCGCGTTCCTGACCTTGGGGGAAAAGCTCTCATGTGCAGAGACAACGTGGCAAACACCTATGTGGTCGTGGGAGTCACTAGCTGGGGGGTAGGCTGTGCCCGAACTAAGCGCCTCGGTTCATGGCCACCTGGCCCTATCTGAACTGGACTGCTTCCAAGATCGTTTCTAATGCCTTGCACATGGCTCAATCACCCACCCCTCCCCACCCAACTTCTCAAGCAATCCCGGCTAGACAACCCTCTGCCTGCCCTTCTGCTCACCCTCCTTGGTACTTCCAATGCCCTTCTCGACCTCCTCCCAGGCCCCCTGCATCTCAACCTCGACCCAAACCCCTGGCCCCAACCCCACCCCCTCCCCCACCTATCACTAAAGCTCCCCAAGTACTTTCTTTTGCCAAGCGACTACAGCAACTCACAGAGATCTTGAAGGGGAAGACCTTTTCTAATGCAAAGGGGTATTACAAAATGGAGACCACAGATCTCCCAGAACAGACCGCCGCCTCCTGATCCAACCCCACTCCCAACAGACCCAGTGAGCCCTTTACTCCCAAGAAAACAAAAATGAAATAAATAAATATAAATATAGATATATATATTATATAACTATATTTATATTTGCTTTCTGGACTTCTTCCTACCTGCCCTCCCCGACTCAATCCAAACTCTCCCCCAGCAAATCTGTCCTCCCTCTGTCACCCTCCAACAGGGTGGAATTGCTTGTTTGTCAGGTGTCATTGTGGTTTCCTAAATCTTGATTTTTGTAGTTGGAACAAGGCTATCTGGGGTGACAGGCCAGGTATGGTCCGGATCTCACACTCAGAGTCTCTGCTTATTAATCAGTGCAGGTGGGCCTTGGAGCACTTCTGTGAGGTGAGCTGACTCAGAAGGAGGGGTGTGGGTCTGAGTGCATTGGAAGAATGACCCCGGTCTGAAGTTTTGTAGCGTGGCCATCTGATGCTCAGCCCACAATGGCCAACCCCAGGCAGGAGTCTGCCCTCAACCAGAATTGCTTATGTCCATCTGTGAATTCCTGAGAAAGAGATCTCGATGGCCTCAGGTCAAATGCCCACTCTGGTCAGGGCCCAGATCAAGCCTAAATGCTGGATTAGCCACTTGAGAATTAAAGATGGCAGGCTCCAGAAAGAAACTCCCGGGCTCTTGGCTGGGCAGTTGCTGCAACAAGCAACAGTCTCATACCTGTTCACCTGTTCACTGTGTGCACATTTTTCAAGCGCAAGATGGTCCTATGTTCTGGTTGCAAAGACAGATGGCAGAGGGTACAGGAGCATGAGGGAGGAACTTTGGGTGAGGAAGACCAAGGATCCTGTCTTTTCCTGCTGGGGCTGCAACAGGGGCTGATGAAGCAGGCATGAGTATTTTCAGGATTCGTCAGTCTGTCTGGATTCAAAAAAACCCCCTGCTTTACCCCTCATCAGCTATGTGGCCACAGGACCCAGAGTTCCCTGACTTTACCGCTGCTCGGGTAGGGGCTGAGCCTTGTTTACCCAGGTACCTTCATCTCATGACCAGTGTATGGCAAGTGGTAGGTGGTTGGTGAGCATAGCGAGCCTCCGGGGTACAGGCTGGCTAGCGCGGTGCCGGGAGGGAGGGCGGGAGGTGCCCGGATGGCCGGGCCTGGGTAGGGCTGGTTGGTCGCAGGGTTGGCGGGTGGCGGGCGGGCCTCCGGCGGTGCTGAGGGGCGGGGACACGGGTAAATGCAGCTGGGTCGTGTTTCCCTCTTTGGTGTAGGCATTTGTAGTTTGTGGCCTTTTCGTGTCTTCTTTAGTAAAATACTTAGGAATCCCAGGGTGCCTGGGTGGCTCAGTCTGTTAAGCCTCGGCCTTCAGCTCAGATCAGGATCTCCAGGTCCAGGGCTGGAGCCCCGCCGGGCTCCCAGCTCAGTGGAAAGCCTGCTTCTCCCTCTCCCCCGCCCCTCCCCCTGCTCACTCTCTATTTCAAATACATAAAAATCTTAAAAAAAATATTTAGACATCCCGCACTTGAAAGTTTCCTCAATTATCAGTGGCTGTATGAAGCAAAGACTAAAAGTACACATGAAAAGTGTAAAAACAAATTTGCATTTGGTTTGGTTGAATAACTTGCTCCTGATTATGTCCTCATCAAGGACGCGCAAGTCCTGTGCTGCATTATTTGGTTGTCACTTTCGGTTTTGTTAAATAGCCGAGGCCTTTGTAACTCTTACCACGTGCTGTCGGGCTGGGTCACTGTGTCTATGTCTGAAAATCTCTATATGAAACACTAAAGTAGGATAAGAAATTACAGCAGCACCATTTTGATGAGTCCAAATGTTTTCAAGGTTGGAAATAAATCTTGACTCAGTGAAAAAAGCTGAAGACATACAGAAAACACATAGGAAATGACTGAAGTGAGTTCTTCCTGCTCATTTACATTAGAAGTAATGAGCGGATGTCTCCAGTTAAAGGCAGAGCTTGGGTTAGGATTAGGTTTAAAAGACAAGATCCAGCTTCATGCTGTCTCCAGGAGGTTCACCTGGGACCCAGTGACACAAAGAGGGTTAAAGTGAGAGGGTGGAAAAGATCCTCCATACAGACATCAACCAGTGGAGACGTGGTGTGCCATCCCCATATCAGACAAGATGGACCCTAAGTCAAGGCCCTTGGAAGAGGCGGGTGAGAGTGAGGGATTGTCTGGGCCGTGTTTAAGAAGAGAGACCCGGAGCCCCTTCAGGAAGCCGGTCCAAACGGGGTCTGACTGCTGGCAGTCTAAAGGTGCTGCTGAGAGAGATTTTCAGGGGTGTAACCCTTTCCCCGGGAGGTATGCAGACAGATTCCACAGACCTGTGGGCCTCAGGCTGCCCTCTGCAGGTTGAAAGATGTGTGGTGTGCATGCACAAGCTGGGCAGATCTGGGGAGCCAGGGAGCTGGAATAGGGCAGCTCTAGGGAGAGGCCCTGCCCTAGGAGCGGGCTGCTTGGAGCACCAGATATCTGCCTAATTCCAACTGCACATATGCCCCCTAAAGGCCCAGCCGGAGGAAGCTGCACATCCTTGCCATTATGGGGCTCCACAGACTCGCTGGGGTACCCTTCAATGAAACAGCTGCCAACACTGATTGCTGTGCAACTCAGCATCCCCAGTGTGCAATCAGTTCAAACGTGGAAATCTGCCACCATGCAACGATTTTCAGGGGTGTGCCCCCTCCTTTCAGAATGTCACGTTGTTGAGGAGGTCGGAACTCCACTGGCTTGTAGGGTCCTGGACACACAAAACTGGTTGATCACTGCATACTGCACACACACGTCCCACACGGGGATGTACCCAGGGATCTGTACAGCGAGAAGTTCAGAAGGAGCCTGGTTTCAGGAGCGGGCTGTTGGGGGTACATGGAATCTATCCATTTCCAAGCCTGTACTAACTCAAATGTACCTATTTCCTTTGAAGGCTGAGCTGGAGCAGAGTGGATTCCTTGGCCGGTGCAGCGGATTAAATGTTAGATAACGTGTTATCTCCGTATAATAGACACCTGTGAGGACTGACGAAGCTGGGGATCGAACAGGCAGACGGTCCTGGGGCTGACAGTCACCACATTAAAACTGCTGCCAAAGAAATAGTTGTGGGGCTTTGATCCCAACAGCCAGGTGACCAGCAGATGGGTTGGGACCAGGTTGTCCTCCACAGGCCTGAGAGACCCCAGCTGACAGTGGCAGACTGGGGAGGTACCTACTGTTTATGCACAAAATATGGAGGTCCAGATAGGCAGGAACCTGGAACAGGGCAAGAATCTTGAAAGGCTGGGTCTTGGGAGGGGGCTCTTGGGCCCACAAGAATTTACCCTATCCAACAAAAATGTGCTTTGAGACTGAAGGAGAATGGACTGCCTTTCCAGGACCGAGACGACTTGGGCTGCAGGAGTAATCCTCATGGGTACACCTGGGAGCTTTAAATACAGGTAAGCCCTAGAACCTAAGGCAACCATTCGGAATGGGACTGAGCTGTGCAGATTGAAAACTGAGACTCAGAAATATTTTAGGGGGATGAACTTTCCATGGAACGGAGACTATGCACATGGTTGGGAATAAGGAAACTCCAGGCCAGGGAAAAATAAGAAAGGGGTTAAAGTTCAGGGTTTTGGTTAGAGTTTTGGATAGCATCAGGGATACGATTTATGGTTTGGAGGTAGGATTTAATGTTAGGGTATGGGTTAGGGTATGGGTTAAGGTACGGGTTAGGGTTAGGCTACAGGCTAGTGTACGGGTTAGGATTAGGGTATGGGTTAGGGTTAAGGTACGGGTTAGGGTTAGTGTACGGGTTAGTCTCTGGACCGAGACTTGCGGGAATAAGGCAGTCAGGAGCCCCCCTAGGGTTGGGGTTAGGGGCTAGGGGCATGGCAGGTAGAGCTCTCCTGCTCTCAATGCTTTCAGAAGTGTCAAATGGTGCATTTTGCTTTGTGGTGTCAGTCTGTGTCCTCCTGTAATGCTCAGGTGGCCCAAATCCCTGGGGCATGGAGCCAGGGACCTAGGGAGACACCTCTCAGAAGCCACGTGATGGTTAGTGTTAGGGCCCATGTGCACGGCACCCCTGGTCTGCGGGAACTGTTCCGAGCTTGGGATGGGCGGTGTGTCTTGAGGGCAGAGTCAGGTTGAATGTCAGGCTCAGAGTTTGCTGCCAGGCGGTGCAGAAAGTTCAGTTTCACCGGGATGGGCATTCAGAGTTCTGCTCTGAGCGTTTTCCAGTTCCCATTGGTGTGGTTTCCTTCTGGGTGGCAGCCCAAATCCCTTGATAATGCTCGGCTGTCCCGAATACCTGGAGCTTTGGAGCAAGGCTCTAGGGAGAGATGCTCAGAAGCCAACCTAGGGTTAGGCTTAGGATTTAGGGGCATGACAGGCCTTATGTGCTGGTGCTGTGAATGGCCTCAGTGGTCTGAGTTGAGGCCATGTGTCAGGGGGGACTGTCAGGCTCAAGGACTGCGGCATGGGCACGCTGAATTTGGGGTTCATTGGGATGGACCAGCACAGTTCTCCTGCTTGGAATGCTTACCGTAGTTCCCCATAGCACGTTTTCCTTTTTAGTGGCAGGCTGAGTCCTCTGGCCCTGGTCAGGTGTCTCAAGTCCCTGGGGCTTTGGAGCCAGGCTCTGGGGACAGAGTGCTCCGAAGCCAACCTAGGGTTAGGCTTAGGGCTTAGGGGCATGACAGGCCTGATGTACTGGCGCTGTGATGAGCTTTCCGGGGTCTGAGTAGAGGCCGTGGGTCAGCGGGGAGTGTCAGGCTCAGGGATTGCGGCCTGGGCACGTTGAACTTGGGTTTCTTTGGGAGGGACTGGCACAGTTCTCCTGCTCGGAATGCTTACCGGAGTTCCCAATGGCACGTTTTCCTTTGAGGTGGCAGGTTGAGTCCTCTGATACTTGTCAGGTGTCCCAAATCCCTGTGGCTTTGGAGCCAGTTCTAGGGACAGAGCGCTCAGAAGCCAACCTAGGGTGAGGCTTAGGGCTTAGGGGCATGACAGGCTTGATGTGCCGACGCTGTGATGAGCTTCCTGGGGACTGAGTTGAGGCCGTGGATCGGGGGGGAGTACCAGGCTTAGGGATTGCAGCGTGGGAACACTGAGATCGGGGTTCGTTGGGATGGACCGGCACAGTTCTCCTACTCAGAATGCTTACCGGAGTTTCCAATGGCACGTTTTCCTTTTTAGTGGCAGGTTGAATCCTCTGGCACTGGTCAGGTGTCCCCAGTCCCTAGGGCTTTGGAGCCCGGCCCCTGGAGGGACAGACCCTTCAGAAACCTCCATAGGGTCACCATTAGGGCCTAGGGGCATGGCAGGCCTGACGTGCAAGTTTGTAGCCGGCTCTGGGAGGTTTATTTTCAGGGCGAGGGTCAGGTTGAGCGTCAGATTCAGGGTTCGCCAACAGAGGGCGCCAAATTTGTGCATTGGCTAGGTTGGGCATTCAGATTTCTAGGGTTCTGAACGCTTTCTGGAATTGAAAGTAGTGTGTTGGAATTCTTTTTGACATTTGAGTCCTCTAGTGTTGCTCAGTTACAGCCACCCCCGGGATTCCATAGCCAGGCTCCAAGGACAGTCCACTCAGATGCCAAGGTAGGGTGAGGCTTAGGCCCTAGGGGCGTGACAGGCCTAATGTGCCGGCGCTGTGATGAGCTTCCTGGGGTCTGAGTTGAGGCAGTGGGTCATCGGGGAGTGTCAGGCTCAGAGATTGCGGCCTGGGCACGTTGAACTCGGGGTTCGTTGGGATGGACCGACACAGTTCTCCTGCTCGGAAAGCTTTCCGGAGTTCCCAAGGGCACTTTTTCCTGTTTATTGGCAGGCTGAGTCCTCTGGCCCTGGTCAGGTGTCCCCAGTCCCTGGGGCTTTGGAGCCAGGCCCCTGGGGACAGACCCTTCAGAAGCCTCCGTAGGGTCATGGTTAGGGCCCAGGGGCACGGCAGGCCTGATGTGCAAGCACCGTAGGCTGCTCTGGGGGGTCTGTCTTGAGGGAGTGGGCCAGGTTTAGTATCAGGGTGAGGGTTGGCCACCTGAGGGTACCAAATTTGTGCTTTGGCTGGGATGGGCATTCTGAATTCTCTTGTTCGGAACGCTCTCCGGAGTTGCAAGTAGTGCGTTTGAATTCTTTTTGGCATTTGAGTCCTCTGATATGGCTCAGTTACTGCCATCCGTGGGGCTTTGGAGGCAGGCTACTGGATACAGAAACTTAGAAGCCACTCTAGGGATAGACTTAGGGCCTAGGGTCATTGGAGCCCTGATTTGGCCACTCTGGGGCAAGCTTTGGGGTGCGGGGGATCCGAGTTGGGGGTGTGGGTCAGGGTGAGTTTCAGGCTCAGGGTTTGCGGGCAGGGGGCCTTTGAAAGTGGCATTTCGCTGCGATGGGCACGCAGGGTTCTCGTACTCGGAAAGCTTTGCCCCGAGGTCCCAATGGTGCGTTTTCCTTCTGGGAGACAGGCTGCATCCTCTGGTATTCCTCAGGTGCCCCCGATCCCTGTGGATTTAGAGCCAGGCCTCTGGGGCCATAGCCCTCAGAAGCCAGCGAGGGACAGGGTGCGGGCCTAGGGGCACGGCAGGCCCGACGTGCCAGCACTGTGGCCTGCTTCTCGGGGGTTTGTCTTGAGGGCGTGGGTCAGGTTGAGTGTCAAGCTCAGGGTTGGCCGCCAGAAGGCGCAAAATTTGTGTGTTCCTTGGGATGGACATTCAGAGTTCTGTTCTGAATGCTTTCCCATGTTCCCAATGGCGCGTTTTCCTTCTGGGTGGCAGCCTGAGTCCCTTGATATTGCTCAGGTGTCCCAAATCTTTGGGGCTTTGGAGCCAGGTTCTGGGGACTGACCCCTCAGCAGCCAACCCAGGGTGAGGGTTAGGACATAGGGGCATGGGACGCCTGATGTGCCAGCACTGCGTCGATGTTCCCGGAGGTGAGGGTCGAGGATGTGGGTCAGCGTGAGTGTCTTTAGTCAGCGTGAGTGTCTTGCTCTTCTTTTCGGCCAGGGGACCGCTGAAAGTGTGGGTTCACTGGGGTGGGCATGCAGTGCTCTCCTGCTGTGAATCCTTTCCGGGGTTCCAACCAGCGGGGTTTCTTTCTTGGTGGCAAGCTGAGTCCTCTCGTATTGCTCAGGCGTGCCCTGTCCGTGGGGCTCTGGAGCGAGACCCGCGGGAACAAGGCACTCAGGAGCCCACCTAGGGTCGGGGTTAGGGCCTAGGGGTACGGCAGGCATAGCTCTCCTGCTCTCAGCGCTTTCAGAAGTGCCAAATGGTGCATTTTGCTTTGTGGTGTCAGTCTGTGTCCTCCAGTATTGCTCAGGTGGCGCAAATCCCTGGAGCATGGAGCCAGGGACCTAGGGAGAGACCTCTCAGAAACCACGTGAGGTTTAGGGTTAGGGTTAGGGTTAGGGCCCAGGTGCATGGCACTCCTGGTTGCAGGAACTGTGGCGAGCTTGGGATGGGCAGTGTGTCTTGAGGGCGGGAGTCAGGTTGAGTGTCAGGCTCATGGTTGGCCGCCAGGCGGCGCAGAAAGTGCCGTTTTGCTGGGATGGGCGTTCAGAGTTCTGCTCTGAGCACTTTCCGGAGTTCCCTGTGGTGCGGTTTCCTTCTGGGTGGCAGCCCGAGTCCCTTGATACTGCTTGGGTATCCCGAATACCTGGTGCTTTGGAGCAAGGCTCTTGGGAGGGACGCTCAGAAACCAACCTAGGGTTAGGCTTAGGGCATAGGGGCATGACAGGCCTGATGTACCGGCGTTGTGAATGGCTTCCAGTGGTCTGAGTTGAGGCCGAAAGTCAGGGGGAGTCTCAGGCTCAAGTACTGCATCCTGGGCACATTGAACTCGGGGTTCGTTGGGATGGACCGGCGCAGTTCTCTTGTTCAGAATGCTCACCGGAGTTCCCCATGGCACGTTTTCCTTTTTAGTGGCAGGCTGAGTCCTCTGGGTCTGGTCAGGTGTCTCAATTCTCTGGGGCTTTGGAGCCAGGCTCTGGGGACAGAGTGCTACAAAGCCCACCTAGGGTTAGGCTTAGGGCTTAGGGGCATGACAGGCTTGATGTACCGGCGCTGTGATGAGCTTTCCGGGGTCTGAGTTGAGGCCGTGGGCCAGCGGGGAGTTTCAGGCTCAGGGATTGCGGCCTGGGCACGTTGAACTTGAGCTTTGTTGGGATGGACCGGCACAGTTCTCCTGCTCAGAATGCTTACCGGAGTTCCCAATGGCACGTTTTCCTTTGAGGTGGCAGTTTGAGTCGTCTGGTACTTGTCAGGTGTCCCAAATCCCTGTGGCTTTGGAGCCAGTTCTGGGGCAGAGTGCTCAGAAGGCAACCTAGGGTGAGGCTTAGGGCTTAGGGGCATGACAGGCCTGATGTGCTGGCGCTGTGATGAGCTTCCTGGGGACTGAGTTGAGGCCGTGCGTCAGGGGGGAGTACCAGGCTCAGGGATTGCGGCCTGGGCAAGTTGATCTCAGGTTCGTTGGGATGGACCGGCACAGTTCTCCTGCTTGGAATGCTTACGGGATTTCCCAATGGCACGTTTTCCTTTTTAATGGCAGGCTGAGTCCTCTGGCACTGGTCAGGTGTCCCCAGTTCCTAGGGCTTTGGAGCCAGGCCCCTGGGGGGACAGACCCTTCAGAAGCCTCCCTAGGGTCACGGTTAGGGCCTAGGGGCATGGCAGGCCTGAAGTGCAAGGGCTGTAGCCTGCTCTGCGGGGTTTCTCTTGAGGGCAAGGATCAGGTTGAGCGTCAGTTTCAGGGTTGGCAGCCAGGGGGCGACAAATTTGTGCTTTGGCTAGGATGGGCATTCAGATTTCTCATGTTCTGAACACTTTCCGGAGTTGAAAGTAGTGTGTTTGAATTATTTTTGGCATTTGAGTCCTCTGATGTTGCTCAGTTACTGCCATCCCTGGGGCTTTGGAGCCAGGCTTCTGGATCCAGAAACTTAGAAGCCACCCTAGCGATAGACTTAGGGCCTAGGGTCATTGGAGCCCTGATCTGTCCACGCTGGGGCAAGCTTTGGGGTGCGGGGGATCCGAGTTGGGGGTGTGGGTCAGGGTGAGTGTCAGGCTCAGGGTTTGCGGGCAGGGGGCCTTTGAAAGTGGCATTTCGCTGCGATGGGCACGCAGGCTTCTCCTACTCGGAAAGCTTTGCCCTGAGTTCCCAATGGTGTGGTTTCCTTCTGGGATGTTTGTCTTGAGGGCGTGGGTCAGCCTGAGTGTCAGGCTCAGGGTTGGCCGCCAGAGGGCTCAAAATTTGTGCGTTCCTTGGGATGGGCATTCAGAGTTCTGCTCTGAATGCTTTTCCGAGTTCCCTATGGCGAGTTTTCCTTCCGGGTGGCTGCCTGAGTCCCTCGATATTGCTCGGGTGTCCCGAATCTTTGGGGCTTTGGAGCCAGGTTCTGGGGACTGACCCCTCAGCAGCCAACCCAGGGTGAGGGTTAGGACATAGGGGCATGGGACGCCTGATGTGCCAGCGCTGCATCGAGGTTCCCGGGGGTGAGGGTCGAGGGTGTGGGTCAGTGTGAGTGTCTTTCGTCAGTGGTTCTTGCTCCTCTTTTCGGCCGGGGGACCGCTAAAAGTGTGGGTTCCCTGGGGTGGATATGCAGTGCTCTCCTGCTGTGAATCCGTTCCGGGGTTCCAACCAGCGGGGTTTCTTTCTTGGTGGCAAGCTGAGTCCTCTGGTATTAGTTAGGTGTTCCCTGTCCGTGGGGCTCTGGAGCGAGACCTGCGGGAACAAGGCACTCAGGAGCCCACCTAGGGTTGGGGTTAGGGCCTAGGGGCACGGCAGGCAGAGCACTCCTACTCTCAATGCTTTCAGAAGTGCCAAATGGCACATTTTACTTTGTGGTGTCAGTCTGTGTCCCCTGGTATTGCTCAGGTGGCGCAAATCCCTGGGGCATGGAGCCAGGGACCTAGGGAGAGACCTCTCAGAAGCCACGTGAGGTTTAGGGTTAGGGTTAGGGCCCAGGTGCACGGCACTCCTGGTCTGTGGGAACTATGGCGAGCTGGGATGGGCAGTGTGTCTTGAGGGTGGGATCAGGTTGGGAGTCAGGCTCACGGTTTGCCGCCAGGCGGCGCAGAAAGTGCAGTTTCGCCAGGATAGGCGTTCAGAGTTCTGCTCTGAGTGCTTTCCAGAGTTCATAGTGGTGCAGTTTCCTTCTGGGTGGCAGCCCGAATCCCTTGATACTGCTCGGGTGTCCCGGATACCTGGTGCTTTGGAGCAAGGCTCTGGGAAGAGACGCTCAATAGCCAACCTAGGGTTAGGCTTAGAGCTTAGGGGCATGACAGGCCTGATGTGCTGGTGCTGTGAATGGCCTCAGTGGTCTGAGTTGAGGCCGTGGGTCGGGGGGGAGTGTCAGGCTCAAAGACTGCGGCCTGGGCATGGTGACGTCGGGGTCCCAGATGTGTACTATTTCATGCAGATGAGTGTGCTCCTGGATGCCTGGGCCTGTTCTGGGTGCTGGAGATGTGGTCATCAAGAGACAAGTTGCGTCCCGTCCAGATGCAGTACTTGTCCCAGTGTGAGAGCACGGCAGCCAATCAGAGGGGAACAGCACCCGAGGGCGAGTGTTGTCTCTTAAATGAGGTGGTCAGAGAAGGCTTCTCTCAAACGTGGCTGTTGGCAAACAACAAAGACAAAAATTACCCAAAATACCATCAATTGCTAAGCATGGGCCATGCTCTGAAGTCTTCTTCATAAACCATCACCCCAGGACCATGAGACAACATGAGACAAGAGTGCAATCACGAGACGGTGTACAAAACCTCAGCCCTCCTCCTACGCGCCGTCGAGACCTTCAGAGTAAGGAGAGCCCAGGGAGACACCACCCATCGTGGGGGACTCCAGACGGTGTCCTGCAACGGCAAGCACGAGGGGATCTAGACAGAGCTCAGACAGGTTCCTCAGCTGTGACAGTGAGGATGGCAGCCACGGGGGACTCTCCTCCCAGCTCTTCCTCAAGTCTGAAACCACGCTAAGATGTAAAGGGTACCCTAAAGATGCTGTGCAAGAAAACAGCCATTTTCCACTGCTCTTCCCCAGGGTGAATGCAGGCCACCTGTGTCATTCCCAGCCCCTGAAGCCCAGGAGACCCCCGGGGCCAGTCGCTGCCCGGGCCACCTACACTGCACAGGACTGCAGAGGTCTCTGGAAAGTTCTTCCCCACACTGACGCAAGGCAAACCCGGTCCTGTGGTGACACTGCCCCCTGCTGGCCACGCAGCTACCAACACGGCTTCTGGAGGATGGGGTAAATTTCTGAGAAGTCATGGTTTCCACCCCCAACACTTCTGCATTTTCCACCATGGGACAGTGAAAACACAGGTGCTGGAAACATCAGAGGTGACAGAGAGGGCCCGCCCAGGCCTCCCGCGGAGTCCCCAGCAAGCCAGACGCAGTCCTGCTATTCTGCTCCCAAGCCCACGTGCTGGCCTCCCCCCCCCCCGCCTCCCCTCCTCATCACCTGCGCCCTCACCCACTCCTGGGGCAGGGTGGCCTCACCGAGGGAGCATGGCACCTCTTGCTCCATGCAGATGCAGACATGCTGTGGGAACCCCTCCACCCCAGAGGCTAAAGTGAACACCCGGATGAACACCCATCTGTCATCGTGGAGGTGGTCCCACTCCTTCCACACACACACACCGTCTGTGACTGACAGGCGAGGCCACACATCCTGAATCTAGGTGCTGCTGAGAACGTGTCTGTGGATGTGGCGAAGGCCCAGCACCAGCTGACTTTATGTGAGGCTTCCCTGAGGAGGAAGACGTGCGGCCTGTGGTCAACAGCCTTGGCCTGTGCCCTTCCTGATGGCGGGCCCTGTGGAATCCACACTCACCTAGGCTCCTGCTGCTGGACCACGGCCACAGAGGCCCTGGCACGCACTTCCTGCTCCTCTCCAGCCGTGTCTGCACCTGGACACTCGGGGTCAGAGCAGGCCCAGCAAGCCTCTTCTCCCCTGCATGGAGTGTGCTGGCATCCCCCACCTGGCACGCGACACTCTCTCCAAAACCACCAGGTACACAGAAAACCCACGAATGTGGTGGAGCTCCATGAGAAGAGGGACTGTGGGGGACTGGCACTGCGCCTGGCACGGGGAGTTCTCCATCAGCAGAATCAACGGCTGAAGGCGCTCTGTGTCAGGCCTAACAGCCCCAGGTCCCCTCACTGCCCAGTCCCAGCCCCCCAGGGGCAAACCGCAGGGTGGGGGCACCGACGGCCTGGCCTGACGCCTTCCTCATCAGGGTCTTGGGCTCGCTGGTACTGCCCACCCTTCTCGGCCCCTTTACGGGCTTCCCAGTCCTGCCTTGAGAAGGGCCAAAGAAAAATCTGGAAATGCCAAAAAATTACCTGTTTACATTAACACTTCCAAAATTTTGGTGCTTATGGGACAGATCTATTTTCAGGTAAATTTCTTTTGAAACGTGAAGCCATGTAGAATAACATCAAAATATTCATGTGTTAGGGAACCAGGTTATACATTAGCACTGAAATCAATCACTTCAGAACAAAAAGGAGCAAACATATCTCTTATTGTAACAGACATCCAGCAATCAAAGTCAATAAGGAAAGACTACTAGCCTGTTAGAAAAATCACAATAACACAGACATAAGATCACCTATGGGAAAATAAGGTATTTTATGACTTTGGGATTCTTAAGATGGGTGCAGAAACAAACTCAAGGGGAATTTACCCAATTAAGGATTTCTGTAACGGACAATGACAGTCTGGCAGAGGTGGTAGCTTCTAAAGCCAACAGGGATGCATACCTACAACATGGACTAAACAAACAGCACAGCAGAATAAAAAAACAAAAACCACAGAATAGGCAATCCACAGAGAAACATGTGAAGCCCAAAAGCAAATAAGGAGGGTCAGATGCTCCACGCCACAATCAATCAGACATGAAAATAAAGACACCAGCAAGATGCCACCGGATACCATCAGGACGGCAAATCTGAGAAGTCAGATGACCCCAGGCTGCTGTGGGCGAGGCTGGGGCTGGGCCTGCGACCTGGGACCCTTGCGACACCTGGCCATGCCAGCTCCGTGCTCCCCAGAGACACTCGGAGGACAGCACGCCTCACCAACAGCGGAGGCCTGCAAACCCACGAAAACTATGCTGCAGTTTTCAGAGATTCTGATTCCTAAACATGTCCCTGGAAGGCGGGCTGGGATGACCCAGACTGATGCCAAGGTCAGGGGTGGAGGGATTGGACACCCACCAGGGTGGGCAGCTAGGTGCCCTGAGTCACACAGAGGAAAGGGGGAATCGCCTACCGTGGAGCCTTCCTGTTCTGAAAGTGCCACCGAGCCTTGCTGAGCTCAGGGGAAACCCACACAGCCCTCCAGTGTGTGATACACCCGTGCTCCGGGACTCACAGTCTGAGGTCACAGGTATTGAGGAAAACGGTCTGAAGTGTGCTCATTTACAAACAAACGGACAGTCTGCACTGGTGCACAGAACCAGCAGATGCTATCAGCGACGCAGCACATTAACAGTGTACCACAGGCCGCACCCCTGGAGACCGACGCGCACTCACCCGCCTGCCAGACATAGCAGCCCTTCTCTGCTGGGGAAGACGTGCTGGCACTTCCGGGTGTCAATCCACCTTCTAACAACTCCATCTTCTTGCCAAAACACAGAAACACAGTCAACTGAGTTTTAATGTTTTCCTGAGGACTGTTAACCATTTTGTAGTGTTCTTTTCCACAAGCACTCCGTGAAGCGGAAGAGCAGGAATTACTGTCCGTGTGTTTTAGAAAAGAAAACTGAGGCTAAGAGCAGGATCTCGTAGGCCTACGGACACAAAGCCCATCAGTAGTAAACACAAAACATGAACACACGTCTTCTGACTAGAACGATGCCCTTTTCACATTGGACCCTGGGTAATTCTGACTCAAAACAAATCCTGACCTCAATCTGGAACTTTCTGCAGTAATCTCTCCTTTCCAATGTGGTAACAAGCATGTGTGGCTACTGGGCATCCAGAGTGTGGCTGATATAATGAGGGATTGAATTTTCAACTTAAGTACATGTGACTAGTGGCTACCACAGTGGATGGCACCACTGTAACGTACCCATGAATACAAAGAGATCTACCTTGTAGCAAAAGTAAAAAAGGAAGCAGGAAAAGAAAAGCAAAGGAACAAAGATCAAATGTATCGACAGAAAATAAATATTAAGATGGTGGATAGACTCAACCATATTAGTAATTATACTAAATGTAAATAGACTAAATCCTCTAATTTAAAGGCAGACTCTCAGTCTGGATTAAAGAAAAAACCACCAAGACACAGCTATGTCTTATTTATAAGAGACACTGAAACATAAGGACACAGAAACATCAAAAGCAAAGGGACTGGAAAAAAGACATATTGTGCCGAAAATAAACTCTAAGACAGGGAGTGTTACCAGGGATAAAGACAGACAATAAATAATAATAAGAGAGTCAAGGGCGCCTGGGTGGCTCAGTCGGTTAAGCGGCTGTCTTCGGCTCAGGTCATGTTCCCAGGGTCCTGGGATCGAGCCCCGCATCGGGCTCCCTGCTCTGCAGGAGCCTGCTTCTCCCCCTCCCACACCTCCTGCTTGTGTTCCCTCTCTCGCTGTGTCTCTCTCTGTCAAATAAATAAATAAAATCTTTAAAAATAATAATAATAAGAGAGTCAATTTGACAAAAACACTTAATACTAAACATGTATATCTAACACAATTTCAAAATTCATTAAGCAAAAATTAACAAAACTAAAAGGAGAAATAGACAATCACAGTTGTAGATTTCAACAAATTTCTCTCCATAATTAACACAGCAAGAAGACAAAAATGATGAGTAAGAATATAAACACTATTTAATCCACTCAGGCTGACTGGTATTTATGGAAACATCATCCAACCGCTGAATACACACCCTTTTAAAGTATATTCAAAACTTTAAGAAAAGAGTATAACACGTCTCAATAAATTTCAAGTATACCATCTGTCCCCGAAGAAATGAAATCTGAAATTAATGACAAAAGACTAATAGAAAGTCCTCAAATATTTGGAGATTAAGCACAATTCTAAATAAAGGGAATTGGACAATATCTGAAGTGAATGAAACAAAACAATATGCAGGAAATGGCAGGATGCAAATAGAGCAGTCACGAGGAAAATTTATAGTTCTCAATGCATGTATTTGAAAACTTCTCAGAAAGGTTTATAATCAGTGATTTAAGCTTCTGTTGTGAAAAGTTATAAATTAAACCCAGAGTAGAAGAACGGAAAAGCAAAAATCAATGAAACTGAAAACGGAAAAAAGAAAATATTAACAAAGCCAAAAGTTGGTTCTTTGAAGTAATTTTTAAAAATTAAACCCTTACAAGACATGAACAAGAATAAAACAAAGAGGGGTGCCTGGGTGGTTCAGTCGGTTAAGCGTCTGCCTTTGGCTCAGGTCATGATCCCACAGTCCTGGGATCCCCCGCATCAGGCTCCCTGCTCTGTAGGGAGGCTGCTTCTCCCTCTCCCTCTCCTGCTCCCCCGCTTGTGCCCTCTCGCTCTCTGCCAAATAAATAAATAAAATCTAAAAAAAAAAAGAATAAAGCAAAGAAAATGCACATTACCAATATCAGGAATAAAAAGGGAGGCATCACCATAGATCCTTTTAGCCCTGGAAAGCCTTCTAGGGGATATCATACCCAACTTTACACCAATAAATGGGACAACTTATATGAAATAGACAAAATACTCAAAACACCCAACCTTCCAAAACTGAAGCAAGAAGTAGTTTAAGAATATGAACACCCATAACAAAGTGGCAGCAAGAGAAATTTAGAAAAAAAATCACATTTACGAATGTACCAAAAATAATAAAATACCTTAGGGATAAATTTAACCAAGGAAATGAAAGACTTGTACTCTGAAAACTATCAGACCTTGATTAAAAACAAACAAACAAACAAACAAACAAACAAACAAACTAAAGATGACACAAGCAAATGGAAATACGTACTATGCTCATGGACTGGAATAATTAATACTGTGAAAATGTCTATAATTCCCAAAGCAATCAACAGATTTAACGCAATCCCTATCAAAATACCAAGAGCATTTTCCACAGAACTAGAAAAATACTAAAATTTGTATGGAACCACAAAAGACCTCAACTAGCCAAGGTGATCTTGAGAAAGAAGAACAAAGCTGGAGGTAGAGGTATCAGAATCACAGATTTCAGGATATACTACCAAATTGTAGTAATCATAACAGTACACAGTACTGACACAAAAGCAGACACACCGATCAAAAGAATACAACAGAGAGCCCAGAAATACACCCATACTTACACTGTCAATTAATCTATGAAGAAGGAGGCAAGAATATACAACAGGGAAAGGACAGTCTCTTTAACAAATGGTGGTGTGAAAACTAGACAGCCACATGCAAAAGAATGAAATAGGACTCTTTCTTACACCATACACAAAAATTAGCTCAAAATGGATTAATGGATTAAATGTGAGACTTGAATCCATAAAACTCCTAAAAGAAAACATATACAGTAAAATCGCCTTGACATCCGCCTTGGTAACATATTTATGGATATGTCTCTTTAGGCAATGGAAAGAAAAGTGAAAACAAACTGTTGGGACTACATCAAAATAAAAAGCTTCTGCACAGCAAAGGAGATCACTGACAAAACAAAAAGGCAATCTACTGAATGGGAAAAGTTATTGGCAAATGATACATCTGATAAGAGGTTAATATCCAAAATATATAAAGAACTTATACAATTCATCACCAAAACAAATGAACAATCCAATTAAAAAATGGGCAGAGGATCTGAATAGGCCTTTTCCCAAAGAACACATCCATGTGGCCAAAAGACACATGAAAAGATCTCAACATCACTCATCATCAGGGAAATACAAATGAAAACCACATTGAGATATCACCTCACACCGGTCTGAATGGCTAAAATTAACAACACAGGAGACAACAGGTGTTGGTGAGGATGCACAGAAAGGTGAACCCTCTTGCACTGTTGATGGGAATGCAAACTGGTACAGCCACTCTGGAATACACTAAGGAGGTTCCTCAAAAATTAAAAACAGAACTACCATATGATCCAATAATTCCACTACTGGGTATTTACCCAAAGAAAATAAAAACACTAGTGATAAAGATATCTACACCGCTATCTCTACTGCAGCATTATTTACAATATCCAAAATACGGAGGTAACCCAAGGGTCTCCCTAGATGGATAATGAAGATGTGACACACACACACACACACACACACACACACACACACACACACACACAGTGGAATATTACTCAGCCACAAAAAAGAATGAAGTCTTGCCTTTTGCAAGCATGTGGATGGAGCTAGAGGGTATTAATGCTAAGTGAAATAAGACAGAGAAAGACAAACACTACATGACTTCACTTATATGTAGAACCTAAAAAACTAAGCAAACGAACAAACAAAAAGCAGAAACAGACCCATAAATACAGAGAACTGATGGCTGCCAGAGGGGAGAGGGTTGGGGGAGGGGCAAAATGGATGAAGGGGAGTGGGTGATACAGGCTTCCAGTATGGAACAAATAAATCATGGAGAGAAAAGGTACAGCATAGGGAATATGGTCAATGGTATTGTAATACCAACACAGATGGAAGCTACACTGGTGGTGAGTATAACATTAATTTGTCAAATCACTATGTTGTACATCTGAAATTAACAGAGCATTGTGTATCAACTATACTTCGACTAAAAAAAGGGTGGCATGGATGTCCACCCTCAGTTGGCTATACTGTGGTGTGCTTTCCCCAACTGGAGCAGTGTCAGAAAAAGTACCTGAGGAGCCTCGACATCCACCCTTACCTGGCTGCAGGAGGACTCCTTCCCCTAAGTGGGATGGTGGTAGGGAAGGCCACATGAAGAGCCATCAGTAACAAGGGAAACCTTACTGGCTCAGTGGAGGGGGATGGTAACAAGACCCCCCCAATTCTCCCAGCTAGGGCACAGTTATGAGGAAGCTTGAAATCCCACTCCCAGCCGGCAGCAACAGGTGTCTGTTCCTATCCCAAGGCACAAACAAGGGCCACGTGGGGAATTGGGGCTCTCATCCTCACACAGCAGTAAGAGGAATCAGCTTCCCTTCTCCTTCCCTTCTTTCCCTCTTTCCTTTAAGAGAGAAAGAGAGAGAGTGGCGGAGGGAGAGAGAGAATCTCAAGCAGTCTCATCGCCCAGCATGGAGCCCAACGTGGGGCTTCATCGCACCACCCTGAGATCACGGCCTGAGCCGAGATCAAGAGTCAGATGCTTAACCCACTGAGCCACCCAGGCGCCCCAAGAGGAAACAGCTTCTTACTCCTGGGGCACCATGTCGGGGAAGGCTCTGCTAAAACAGAAAAACAAGATTCAGAATCTTAATACCCAAAATGTCCAGGATACAATGAAGAATCGCCATGCTAAGAAGCAGGAACATCTCTTCTTAAATAAAAAATAGAAGCAAATGCCAAAACCAGGATGAAACTGATGGAATTACTGGACAAGAATTCTAAAGCACCATCATAAAAGTATTTCCACAAGCAATTATGGACATGCTGGAAATAAATTAAAAACCACAAAGTCTTAGCAGAGAAACAGAAGACACAGTAAAGTATCCAGAAATTTTTGAACTTAGAAATACAATAACCGATAAAAAAATGGGTAGACGTAGACTGCAGCCTGAGATGACAGATAAAAGAATATGTGAAATTAAAGATCAAAGAACAGAAATTACCCAATCTGAACAACAGAGAGAAAATACTAAAAACAACAATGACAACAAACCCAAGGGTCCAAAACAAAAGACTGAACACTCATCACCACCACTCCAGCAGGAGAAGAGAAAGAGTGTGGGGCTGGAAAAGGACTCAAACAAATAATGGCTGAACATTTCCCAAGTTAGGCAAAAAGACATAAATAAGCCCATAGAGTTAAAAAAAAAAAAAAACCTAATCAGACCCCCACAGCATAAAACCAAAGAAATTACCGTGAAGTTTGTTAAACAAAGAAAAGATCTTGACAGTGGCATGAGAGACCTCACCTACAGGAGAAAACCAATTTGAATGGCAGCGCACTTCTCGTCAGAAACCATGGAGCCAGAAAGAAGTGGCACAATGGTTTTCAGTGCTCAAAGAAAAGAACTGTCAGTTTAAAATTCCACAATGAGTGAAACTTTTCTTCAGGAATAAAGAAGAAATTGAGTTATTCTCGGAGGAAGAAAACCCACAAAGAAATTGCTGCCCTAAAAGAATGTCTTGAAGAAGTCGATGGATCAGAAATGAACTGATAAGGGCAGGAATCCTAGAACATGAGGAAGGAGGGTAGAGAAACAGAAAGAGTACAAATATAGGGAAATGAAATGTACTTGCTTTTTTCTTTTGAGCTGGCTAAAATATGTATGGCACTTGAAGTAAAAATTACAAAATTGCTGTGGTTCTCAAATAGGAAAATGAAGTTAAGATAATTAACTTACAGAGGATTATATGAATCTGGTGGGGTAAACAGACATAAAGACAGTGGTTAGGTTTCTACACACCGCTCAATTGGGTAAAATGTCAACACCAGGGGTGCCTTGGTGGCTCAGGCATTAAGCGGCTGCCTTTGGCTCAGGTCATGATCCCAGGGTCCTGGGATCAAGCCCCGTATCGGGCTCCCTGCTCTGTGGGAAGCCTGCTTTTCCCTCCCCCACTCCCCTGCTTGTGTTCCCTCTCTCGCTGTGTCTCTCTGTCAAATAAATAAATAAAATCTTTAAAAAAATGTCAACACCAGCACACTGTGACCAATTATGCATATACAACGTAATACCTAGAGTGTCCGATGAAGAATATATGTAAGGACTTACATTCACAACAGTGTAGGTAAGTCACAATGGAATTATGAAGTAATATTCAGGTAACCTACAGGAGGCAGGGGGGAAAAAAGAAATGAGCAACAGAGGTAACAAGTAACACAAAAATTAAAACAGCAGATTTAAGTGTTTTTACACCACACTAATAATTACATTGCTAGGATGGCAAAACTGCTCCAGGTTCTTGAGGCAGATGCTTAACTGACTGAGCCACCCAGGCGCCCCAATTTTTGAATGTTTAATAAACATTGCATTCCTGGAATAAACTCCACTATTATTATAGTGTATTACCCTTTTCCTATCTTATTGGATTTCATTTGCTAAAATTAAAAATAAACCGGTGCATTTATGTTCATGAAGAATATTGGTCTGTAGTTTCCTTTTCATGCAACATCTCTGTGTTAATCTCACTATCAGGATAATGCTGGCTACATAAAATAAGTTGGGAAGTGTGTTCCATGTTTCAGCTTTTGGGAAGAGTTAGTGTAAAATTCATATTATTTCTTCCTTGCATGGTAGGCTTTGCCAGTAAAGCTATCTGGACCTTGAGTTCACTTTGTGGAAGGGCATGGGATTGGGAATTCAGTTTCTTTCATAGGTATTTAGTAAGCAATTCGGGCCATCTGTCTTCTTGAATGAGCTTTGGTAGGTTTTATCTTTCAAAGAATTTATCCCTTTCATCTAGCTAGTCAGATTTATAGGCACAAGATTGTTCATAGTTTTCCCTTATTATCTTTCTAATGACTGCCCGTCTGCTGCATTTGTGCTGATGCCATCGTTCTAATCCCTAATATTGGTAATTTTTAATTTTTTCTCCTTTCCCCCCTTGGTTAGTCTGACTAAAGTCAGCTGTACTGGTTCTTAAGGAACCAGCTTTACTTTCATTAACTTTCTCTATTTGTTTTTGCTGTTTTCTATTTCATTGATTTCTTCTGTTATTTCTTCTACTTTGGGCTTAATTCATTCTTTTACCAGTTCCTTAAAGTGGGAGCTGAGGTCATTGATTTGAAATCTTCTTTTTCTTCTAATATATTTAACACTATAAATTTCTCCCCAAGTAGTGACATCCCACATTTTATGTTAGTTATACATTTTTTAGTTAGTTCAAAATAATTTCTAATTTCCCTTTTGATTTCATATTTGATGCATCAATTATTGAGAAGCATGTCATTTAGTTACCAAATAGTTGGGAATATTTCTGTTATTGAGTTATAATTTAATTGCATATTATGGTCAGAGTACATATTTTGAATAGCTTGATTCATTTTAAACTTTCTTAGACTTGTTTTATGGCCTAGGATGTATTCTATCTTCATCAATGTTCTGGGTATACCTGAAAAAGATGTATGTTCTTCTGTTTGTGGTGGAATATTCTATAAATGGCAATTAGTTCAGGACAGTTGATAGTGTTCACATTTTCTATATCCTTACCGATCTTCTGTACATTTGTTCTATAAATTATTGAGAAACGTTATTGAAATCTCTGAATTGTAAATTTGTCTACTTCTTGTAGATTATATATATTTTATCAGTTATATTGATAAAATAATTCACATACCATACAGTTTACCTGTTTAAACTGTGTAATTCAATGGCTTTCAGTAGATGCAGAGAGTTCTGCAACCATCACCACAACCAGTTTTGGAACATTCTTATTCCCCAGGGTGCCTGAGTGGCTCAGTCCTTAAGCATCTGCCTTCGGCTCAGGTCATGATCCCGGGGTCCTGGGATCGAGGCCCACATCGGGCTCCCTGCTTGTCAGGAAGCCTGCTTCTCCCTCTCTCACTCCCCCAGCTTGTGTTCCCTCTCTCGCTGTCTCTCTCTCTGTCAAATAAATAAATAAATTCTTTAAGAAAAAAAAAGAACATTCTTATTCCCCTACATTCCTCTAAATCCCCACCCCTTAGCTGCTAGGAACGTAAAATAGTGCATTCCCTCTGGAAATAGCCAGCTTCTCAAAAAGTAAACATAGAATTTTCATATTACCCAGGAATGTCACTCTTAGGTACATATCCAGAAGACTTGAAAACAGAGACCCAAAGATATTTGGACACCAGTGTTCATAGCAGCACTATTCACAATAGCCAAAAAGGGGAAACAACCCAAGTGTCCATCAACAGATGAATGAGTAAACATGCTGTAGATAGGGCGCCTGGGTGGCTCAGATGGTTAAGCGTCTGCCTTTGGCTCAGGTCATGATCCCAGGGTCCTGGGATCGAGTCCCGCATCGGGCTCCCTGCTGGCTTCTCCCTCTGCTTCTCTCTCTCTCTCTGTCTCTCATGAATAAATAAAAAAAATAAAATCTTTAAAAAAAAACATGCTGTAGATACATACAAAGAAATATTATTCAGCCATGAAAAGGAATGGAGTTCTGATACATGGAACTATATTAACGATCCTTGAAAATATTTTAAGTGAAATAGACCAGATACAAAAAGGACAAATATTGTATGATTCCACTTACATGATGTATCTAGAATAGGAAATTCATAGGGACAGAAAGTAGAATAGAGCTTACCAGTGCACAGAGGAGGGCAGAATGGGGAGCTATTGCCTAATAGTTAGAGTTTCTGTTTGGAATCATGAAAAAGTTCTGGAATTGATAGTGGTGGTGGTTACACAACACTGTGAATGTCCTTAATGCCACTGAATTGTACACTTAGAAATGGTTAAAATGTTAAACTTTGTTATTTATATTGTAATTAAAAAATTACACTACAAAAAAGGCAAATACAAAAGAATGCAGGAATGGAGAGAAGATGGGACAGAAAAATAGAAGACAGGTTTGTCATAGGTGCCGCCCCCTGCATTGTGTGCCTACCCACGCGACTGGCCAAGTTCTGCTGATGGGGCTGGGCTGCTGCGGATGTGGGTCAGGTATGCTGATCCAAGTAGCTAGGCATCTGCACAGTTAACTTTCCTGAACAGGTGGCAGTCCTGCAGTTTATGTACCCACTGGCATTTCCTGTGATTGGGTCAGTGTTGCAAGTGGAGAGGTTCGTTGCTGGTGGTGCGCAGAGGCGGGTACCCAGACTGTAAGAATAGGAGAACCCCTTGAAGACTGATTCCAAGAACACCTCCAAAGAGGACTTCCCTGGGGATATCTTCAACGTGTCCACCTTTGACTGCTTCAGATCGGAAAAAAAAAAAAAAAACTTTGATTCTTAGAGTCACTTACTTCAGCTATTCAAGGTGATATTGAGTAAGTTAAGAAACAGCTAGACTTACCAGAACATTTGGAACTCAAAGAAGACAATGTCTTCCAGGTTCCTAAAGGAAACTAATGAATGGCCACTGGGGAGAAATCATCTGTCTTATTTATTCATCAACTGCTTATAAGTGTGCAACTTGTTTTGGTTATATTACTAAAGCTGTGTATTGGTTTAAAGAGTATAAAGTATTTACCACATTATGCTTTAAGTTAAACCCATCATGCGTCAGTATTAAAGAGTCATCCTAAAAAAAAAAAACAAGATTTTTTAATGTATATGTTAGTTAAAAACGCTTTCAAAGCTTTCTAAAATATACCACTAGAAAGGTCTTAAAACTGCCTTATGATGGAAATAAAATGCATCCTTTACTATAAAAGGCAAGTTTTTAATTTGAGTTGAGAACTGTAAAATCCAGCATGGATGCCATCGAATAATACGCGCTCTAAACAGAGAAGGCTTAGAAAAGCAAATGCACTGAAAAAAGGATTCATGTTTATGACAAACCTAAGGGGAAAAATCCAGACTTTGTATTTTGTATGTATTTTGAATTAATGCTTTATTATTGACATAAAGACCTGTGGCATTTCATTTTATTCAGTTCCTTCATGAGATCAAATCATTGTACCACTGTCCATGTTCGTATAGATCTACATCAATTCTAAATAGTCTAGGTTCCCTCCTTCTTCCAAGTTTTGTCCATATATATATTTTTAAAGATTTTATTTATTTGCCAAAGAGAGACAAAGCAAGAGAAGGAACACAAGCTGGGGGAGTGGGAGAGGGAGAAGCAGGCTTCCCATGGAGCAGGGAGCCAGATGTGGGGCTCAATCCCAGGACTCTGGGACCATGACCTGAGCTGGAGGCAGACGATTAACAACCGAGCCACCCAGGCACCCCTCCATTTTTGTAAGACAAAGTAAAATGACTTTTTCATTCCATAGTTCTCATTTTTGTGTTAATACTTCTCACTCCTTTGTCAGAGTACATATTCTTCAACATTTACTTGACTTAGGTTCTTCTTTCCTTGAAATGACTGTCAGGGTCAGTCATTGTCCATTTAGATTATTTTGCAACCATAGTTATGAGAGATTGATTGTTTATACCATTTCATCCTTTCACTGTATTAATGATGATGATCATGTATATCTGTATTGATTAGAAAAAAAAACTTTTGTCTTTAGGTTTCTTCGGGATTTAAATGAATAAATAGCAGTTCACTTATATATCCAACTCAAAGAACACAAAATGCTTGTTTTCCCCCTGGGAAAACTATTTAAGAGCCAATTAAATTATGAAATATTTAGAAGGTTATTTATTTTCATGTAATGATTTGCTCCTAAGCAAGTCTAAGCTGTTATAGGTGTGTATGCACTGTAATTTGATGTCATTTTAAAGAGAGCTTGTAGCTTGAAAGAAAGGCATAATAAAATTGTAGTTAAAAAATCTTCATACTGATACATTTTTCTTCAACTATGTGATTTTTATTTAAATATTTTATTTATTTATTTGAGAGACAGAGAGAGCACAAGCAGGGGGAGCAGCAGAGGCAGAGGGAGAAGCAGGCTCCCCGCTTAGTGGGGAGGCCGACATGGGGCTCTTGATCCCAGGACCCTGGGATCACGACCTGAGCCGAAGGCAGACGCTTAATGTATTAAGGCACCCAGGTGCCACAACGATGTGATTTTTGATCACTTGAGTCCTTTTGTTTACACTGGTAGAAGTTTGAGATCACTGCATATTTAGAAGCTAAGATTACTGATTGCTTTGGGCTCCTGAAACAGTTGAATGTATCATCGTTCACCTGAGCGACAGATCTGGTGGGCGTCTTGGGGTGGGGGGAAGAAGTGTATAGAAGATACCTTTAAAGGTGATGATATTATAAATCAGTTTCCCTAATTTGCATAAATTAATGAGCTGTTTGCACTAAAGACATTTACAAAGTATATAGGAAAATATCTAAAACTGATGTTGAGGTACCGGGACATGGATAAATGCAACTGGGTCGTGTTTTCCTTTTTGGTGTAGGAATTTGTGGCAAACAGAATAGCTTGTGGCTTTTTCATTTCTTCTTTAGTAAAATATTGGTTCATCTCCCCCTCTGATTTACTCCCCTTCATCCTTCCCCTCCTGCTATCTTCTTCTTTTTTTTTTTTTTCTTAACATATATTGCATTATTTGTTTCAGAGGTACAGATCTGTGATTCAACAGTCTGGTACAATTCACAGCACTCACCATAGCACATACCTTCCCCAATGTCTATCACCCAGCCACCCCATCCCTCCCACACCGCCACCACTCCAGCAACACTCAATTTGTTTCCTGAGATTAAGAATTCCTCATATCAGTGAGATCATATGACACATGACTTTCTCTGATTGACTTATTTCACTCAGCATAACACCATCCCCTTCCATCCACGTCATTGCAAATGGCAAGATCTCATTCCTTTTGATGGCTGTATAATATTCTATTGTGTATATATACCACATCTTCTTTATCCATTCATCTGTCGATGGACATCTTGGCTCTTTCCACAGGTTGGCTATTGTGGACATTGCTGCACATACCCCTTCGGATTCCTACATTTGTATCTTTGGCGTAAATACCCAGTAGTGCAATTGCTGGATCGTATGGTAGCTCTATTTTCAATTGTTTGAGGAACCTCCATACAGTTTTCCAGACTGGTTGCACCAGCTTGCATTCCCAACAAGAGTGTAGGAGGGTTCCCCTTTCTCTGCATCACCACCAACATCTCTCCTTTCTTGGCTTTTAATTTTAGCCATTCTGATGGGTGTGAGGTGGTATCTCATTGAGGATTTGATTTGGATTTCCCTGATGCCGGTGATGTTGAGCACTTTTTCATGTGTCTGTTGGCCATTTGGATGTCTTCTTTGGAAAAATGTCTGTTCATGTCTTCTGCCCATTTCTTTATTGGATTATTTGTTCTTTGGGGGTTGAGTTTGATAAGTTCTTTATAGATTTTGGATACTAGCCCTTTATCTGATATGTCATTTGCAACTATTTTCTCCCATTCTGTCAGTTGTCTTTTGGTTTTGTGGACTCTTTATTTTGCTCTGCAAAAGCATTTTATCTTGATGAAGTCCCAATAGTTCATTTTTGCCCTGGCTTCCCTTGCCTTTGGCGATGTTTCTAGGAAGAAGTTGCTGTGGCTGAGGTCGAAGAGGTTGCTGCCTGTGTTCTCCATTAGGATTTTGAGGGATTCCTGTCTCATGCTTAGGTCTTCTGACCATTTGGAGTCTATTTTTGTCTGTGCTGTAAGGAAATGGTCCAGTTTCATTCTTCTGCATGTGGCTGTCCAATTTTCCCAACACAATTTGTTGAAGAGACTGTCTTTTTTCCATTGGACATTCTTTCCTGCTTTGTCAAAAATGAGTTGACCATAGAGTCGAGGGTCCATTTCTGGGGTCTCTATTCTGTTCCATTGATCTATGTGTCAGTTTTTGTGCCAGTACCATACTGTCTTGATGATGACAGCTTTGTAATGGAGCTGGAAGTCCGGAATTGTGATGCCGAGGGAGTGGGATTTTTTTAGGTCACTGTAACTGTTGGTCCCCTGGGGGTGGGCAATTCCTGTTCTGCTCTTAACGTTGTCTCTAGCGGTTGGAGTGTGTATTACAATCCCATAGGAAAATGGCAGGGGGGTTACAGTGGTCGGCAGGCTATTGTTATTGATGATTTTTATGGGTGGGTTCCATATGATGAGATGTGAGATCTTATGGATAGGGATCCTCATTAAGGGCCCGTAAAGAGTGCTTTTTCTGAGTTTAATAGTAGATATACTTTTATTATTTTTAATAGCCCTCCTTCTTCTTGGTACCCCAATGAGCAGTGCATTACAATAATGCCTGCATTTTATCCGTGTGTGGATGAGTGTTTGAGAATGGAAAATGTTGGCAATGCCTCTACAAATTGTACACTGGAACATCCAGAGAATAAAATTGTATTTTTGACAACAAAATAGGAAGTATCGTCCTGTAATTCTTAGCTTAAACCAGGGGAGGGGGCCTTTTTTGTGGTATTGGTAAAGAGTACCGTAGTCCTTCCTAGGGAACATTATCAGACTCTATTGGGAACTTGGTCTTTGTTATTGTAGAAGAATCAGGAGTTGACAAATTATTTGTCTCCTGTTTCATTTTCCAGGAACATTTCCACAATATTTGGTTTCACACCTCTGCCATTGTGAAATCATCCCAGATTTGGCACCAGCTCACCCTTCTGTGCAAAGGGTATGTTTGAACCAAGAAAAAAGCAGCTTCTGGGTGACTGGGAGTCTCTAGGATCAGAATGCTGTTGGTAAGAAGTTACTGTGATCCTAAATTCTGAACAAGCTCCTGACATCCACACTAAATAGAGTTCAGATTTAGAAACTTCAGATAGAAATTTTGTGTCCATGATGACAACTAAAGAACACGTGTGATCCTTAAACTGAACTCTAACCCTTAACTTTAACCCTAAAAGCTAACGTGACCCTAAACCCCAAACTGGAACCCTGAATCTCAAACCTGAAACTGAACCCCACACCCAAACTCTGAACCCAAGTCCTGAATCCAAGCCCTGAACCACGAACCCAAACCCTGAACCAGAACTCTGAGTCATGAGCCCTGAACCCAAACCCCAGCAAGAACCCAAACCCAAATGTGACCTTAAACTTTATCCCCTAAGCCCTAAGTCTTAAACCCTAAATCATAAGCCTAAAGCCCTAAGCTCTCATCCTAACCATTAACCTCACCCTCACCCAAAACCCTCACCCTCACACTGATCCTAAACCAAAACCTTGATTTAGAACTATGACCCAAACCTGAACCTGAACCCAGAACCAAACCCTTGACCACACTTTGTTTATGCATTCACCATGGATGGACATTTACATGGTTTCTACCTTGTGATTATCGTGAACATTGTTCGGGTTTGGGGGCTAGGGTTAGGGTCTTGGGCTGGGGTTAGGACCAACTTGAGATCAAGTTTGGGTCGGAATCATGTTCAGTCAGGGCCAGGGCAATTTTTGAGTCAGGACTGTTGTCATTCCGTATTGTTTCCAATTAATTGTTTCTTAGCTATTTTTGGAGAAGTTGGGGGGATACTAGGCTCCATTCAGCTTGAATTTTCAGAATTTAATGGCTTCAGCTGGACCCAGGGAGCGAGCAGGTGTTTCCATTGAACGGGGAGCTCACCTTGTCCTGCACTGCCTCCCCCGCCTGCGGAGGGCGCACGACCCCAGCTCCCGCCCGGAGCCCAGAGCCCGGCCTGCGCAGCCGCCGTGACAGGGGCGGACCTCAAAACCTGAGGTGGAGGCTTCTGGGGGCCGTGGGGCGCTTCCACGCTGACAGGAGCCCGTCCTCCTCAGGACTCGCTGTGGAGGCTTCTAGAGGACACGGGGCGGTGTCCACACGGACAGGAGCCCGGCCTCCTCAGGACCTGCTCTGGAGGCTTCTGGGGGCCGTGGGCCGTATCCACGCTGACAGGAGCCCGGCCTCCTCAGGCCCCGCCGCGGGAGGAGAAGGTGAGGAGAAGCCGTCTGAGCGGGGACCGCGGAGGGGGCCCGAGCTCACAGGACGCAGCGGAGGAAGGGCGGGTGCGCAGACCGCGGGGTGTCCGTGGCTCTGTGTGCGGTGACGTGGGGTCCCCGGGGTGCCGTGCGCGGGGCTGTCGGGGCTCCGCTCTCCGGCCTCGGATCCGCTGCGGCGGCCCCCGCGTCCGTGTCCACGCGCACCCGGAGTCGGTTCCTGGGCTGCTCCCGCGGTCTGCGGTCCGGGCCGGCCGCCCGCCGCTGTGCTCCGGCTCCCCCGCCTCGGCCCCGCGGCTCCTCCCCGCGTCCACACCCGCGTCAGGGCTGTGGGTTCCGTGTCTGCGAAGACCCCGCTGGAGGCCCGTAGCGGCGGCGCGGACTCGGCGGACGGCGGGGGGAGAGTAGACGTGTCCGCAGCGTGCGCTCTGCCCTGAGCGCGGGGCGTCTTCCCGGCGTGTCTCCCTCGACGTCCGCGGTCCGTGTCTCACGGGGTCGGAGGGCAGGTGTGTCGGCTCCTGGGGACGTGTGCTCCTCGGTGTGTGGTTCTTCTCGATGCGGCTGTGAAGGAGCCTGTGCTCCGCGGGTCTCGTCCTGACGGTGTGTGAGGAGCGCCTGGAAATGCACCGGATTTTTGTCTCTCGGTTTTGCTCCTGGCCAACTTACCGAGTTTATCCGTCCTGTTGACCTTAAACTGAAAGTGCCGGTCGTTTTACCAGCAAAATGGGTTTATTTGGGAAGAGCAGAGACTTGCCGTCCGGGACAAGCCAGCTCCGGCCACATCGCGGACGAGAAAGGACGGAGAGGAACAGCATGTCGTGGAGAAGGAGGAGGCAGCGGGGGGCGCTGTTCCGACGGGAAGTCCGCCGGAGAGAAGCCGGCTTCGGGGTGACGGCGGCTCGCCCCCCTGAGCTGCGGGGAGCGTGGGGTTCCTGGAGGAGCGGACACCTGCGTCCTCCGCTCCGGGGCCTGTGACTGATGGGTGTCTCCCGTGGAGGCTTCCGACCCTGGGCCTGTGACTGACGGCCGTTCCCGTCCCTGACCCTGAGCGGCGGGCTCCCCCCTCCGGCCTCCCCCGCTGGCGTCCCCAGTCCACGTTCCTGAGGTGCCCGTCTTGCATTTTCACAGTTCTAACCAGGTTTTGGGGGAGGGTTGTGGAAAATGGGAATTCCAGATCCCACTGCTTCTGCTGCACCCGAGACACAGGGGCTGCTGATTGAATCCTCCCGCGACTCTCTTGCTATCATGTGGCCTCCTTCAAGGGCGAGTGGCCTCTCCACGGTGGGGGAACCGGGTCTGGGAGGGCGCGGCCTCCATCCTGAAGTCTGGTGTCCTCTCTGCTTCCGTGACCTGGTGCTGACGTGGTGGTTTGAAGAGTCGTGGACTCTGCGGTGATTTCAAAGTGCGGTCAACCTGTCACCGCAGCGCAAATACGCTTTACCTCCACCACTCAGACCCCCAGCTCTCGTCTCCTTACCACATTTACCACTTCACACGGGGTGCTTCAGGGCGTGTTACCCCAAACAGGGACACTGTCCCGCGGAACCACCACATACCCGTAAATGAGGAAATCATTACAGTCTCCACATTATAACCCAGACCACAGGCCCACTTCCACTGCCACCACCTGCCCCACATCCGAAATGGCCTTTTCCATTCAGATCCAGTTTTCTTTTTCTGGAACTGCTCCGAGACTTTCCCTTATTTTCACAACCCTGATGGATTTAAGGATTTAAGGATGGATTTAAAGCCATTTCACCTTTGATTATCTTTTTCAAGATTGTTCTGGCTAACTTGTGGTCCCTTGAAATTCCATATGACTGTTAGGATTTGCTTGTGCATTTCTTCCCAAAGGCCTTTGTGAATTTTGTTGGGAACACATTGAATTTCCACATCGCCTTGTGTTCTACTGCCATCTTATCAATAGCATGTCTTTTCCTCACCATGGGGTGTCTTCAGAATTATTTAGGTTTCCCTTACTTTCTTTCAGCAATTTTTGTAACATTCAGTGTACAAGATGTGCACCCTGATTACTTCTATACCTAAAAATTTGTTAATGTTGGTGTTCCCTAAAATGGAATTGTTTTCTTAAATTCCTTTTTGGATGATTCATTGCTAGTGTACACAAATAAGAGAGATTTTTGTGTATTGA
The DNA here is from genome assembly GCF_037043125.1 of Eumetopias jubatus. Classification (NCBI taxonomy): domain Eukaryota; kingdom Metazoa; phylum Chordata; class Mammalia; order Carnivora; family Otariidae; genus Eumetopias; species Eumetopias jubatus. Next base: position 225,831 of record NW_028274955.1, read on the forward strand.
TATTTTGTCCTGTAACTTTGCTGAATTAGGTAGCTGGCTGTAATCATTTTTTGTTGATTCTTTAGGAAGCTCTTTATAAGATGATGTCATCCCTGGTCTCTGAATAGACAGAGTTCTAGTGTTTCCTTTCACATGTGGATGCCTTCTTTCTTGGCTTATCCTTCTGGGTAGAACTTTCAGTCCAATATTGAGCAACAGGTGAAAACCAGCAACCTGTCCTTGTTCCTGATTTCAGACTAGAGCTGTCCATCTTCAGACTTAAGCATGGTGTTTGCTAGAGATTTAATGAGAAAATTACTCCTTACTCCTGCTTTTGTGAGTATTTATATCAGCAACAGACTTTGGACTTTGGTTAGAACATTTTCTGCATCAATTAATATGACCACATGATTTATTAAAAATTCATTGTGCTGTATAACATTGCTTGTTTCACTCTATTGAATAACCTTTGAGGTGTTTGTGCAGAGCCACTTGCTTAGGGTGCACAGTCTATTTATGAGCTCTTGGTTTTGCAATTCTTCTGATCTAGCTTCTTACATCTCTTTTAAGAAAGGTACAGGAATGTATTTTGCTGATTTTGTGGGGTTGGTAATAGTGGTTAGGGCTAGGGTTAGGAGTTAGGGATTAGGTTTAGGGTTAGGGTCTCCCTGTCCCCTGCTGCACAGAACCCATTCTCCTCTGTAACTAGAGTGATATTTTCGGAACATAACCTTTGGGCCTTTCTGTGGTCTGCTCCCCTCCTGCCCGTCCTCTCCAGCCTCACCTCTTCCACCACGGCCCCCCCTTCTGTGGGCCACCCAAGTGTGTGGTCGTCCCACATGTGCCCTAGGCCTGACTACAAGGTTCCTGCCTTGGTTTTAAATGGCTATTTCTGTGCTGGTGTTTGTGAAATGTGGGCATTCGCTCTGTCTGGATGTGCATCCCCTTGGGATTCCTCAGTGCCCACCAGTGGGTTTGCACTTGTGCACTTTCTCTGGACCAGCTGCCTGCACTGTGTCTTAGCAAGCACTTACTGAGCTCAGTCACCCAACAAGGGGCAGAGCATGAGAGCGAGAACTAAGATACAGGCTCCCTGCTACTGGGCCCTCCAGGGACTCGCGATGGCCCCGACGTCCTGACTCCTTTTGTATTGTGATATAAAGGACATACAACTGATACCATGAAGCACGTTTCAGTGGCAATAAGTATATTCCCTGTTCTGCACCGGCTACCTCTGTCCATCGCCACAATGTTTTCATCATCCCAAACTGAACCTCTACCCACGAAACCCTAACCCCCCATTCGCCTTCCCCAACCCCGGCACCCAGCAGCTCCTTCCACCTCTGTGAATGGGAGTGCTCTCCATCCCTCCCAAGTGGGGTCCTCCGGTGTCGGTCCGTTAGGGACTGGCTTATTTCACATAGCATAATGGCTTCAAGGTCTGTCCCTGTGAGCCGGAACCTGACCCACTTTCCCCCCAAAAGTGTGGCTCAGCCCTCTCCTGTCTGAGCCGAACTTCCTCAGTCCCCTCTGCTCCCCTCACCTTCCTCCTCAGCCTGAAGATGATCCCAGCCAGTCTGCAGCTTTGAAGACCTGCTCAGTCCGGATGCCAGGCACATAACCCGGGGGCCCCGGTCCTCACCTATACCCCATCTGTCTATGTCAGGTTCCTGCTGCCCTCCCCCAACTGACCAGCTGTAACTCCCACAGGTGTCCCCATCTCAGGAGAGGGAAACACCAAGTCCAGACCCTTGGAGTCCTCTGGGACTTCTTGCTTGCTACCAACTCTCCCAGTAGTGAAGTGGCTACTGGAGGACATTCAATGTCAAAAAGATTTAAAGGCATACGTGAGTCTCTGCTGCCTAAGGCAATGGATAACAGTTGGGGCAAATAGAAACCAAGCATAATCACAGGAAGAAAGGCTGAGGAATGAGGAGCTTTAGGGATGAAGGGTCTGGAAGCTCTGACGGCCCCTACCTGAACTTCAGATGCTCTTCAGTTACTCCGGTGCCTCTGGTATCTTCCTGGAAACCTGACATGGCTGTTTTCAGACAGCTCGTCCAGCAGTACCCTCAGTTTCTGGGAGGTGAATTTGCTGGAATCCGCAGGGTGTACTGCTGCCCCACCGGGATCGCGTTTTGAAGGTGCTTTGTCCGGGCATCTGAGGATGCTACAATGCCCAGAGGCAGGTTTCCAGAAAGCGCACTGGGGTCCGTGGCATCCTACTGTTTTCGAATCAAAGCCCTGAGATCTTTAAAATGCCAGCAATGTTACAGCATGGGCCAGAAAAGCAAATGTCCCTGTGCACCCAACACCACCTAAACTATTGGGCATTTCTTGTCACTTGAGCTGAGCACAAAGGATTGGGAGTCGGGGCTTGAGGAGGGTCTGGGCCAGACTTTGTATTTGGGAGACAAAGACCATCCAGACAAGCTTATGCTGAGCCTGAGGAGGGGGGTCTGTTTGGAGACCCCAGTTGCAGGCACTGCTGTCCACGGATTATCCCTCAGCCTGCCCCAGTGCACCTGCTGCTGGGGGAGAGCCTGCCCCCTCCTCTCTGCCTGAGGGCTCTCTCCTGTACCAGGTGCCTCTTTCCCTGCGAGCCACTGCCATCCTGCAGCCTGGGAGGGTGGACACCCTGAGTTCCTCCAGCTACTGGGGGAGCACCTGCCCCCTCCTCTCTGCTTGAGGGCTCTCTCCTGCATCAGATGCACCTCCTCTCCTGCCAGTCACTGTCAGCCTACAGCCTCGGTGGGTGGATACCCTGACAACCCCCAGCCCGGTGGCCAGAGCCAGTGTGACATTGTTTCCCAGCAGGCCTTTATGCCATGTCGCCACAGTGCTCACTCTCCTCCTGCAGGCTCACTGTGCCACATCCTCCCTCAGTCTCCCTGGGCCCAAGTCTTCTTCTGCTTGCGGACCATCCTTGACCCAGGCTCCACACGCTGGGACTGGGAGCAGGTTTCTGGACCTTCTGGAATCTCGCTTCCGTGCCCATGACATGGGCACAGTCCATCCTCACAGACTGCGCAGAGGAGACCCAGCGCAGGAAAAGGCAGGCCACTACAAGGGAGATGGCAAGTGACCCCAGAAGAAGCACACAGTCCTTGCAAAAAGCACCGGGCTCACAGGACCCAGCATAGGATGTGGGCGTCAGGCCAGGGGGCACAGGGAATCCTGGAGGGGGTGACCCTGTCGGGGAGGCCATGGAAGGGTCCCAGAAGAAGCAGGAGACAAGGAAGACGACAGGACACAGCTTCCCAAGGAGTTTGATGGAAGGATCAGAGAATTGCAGAGACCCTTGGGAAAACTCAGACCCTGGAGATGTTGGCTGAAATGCTGGCATTTGGTCCGAAATGTTGGGTCACAACACCGCAGTCGACACTGGATGATTTAGTCTTTGTTGGTTCTAGGAATCAGTAGGTACCTGCCAGTGGAACTCACATTGCATGAAGTCTAAGATATACTTACTTTTCATTACTTTTCAGGACTAGATTTTTCTAGAGGAAGTGCTAAGTTTGGGTCTTCCATTCTTTTCTTTGTGCAACTGGCCTGTGTTTTCAGGAGCACATTCCTTGTGCTCATCACCACTCCTAGCCCTGAGAATTGCCCCTGTCTCCATCTCAATGTTCCCAGGGGCAGGGTGGCAGGAGGGGTGGGTCTCAGGAGGGGCTTCCCAGATCCTGTGTCCCGGATGACACCGGGACAGTAGCTGCAGGGCATTCTGTCATGAGGACTGGGACAGTGGATCCCATCCATCTCCTTGGGCATTAGTGTTGTTCCATTCCCTGCTCTCTCCAGCACCGCTGTGATGAACACTCCTGACAATACGTGTGTGAAAAACCGAACCAGAGTTTCCGAGGTTGAGTCCGAGGCTGAGGATGGGTGCACCTGTGGCCTGGGATGGGTGCTGCTCACTGTTCTCCCAGACAGGGGTGCCTGTCACCGTTCTCTCTGGGGGACCTCTACTTCCTCACGTTCTCCCCAGGGCTGCTGGTCCCCAGACCAGACACCTGCCAGTCTGAGGGTGACCAGCGCTGCCTCCATAGGGTTTCCTTTGCCGGAGTCCTTCCGCAGGAGCTTCCGCATCTCTGACACATATTCCCTGCATGCCTATCCTTCTGCCTTGGACTTGCATTTGTTTGGTCTCCATCCCTGTGGAACCCAGTGACTTGGAGCGTGGTTTGGACCAGAGTCAGGTGAAACCTTTCTCTGGCCTTGGGTTGTGAGCAATACTTTTGCCCTTTGTGGTGTGCCGTCCAGCTTTCTGCATTTCCCTGGTTTCTGTGTGGGTCTCAGGAGGAACCAGCACTGTCCTGTCTGGGTTCAGGCTGTGGTGTCCCAGCAGGACCAGGGGTCTCGGCCCTGAGATTGTTCCCACCATTCCCTTTAGGAATTGTAATCAATGTAATCTATGATTACATCTGATATGTAATCCATCGGGGATGTCAATATCAAATGAGGGAAATTTTATGACAAATAAACACAGAAGAAAATGAGTCCCGTTTGAAAATAGGGGGGCAGAGACAAAGGCCACTATTGCGTGATTCCACTTACAGAAACATCAGGAATAGGTAAAGGAACAGAGAGAGAAAGCAGCTTAGGGGTTGCCATGGTCTGGGCTGGAGGAGAAATGGGCAGGGAGGGCTTCTGGTTCGGGGACTCCTTTGGGGAATGAGATATTCTGCGGCAATATTCTGGGGTGTGGTGGCACAGCGTTGGGCATGTACTTAATGCTTATGACGTGTTCAATTGAAAACAAGTAATTTTATTTAAAACAAATAATACACAGTATATAGAACATGGAAGGATAAAATAACAGTTAATATGTACCAGAGAGAAAGAACATAGGGGGAGGGGATGAAACAATCGGGCGGGGTCTCGTGTTCCAGCGATGGACATAAGGGTAATTGTACAAGGAGCTCCCCCTGCAGGGCTGTGGGCTCTGGATGTGGCCGTGTGAGCCCTGCAGGAGCAGGAGTAGGGGCAGGGGTTAGTATAGGGGCAGGAGCAGGGGCAGGATCTGGGTCCGAGGCAGGAGCAGTGGCTAGGGTGGGGGAAGGGGGAGTGGCAGGAACTGTAGCAGGGGCAGGGGCTGGGGCAGGATCAGGTGCCAGTTCTTCCGGGACAGCGCCAGGCTCTCCGTGGGCAGGTGCCGGGTCACCTGCCGGCTCCTGGTCCCCTACTGAAGTCACTGCAGGCACCAGCCCTCCCTCCAGATCCGGCTCTAGCTCCTCAGGTGGTGGAGCAGCTGTGAGAGGAGTTAAGCTCACCCACGTGCTTACTCTCTTTGGGCTTTTGCAGAGACAGAGCCCAGCCCAGGCTCTCCCAGAGAAGCCACAGCCGGGAAGGACCCCTCACGGGGACGTCTCCCCAACTGCAGTCCACCCGCTGTGTGCTCTGTGCCCAGTCGTTGCTCCTGGCCCCACACCAGCCTCTGGTGGCTCCTCCCTGTGGGGCCAGCACCAACCCGTCCCCACACACCACAAACACCCAGCCCCAGGCTTCTCACCCTCGGCCTCGGCCTCCGTGGGCTCCTGCTCCTGGACCACTGTCCGGTGAACAACCACCTGGGACAGTGGTCCATGTGGTGTCGGAGGTCTTGCCTGGCAATTCCCCAGCACCATTCTCGGGATGCCTGTGGGGTCAACCCCTCTGTCACTCTGTCAGGGAGGAGGGCATGTCTGCCAGCTGCCTCTCCATGTCCTCCGTGGCCTTCTGCAAAGACAGGGACCGGTAGCCAGCCCTGAGGCGTCACAGCCCTGTCCGGCCATCCACACTGTCCTCCTGCCCAGTCCCCTGCTGCTCCCAGATCAGACACACACCTGTGCGCGCACAGCCCTGCACCCGGGATGCAGTGACCCATCCCTGCAGGGCTATCGGGATAAACCTCGGGCAGAAGGGTCAGCGCCCACACACCCCATCCCACACAGCCAGCCTTGACCTTGAACATAAAAGTGCCCACCGGGTATCTGACCCCTCATCAGCCTGCTCCTGCTCGGGGTAGCCCCACACCCATGACCCCCCTTTACACACAAACTCACACACAGGCGCACACACTCACAGACACACAAACACACACAGACACACACCCCCATCCACATACGTGCACACACACTCACACACAGACACACACACACACACACACAGAGGGAGGGCACCTGGGTCTACACAGGTCATCAGAGCGAGTGGGGCTGGGTGGCTGGCCTTGGGCCTCCTGGTGTCACCTCTGTCCTTCTGGCCAAATGGCCAGAGGTGGTGGGGAGCCCTGACATGAAATCCCCAGCGGAGGACAGTGTATGCAGGGCACGCTTTCTTCTGCCTACAGCCTCTGGACCTCAGAAAGCAGCATGTGAGCGTCTTGGTTTGAGGATTTCCAACGAAATGAGCTGGGCAGGGGGCTGCCTGTGGAATGTGGGTGCCTGGTTACTGGGGTTCCAAATTCTGTTGGGCTCTGTTGTCAGGGAAGTGAGGTCACCACTGCCTGGGGTCCCCTTACCCAAATTTCTCCTCACACAGGAGCCCCCCGAGGGCCCCCCTCCCCCGCTGCGGAATGCTCACCCTCCCCCCATGCCCCATCCATACAGTGACACCCTCACAGCCCACCCACAGCCCCTGGAGGCCTGGGTGCAGCCAGTGTCCCAGCTGTGAGGGCACAGAGCTGGATTCAGACCTGGCTCCTGCGTGTGCCCACGGTTATGACCTTGGACAGACCCTGTGCCTCTCAGGGCCTCCCCAGGCTCCCCATCTGCACATCGGGGTATTCTGGCTTCTACTTCTAGGTTCGCCATCAGGGGTAGGACCTCTACACATGTTCCATACCTACTATCACAGGAGGCTGGTGCACATGTGGCAATGCAAGGATGATCCAGGAGCTGGGCTTGGCATGGAACACAGCTCAGAGGGGCCTGGCTCTGCTCTGGGGTCCAGGCAAAGCCACCCCCCTCCTGCCTATGTCACAGCCCCCGTGGAAGGTAGTAATGTACTGATTCTGACCTTGTCCCCTGGTGACGCAGATTTCCAGGGGCTCCCATTAAGGTTAGGCTCAGGTCCCAGGGCCTCGTCTGTGCCCGTGTGCTGGGCAGTCCCCACAGTGGCTCCTGGCACCCCTGAGTCCTGGTCACACAGCCCTGTGGAATCCCCTCCCGTCCAGGGTGGATGGCCTGTGTGATGGCACTCTCAGGAATGGAATGGCACAAAATGCCTGGATGTCATTTCCAAGCTGGTGGAGGAAAGTCTATGACTTCTCCTGGTTCCCTCTGTCCTGTGTTCATTCTCTGTCTCCTTCTCTGTCTCTGTGTCTTTGTCTCTCACAGGAGCAGGATCTGTGGGTTCCATGGGCGATGTGAGAACCCTCAGAAGCCTCCCTTGTCGCTGTTTGCCTCTCCGGTCCTGGTGCTCCATTCCTTCCCAAGGCCTCCTCACCCTGACCAGAGCAGTGATCCTGGATCCTCTTCCACATGGGGACCCTGAGGCTGCAACAAGGATGGCCCTGACCTTGGTCTCCAGACTGGTGGCCCTGTGCTCTGCCAAGTTCTGCGCACCCAGATCCTCAGCCCCCCAAGCCCCCAGTCTGTCCTCTGCTGAGAAGGACCTCGAGGGGTTAGAAAACATTTTCCCCAGACTGGGATCACAGGGGGTCGGGGATGGAGATCCAAGGCCAACAGGCTCTTCGACAAGCCTGTGGGACCCTTGGGACACTGCATCTCTGCAGCCCAAGTGACAGAAGAGTAAGCTGAGGCCTTTTGTGCTGTAGCCCCTCTGCACTTGGGAGTGGGTATCTCTTCTTACTCCCAAGTGCCCAGGGTGGTGGTGGACACCAGAACCCAGACCCTGTCTTCTCCCAGTTCCCTGGCAACCCCCTGGGTCCCTTGGGGAACCCTGACCATCAGCCTGGCCTGTCTCCCCTCCCCATGCTCTGGATCTGGGTCCTTGCCGGGAGTCCTGATGCCCTGCCCCATGGCCCAGCCGTTTCCAACCTCTTTCTTCTTTCCCCCTTGTCCCCACTTCGTTCCCAGGGTGCCCTCCCCTTCTGACCCCAGCTGGGCAGTCAGAGTGATGTGGGTGTGGGGGTGGGTTTGCAGGTGCACATGCCTCTACGTGCATGGGGATGCCAAAGTCTTGTCGCCACATGGGACGGGGTGGGTAGCTATCCCCAAGGATCTGAGGGGGTCTCACCCCCAAAGCGAACCTCATGGGAGGGTTGGGGCTGGTCTAGGACTGGAGAGCAGCCTTGCTCCTTGGGCTCTGCACCCCTCAGTTGTCCTGGGTCAGTCCCTGCCTCTCTTGACCCAGGTTCCCAACTGTCCCTGAGGGTTGGACATGGAAACGCTTGAACGTGGCCACTCCTCCAGGGGTAGGTGGGGGACAGGTGCACCAGGCACCCAGGCCTCCCCACCGAGAGGGCCAGCCAGGTGTGTCATGTCCAGGTATGCAAAGGAGACCTGCACACAGCACCTGTACGGTGAACCAGCCCTGCAGCGGATGTACATGAGCCCCATGGCTCTGCACCTGACCGTTCCCCCACATTCCCTCACCACAGCCAACTGCTCTGTGGCCCCACAAGTCCACTGGGCCCCGCAATCACACCCACCCTGGGCGGCAGGCCTTAGGGTGCAAGGCCAGGTGGGTAGGATATCTGGGGACACACAGGTCATTGAATACCCCTCCCACCCAGCTGCCCTGGAATGCAGACTCCCTCTCAGGGTCCAGCTGGGCTGGGCCAGAGGACCTGGAGGCATCAGTGGAGGCCAGCTCAGGACACGAGAAGATCAGTCCGCCCCTTCCCCTTCTCCTCTCCTCCTTCTGCCTTGTCTTCCTGGCAGGAGCCGGGACAGAGATCCAGCCTGTCCCTGGCAGCAGCCCCGGCTGGAGTCAGAGGGGCGGGAAGGAGGCCGGGGAGGAGGGGCCCGCCAGCAGGATGCCCGAGTGTGAAGGGGGTCATTACTGTAATGAGGGACCCCGTGGGCATTCAGGGATTTCAGCTCTTTGTAGACATGAGCAGTGGCCCCAGGACTCGGCCCCTGCCCCATCCTTCACTCTCCAGAAGGCCCTGCATCCTCCCCAGCCCAGTCCTTGTCCACAGCCAGTCCTCCCTCCGGCCCCAGGGGCTCCACGGGCTGCGAAATCATTACAAGCTGGAACCGAGCCGTCCCTATGGGGCCTGGTTCCGGGTCCTGCAGCCCCAAAGTGAGGAGAGGTGAGGCCAGGCAGGAGCGGGGAGAGGGCAGAGTGGACTCTCCCTGGGGGCCATGGATCCCTGGTCAGTGCAGACCCTGTTGTGTGCTGGCCCCTCGGGCACCCAGATTCCAGCTCCGGGTCAGGCTCCAGGAGGGAGACCAGAGTGTGGCTCCTGCTAGCTCAGACGTGTCACTCTGTCCTGTAGCTACAGCCTGTCCCACCAGCTGACCTCCACCTCCTAGTCGGCCAGCTCACCTTCACGGTCAAGAACAGGCCATCATGAAGCTCAGGGGCAGGTGCGTGGCTGGGCAGGCAGGGGAGGGCTCGCTCTGGGCTCAAGGGGTCTCTGGCTGGTCTAGCAGGGGCTCTGGAGGGCTGGCCTTCCAGATTCTCTGCTGACTAGCCCTGGGTTAGGGTGAGGGTTAGGGTTAGGTTGAGGGTGAGGGTGAGTTTTAGGTTTAGGTTTAGGGTTTATGGTGAGGGTGAGGGTGAGGGGTGAGGGTTAGGATTAGGGCTAGGGTTAGGGGTAGGGGTTAGGGGTAGGGGTTAGGGTTAGCGTTAGGAGATGATGGCTCCTGATACTCAGGTAAAGATATATAAGACCTACTGGATATTCAGTTGAAGGGCATGTGACCTCCTGAAAGTTATGTGAGCTGAGAAAGTGCGACATTCAGTTAGAAAGTTAGTAGGAGAATAAAGCTCATTTGACAATCTGAAAACTCATAACACTCAGGAAGAAGCTATGAGGTGTCCTGACACACAGGTAGGCGAGGCACAACCTGTTGATGCTCAGATGGTCTGGTGGAGAACTTACACTCAGGGAGAGGAGGGAACACTGCCCTTCATGCAGGTGGAGGTGTGACCTCCTCACACTCCTACAGGAAGGTGAAACTTCTTAACATGCATGTATGTGAGGTGAGCATTTGTCATCCTCCCGTCGGTGAGATGCCGTCTCCTGACAATCAGAAAAATGAAACCTCAGGATATTCAGGTTATTGTGGTGAGAATTCCTGACCCTCAGGTATAGGAGACACATCTTCCTGCATGTAGGTCCCAGAGAGGAGACCTGGAGACACTCACGTAGGAAACACCTGACCCTGTGATACTCAGCAGTGAATAGAAAGGTGGGCTTTGTAGTCCTAAATTAGAGAAATTCAAAGTGGCTCTTTGAAAAATGTGCTGATAGTATGTACTTGGAAGAGGGAAAGACAATTTGCCCTACACAGGGTCAAGGATCGATTAATCTGGTGATCCCGACACCCTGTGACCTTGACATGCTGCATCATCTTGACACAGATGTACAGAACTGCCCCTCAACCCATGATTTGTAACAGGAACTGTGGTTGCAGCTTGCATGAGGGGCAGACCCTGACACTGCACAAAACTGGATCCTAAGATGATACGGAGCCTTCAAAGGGTAACTGGGAATGAAGACCCTGGCCTTGGGACAGAGGGAGGGGGCTGCACATGAGCCCCCATCACCCGAGGGTTGCAGAGGAGCCTGTACAGAAAGCTGGCATCTTGTTTCAGCCTGGACTGGTTAAGCTAAAGGGCTCCTGCCTGGCCTGACTATTGGGGTGGGGGAGGGGGGATGTAGCCATGCTGATTGGTCAGGAGGCCACAGAGCTGTGTGAGGTCACTGGGCTTCCAGGCCAGGCTGGGGCAGGAGTATGGTAGAGATGCTGCCAACTGCTGTTCTGCTGGCCTTGGCAGTGTCTGTGGTTGCCAAAGATAACGCCACGTGTGAGTATGTGTCAGGGACACGTCCGGGGGTGGAAAGGGTGTTTTCTGAATAGCAAGCCCCACCCAGACTCCCTCTGTCCAGGACTAGGAAGGAGGCCAAGCTTGGGACTTAGTAGTCCCCTGGGTCTCACGGGTGTGACCCACATCCCCAACTCTGACCATCCTTGCTCCCAGCTTCATCAGCCGAGAGACCCCAGGGCTGTCCTCGGGCTCCTATGCCTCCCGTAGCACAGACGCTGGGGTCCTTCCCTCACCTAGAGACTGACCTCACTGCCTCTTGAACATCAAGTCCCAATTTTTAGAAACCCCTTTCTTCCCACGGATAGTGAGGTGCTCCTCCTGTGGCTGACCCCAAAGACCCCAGGGTGTTGTCATGGCATTCTTCTAGGGTTGGGCCTCCACCTTAGACTCTGACAGACCCCAAGTTACCCCCAAACTCTTGTGGCCTCTCCCCAGTTCCCAGAACTTCCACCCCGGGACGCCGCTGCTCCCCACACCTGGGATCACTGGACCTGCCGTGGCTACTCTCCCTCCTCCTGCCACCATCCAACCCCACATCGCAGCCCCAACACCCCTGTGGCTGTTTCCTGAGTTTCCCGCCCAGAATTGGCTCTAAAGACCTCAAGCCATTACACCTCTCTCTCACCTCCTCTAGCCTCCCCCCTGCCTCGGGATCTCCCATATTTCTAGGGCCCTTATCATCCGTCTTGCTTCCTATGGCGCCTTCTTTCCTCGCCTTGGGGCTTCACCCACAAGACCCCAGAACTCATACTCCTCAAAACCAGTTCCGAAATCTGCAGCTTCTGGCTTCCCTACCACCCTGACAGCACCTCTCCTCAGCAGCTCCCCCTCGGACCCTCCACACTCCCGGTTGCCCCATTTTGCCCAGCCCCCTAGCCCTGATTCCCCCATCGTGCAGCTGCGAGTACAGGCTGTGCCTATTCTTGGTTTGAACTGTGCCCCTGGTCTCTCCGCAGTGCCCCCTGTGGGTTATGGTTCAGGCAGAACCCACCGAGAAGTGGCCGTATCGTCAGAGGGCAGGATGCAACAATCGGGGCCTGGCCCTGGATGGTCAGCCTCCAGGTAATCATGTCCCATAATAACCGAATGTACCACGCGTGCGGAGGCACCTTGCTGAACTCCCATTGGCTGCTTACGGCTGCCCACTGCTTCCTCTCCAAAAAGTACGTGTGGGAGCACGTGGAGGGGGGTCTTCTGAAAGGCTCTTCCCAGAAAGGGACATTCTCCAGGGCTCTCTGTGCGCAGTCTCCCCGGGGCTCTGGGCTTTGTGGCAACCAGACCATGAGTGGGTGGTCCCAGGCCCTTGCTGAGGAGGGCTCTGAGGATCATGATCACCAGAGGTTTCTGTCAAGTCCGGCCTTTCTGAGGATGACCTGGCTTGCCTCTGTGCCCACAGAAAAGTATATGACTGGAGACTGATTTTTGGAACAAGGGAAATTGTGTATGGGAATGAAAAGCCAGTGAAGCTGCCTCAACAGGAGAGAGATGTCGAGAAAATCATCATTCATGAGAAATACATCCCCAGTTTAGAGCACAATGACATCGCTCTCATGAAGATCACCCCTCCCGTTCCCTGTGGGCAATTCATCGGAAGGGGCTGCCTGCCCCAATTTAGCGCAGGCCCACCTCGAGTTCCCTAGGCCTGCTGGGTGGCTGGCTGGGGATTCTTGAAAGAGAAAGGTGAGTATGGGACGGGCTCTCACAGGGGTAGGGACACTGCAGGTCATTTCCTCAGTGGTCTCTGAAGTGCAGGGGACATATGTGGTGCCTAGTGGTAATGTCCACCAGAATGCGGGACACTGTCCCCTTTTAGAGCAGGAGAAACTGGCAGCCGAGTCCCCTGTCCACAACCTCACCACTGATGGCTCGTGTGGTCGCTGGGTGGAAGGGTGCATGCAGCCCCAGGAGAACCTGGACGTTTTTTGAATGGGGTATGGACTGTGGCTCTATCTGGGGCCTGGAACCCCAGTTGCTACCTTCTGGAAATGGGGGATTGTCCCCTGAAACGGCACTTGGAGAAGAGCTCGAGATGGGGTTTTGTGGTTGCGGGCCAACTCCTCCCCTCTCACAGATGGGGAAATGGACATCCATTTCCCCATCTGTGAGTGGAAGGGACATGTCACGTGCTCTCTGAGCTCTGAGACCCCAGAACCCAGCCCTCTAGACCTCAGTGAACCTCAGCTTCACACCCTCGCTCGTCACAATGCGAGAATCCACCCCCCCCCAATCCGAGTGACTTCGTTTTCTCTGGAGAGAGGGGACAGGGTTCTTGGCAGGCCAGCAGTGGTCAGCAAGGGTTTGACGAGTAGGTTAGGGCTTTCAGCTTTCCACAGGTGACCACATGGACTTTTTACCCAGTCACATTGGGGATGAGAAACCTGAAAATTATTATAAATACATATTAATGGGCCCACACATACAAAAATCTCATCTATGATATCAGTAACGTAATGTATTGTAGAAATCATTTTTTTGTAATCCACATGTGTTGTGGACCGAATTGGGTCCCCTCTTAATTCATATGTTGAAATCCTAACCTCCATTATTTTATAGTGTCTGTATTTGGAAATAGTACTTCCAATAGGCAATTAAGTCAACATGGATCATATGGGTCACCTTCATCCAATATACGTGATTTCATATAAGTGGAGTTTAAGATACAGACACTTTTAGAGTTACAGCCGTGTAAAGACAGACAGAGAAGATGGATGTCTACAAGCCAAGGAAAGGGTTCCCAACAAAATTCAACTCTGCCAACCCCTTGACGTCCATCTTGTAGCCTCCAGAAAAGTGAGAAAATTACCTATTATTAATTACAACCCAGGTTGCGATACTTTGATATGGCAGCCCCAGCAAACAAATACACTATGGTAATGACAAATAAAGTATCAATAAACTACAGACAAAAGGAAATAGGAGGTAAATAAAAGCATCCCATTATTAAAAAAATCAACAAAATGAAGGCATTAAAAAAGGTAATGAGGGACAGCAATAGCTATAACAAGAAAACACTTAACAAAAAGGCATTGAGTTATTTTCCCACCAGTAATCCTATTAAATGTCCCATTCAAAAGATACAGATTGACAGAATGGAATGGATTTAAAAAGAGAAAATAACTATGCTGCCTACAGGATACTCTCCTTAGTTCTAAGGACAGACGTTGATAGATTGTTAATGAAACAATAAAAAAAAAAAAGACTGTGCTGAAGTAGTAACCGATTGAGATCAGTGGCATTTATACTAAATTCACACAAACATGAAACTGTAAGAAAGGAAAAGGACACATAACAATAATAATGACACTTCACAATTATGAATATATGTATACCAAAACCCAGAGATATTAAATATATATAGAAATTTTGGCATGATTTCTAGGGGAACATGGAACATTTTCCAAGATAGACCTTATATAAGACCAATAAACATTTATTAACATTTTAAGAAGTGTAAAGTCATACAAACTAGCTTTCCTTATCATAATGAGATAGAATTAAAAATTGGGGCAAGGGCAGCCATAGCAGGTATGACTGCTATTACTGCCCACTTTGGGAGCCTCAAGGCACACGGCAAGGATATCATCCTTCAAGTAGCCCCTGCACATGAGCTTAAGGCAGGCATTTTGCTGACTGCTGTCACCTTCCAACTTCTAGCACATGTTGGAGCAGGCTGGTCCCTTCACAGCACAGGGTCAAAAACCTTCTTGGTGTAACAAGCACAGTTGTCAATTGCAGCCAAATGGACTGAAGGAAACTCTAGTCAGTCATGATAGTAAAGTGCACACAATCCACATAGAGACCTCCTTAGGGTACCTGGTTCTGGTGAACCGGGGCATTGTGCTGCTGGACAACACAGGACCTCTTCTTCAAAAAGCCATGACTGTTAAGGTCAAGAAATGTAGCTTATTTTCCAAATACATAGGAAACAAGCACAGAGGGTTACAAATAATAATGAGATGGAGGAATATATCCCAGAAGAACAAGGGCAAAACTGCATCAAATTGCTAAATGAAGAGAAATAATCGATATGACTTATAAATTCAAAGTAATGGCTGTAAGATATTCATGGGATTTGAGAAAAGACTGTAGGCTCTCAGTGAGACAAAGACAGAACATATTGAAAAGAGACCCAGACTTTAGATAAAGAACTCAGTAACTGAAATAAAATACAGTAGAGGGAAGCAATAGCATATAAGATGAGGCAGAGGAATGGATCAGGGAGCTAAAGGAGGATTAATGGAAAACAACAAAGATGAACAGCAAAAAAGAAAGAAAATAAGAATAATAAAGTATGTGACAAGGTGAAGGGAACTCAGCGTATCATCAAGATTAATAACATTCACTTTATAAAGAATCCTGAAGGAGAGAGAGAAAGAGGGGCAGAAAATTTATTTGAAGAAATAATAGCTGAGAATTTCATTAATTTGGGGAAGGAAAGAGGTATCCAGATCCAGGAGGCACAAAGAAACCAAACCCTCCCCCCAAAAAAATCAAAGCAAGGAGGTGCAAACAAAGACACCTCATGGCAAAATAGTATTGATAAAGTGAGAATTATCTTAAAAAGCACTAGAAAAGAAAACTTACATATAAGGGAAATGACATAAAACTATCAATAAATTTCTTAGAAACTTTGCAGGCCAGAGAGGTGTGGCATGTTACATTAAAAGTGCTGAAAGATACAAGAAAACGTAAAACAATATATTTATGCACACAATATAGGAGCACTGAAATACACAAAGCAACTCTTAAGAGCCATAAAGGAAGGTAATCACAGTAATACAATAGAGGACTTCAAGACCTCACTCACATCAATGGATAGATTATCTAGCTAGAAAATCAACAAGGAAACAATGACTTTGAATAACACGATGTACCAGATGGACCTACCGGATATATTCAGAACATTTCATTTAAAAAATATTGGAATACACAATCTTTTCCAGTACATGAGGCATTCTCCAAAATGGATCCTATGTTAGGCCACAAAAAAGTCTCAAATGCAAAAAGATTGAAATTGTATCATGCATTTTTCTCACCACAATGGTATGAAACTAGGAAGCAATTGCAAGAAAAAAAGATGGAAAGAGCACAAATACATGGAGGCTAAATAACATTCTACCAAATATTGAATAGATGAAACAAGAACTAAAAGAGGAAATCAAAAAATATATGGAGAAAAATGAAAATAAACTACAATGATCCAAAATCTTTGGAATGCAGCAAAACTATTCTAAGAGGAGACATTATAACTGTACAGGAATACATCACAGAGCAAGACAAATATCAAATAAAAAACATAACATTACACTTAAAGGAACTAGGAAAACAAAATAAAAACCAAGCCAGTAGAAAGAAAAAAAATAAAGATTAATCAAAAACAAATGAAATTTAAACTATAAAACAACCAAAACCCAAGAAGACCAAATTAATGAATCCAGGAGCTGTTTTTGTTTTGTTTTTTAAAATTTTTTATTGTTATGTTAATCACCATACATTATATCATTAGTTTTTAATGCAGTGTTCCATGATTCACTGTTTGTGCATAACACCCAGTGCTCCACGCAGAACGTGCCCTCTTTAATAGCCATCACCCGGCTACCCATCCCCCCACCCCCGTCCCCTCCAGAACCCTCAGTTTGTTTTTCGGAGTACACCCTCTCTCATGCTTGGTCTCCCCCTCCGATTTCCCCCCTTTCATTCTTCCCCTCCTGCTATCTTCTTCTTTTTATTTTTTCTTAACTTATATTGCATTATTTGTTTTAGAAGTACAGATCTGTGATTCAACAGTCTTGCACAATTCACGGCACTCACCATAGCACATACCCTATGGAATGTCTATCACCCAGCCACCCCATCCCCCCCACCACCCCCACTCCAGCAACCCTCAGTTTGTTTCGTGTGATTAAGAATTCCTCATATCAGTGAGGTCATATGATATATGTCTTTCCCTGATTGACTTATTTCACTCAGCGTAACACCCTTCAGTTCCATCCACGTCGTTGCAAAAGGCAAGATCGCATTCCTTTTGATGGCTGCATAATATTCCATTGTGTATATATACCACATCTTCTTTATCCATTCAGCTGTCGATGGTCGTCTTGGCTCTTTCCACAGTTTGGCTGTTGTGGACATTGCTGCTATAAACATTGGGGTGCACATCCCTTTGGATCCCTACATTTCTATCTTTGTGGTAAATACCCAGTAGTGCAATTGCTGGATCTCCCTTGGGTGGGCAGAGGGGCGGGCCCTGGTCCTGCTGGGCTTCACGCTGAGGATGCAGAGAGAGGACTGAGGGACCCCTGGACCCCCGCCCAGCCTCAGTCTGGAAAGGTCCGGGGCGGCGGAGGGGGCGGGGTGTTGGGAACACGTGGTGAGTCCTGACTTCCGCATCCGGGTCTCAAAGACCCTGGATGCCTTGGCAGAAGGAGAAGGGCCTCCCTCGTTGGGCAGAGGGGAGGCCTCATGTCCTGCTGGACTTTACGGTGAGGATGCAGGGGGAGGATTGAAGGACCCTGGACCCCAGCACAGCGTCAGTCAGGGAAGGTCCATTGGGGGGAGGGGGGCTGATTGAAACACGGTGAGTCTGGACTTCTGAGTCCGTGTCTCAGAGAGACTGAGGTGAGGCCCTGATGAAAGGAGCAGATGCTCATGTGGGCAGAGGGGAGGGCCCTGGTCAACCAGTGCTGGGGGGGTGGCTTGGGGAGGCCAGGGATAAACCCGGCAGGAGGACAGAGGGGAGCCCCGCAGAAGCCCACCCATGATGTCAGTCTAGGGAGCCCCCCCTGGGCGGGATGGGGACACGTGGCCAGTGCGGCGACTTCTGCATCTGGGTCTCCCGAGAACCTGGGGTCCTTGGTGGATCGAAGGAGCAGGGCCTCGCTCAGGGGGCAGAGGGGCAGGCCCAGGTCCTGTTGGGGTTTACGCTGAAGTTGCAGAGGGAGGACTGAGAGACCCTGGACCCCAGCCCAGAGTCAGTCCCTAGAGGCCTGAGTGGAGAACGGGGACACCCTGATTGTGTTCGTGCGTGCGCTTGTGTGTCCCCCACTCGCCCATCCGGGTGTCCCAGACACGGGATGCCCTGGTGCCCAGGAGCCGATCCGCAGGCAGTAGGGACAGGCAAAGGCATAGGCACCCAGGGAGTCCTGGTGGAGATCAGAAGAAGGCCCGAGAGACCTGGTCGCCCCATCTCAGCCTTGGGAAGCCCTGGGCTTCGTGGCCGCACGTGTTAGCCACAGACTTATCCTGGTTGGCTCAGGGCAGGGAGGGCCTTGGTGATGGCAGACCAGCTTGGGGAGAGCAGCCAGAGTGGCCTAGGACCTGCCAGGGCTCGAAGCGAGGACCCCCAAGGGACTCCCCAGGGAGCCCGCAGGACCGCGGCCCTGATTCAGCCACGGGAGACTCCTGGGATGGAAGAGACCACACAGTGCGTGGCCACTTTGGCCTCAGGGCCTCTGAGAACCCCTGGCCGTTTGGATGGAGCCCTGCCTCGAGTATGCGGGTGGGGGGCGGTGGCCCACGTGTTGCTGGGTGAAAATACGAGGACCGGAAGGAGGACTGCGGGATTGGGGACAGAGAACAGATTCGGTCCCGGGGGGCCCCGGGGCCAGATGGTCACCTAGGGTGTGCCCTGACTTCCCAGCCACGTCTCCTAGAGCCTGGGGTCTGAGTGGAAGGAGCAGGCTTCAGGGCCGCCCAGGCTGAGCCCGGTCCTGCCAGGATGGAAGGGGAGGACCAGAGGGAGGACTGACTGGGCCGCAGTACGGACAGGCCATGGAGGAGGACCCTTGTGGAGGAGGAGCCCATGCCTCCTGTCCGGGGGTCCACATCTGGCTGTTAGAGCCTGAGGGCCTGTGGTGAGAAGGAGCGGGCCCCACTTGCCGGGGGCTGAGGGGGTGGATGGAGACGTGGCCGTGGATGAGGACGTGCTGGCTCCTCACCCTCTTCTCGGAGCTCTCAGGGAGGTGAGGACCATGCTGGGAGAGGTCGGAGTCAGGTCATCTGGGGAAGCGCACCTGGGAGACACACAGGAGTCCCTGCTCCTGCCAAGAAATCAGTGTGGGGACACCCGAGGGAAGAGTGAGTGACTCCCCACCCACCCCTCGGGACCAGGAAGGATGGCCCAGAAGTCTGTGCAGCCCCTACCTGGAGGCCCTGGGAACCCTGGGTGGGGCCTGTCAGGCTGAGTCTCCTCCTCCCCAGATCCTTCCTCTCAGGATGGAGAGGGCCTGGGCCTGAGGGTCTGGACTCGGGTAGGAGAGGAGGCAGGTGCCCTGGCTCTGGGTCTGGCCCTGATGGTGGGGGGCAGATGAGAAATGAGGGGATGCCTCCCACAGCAGGATCCTTAGGGCCCAGGCCTACCCTGCGGCTGCTGCCAGCCATGGGGAGATGGGCGATCGGTGGGCCAAGTTATTTCAACTGACTTTTCCTTCTGGCGTCTCCCAGAGATGAGGCCTTGGCACCAGGAGGGTGGCCTCCGGTCAACACAGGGAGTATTCCAGTCCTTCCGTGGGGTCAAGGTATAGATGGAGAGGTGCGCCCATCCCAGCACAGACGGCACCCGAGCTTGGCCGTCCCTGGGATCCCGAGACGAGCCCTTAGAACTCTGGCAGGCGTGGGCAGAGGTGGGCCCCCTGGCTTACCTTCTGTGGGGTCTCAGGGCTGGGCGGTCTTGCTGTGACCCTGTGGCCCCAGGCTGTGGGGGAAATAGCAGTCCCCTGAGGGGCCAAGGAGGGGACCAGCCAGCTTGGACGGATGGGGACCTCACAGAGTGCGCCCCAGCCCTCCTGCCCCACTGGGGGCCATGGGCCGTGCTCTGTGTCTGCACCCCGAAGTGACTCTTCCTTTTCTCCTCCAGGGGCTTCCAGAATTCAGAGTCGAGGCCTAGGTCTGAGGCAGGAGCCTCTAAGGTCCCAGAGCAGGGGAGCTGCAGGTGAGTGCCAGTGAACAAGGTGAGTTTACTGCTCTGAGCATGGAGCCAGGGGCTCGCCCGCCCCCCCCCCATAGGGGACCCCTCAGCACCCAAGTCCGATGCAGCGCACTGTCAGCTCCAGGACTTCAGGCCTCTGCTGCCTGGGCTGCACCCTGAGGAGCCATCCCACCTCTTTCTTCAGGTTCAGCCCGACACAAACACCATGCCCCTGGGTCAGAGGAGTGAGCTCTGGAAGCTGGAGGAAGACCCAGGCCCGGCCCAGGGCCTGGTGGAGGCACAGCTGTTGAGGGCTGGGGAGGAGAAGGTCCCCCGCACCCCCCCTCCTTCTCCACCTTGGCCTCCTCCCAGTCCGCCGCCCCATCTGGCTCCTGCTCTGCCCTCTTTCTGGTCCCCTTGGAGGAGGGGTCTGCTGCTGGGTTCCAGAGTCGTCCCCAGAGCTCTCTGAGTGCCTGCCCCTCCCCCACTGCCCAGGCAGCCACTGCCTGCAGCCAGCCTGACCAGGGATCCAGCAGCTCCTGACCAGGGCTCCAGCAGCTCCGGTGAGGAGGGCGCCAGCCCCCACGAGGAGCCCGAAGAAGCCCAGCCAGGGCTCCAAAACCTACTCCAGGGGAAGCTGGCCGAGCTGGTGGAGTTCCTGCTCCTCAAGTATCACATCAAGGAGCCGACCAGCCAGGCAGAGATGCTGGAGATCGTCAGCCAGGATGCTCTGGATGCCTTCCTTGTGATCTTGGGCCAGGCCTCTGAGTGCTTGCAGCTGGTCTTTGGTATGGATGTGAAGGAAGTGGACCCCAGCGACCACTCCTACATTCTGGTCCCCATCCTGGGCCTCACCTATGATGGGATGCTGAGCGGTGAGCAGGGAGTGCCCAAGACTGGCCTCCTGGTGGTGCTCCTGGGGGTGAGCCCCCTGCATGGCGACCGTGCCCCCGAGAAGGAGGTGTGGGAAATGCTAGGGGTCATGGGGGTGTATGCCGGCCAAGAGCACGTCATCTACAGGGAGCCTAGGGAGCTTCTCACCAAGGTCTGGGTGCAGGAAGGGTACGTGGACTACTGGCAGGTGCCCGGCAGTGACCTTCCTGCTATGAGGTCCCGTGGGGTTCCAGGGCCCACGCCGAAACCAGCAAGTTGCAAATGCTGGAGTATTTGCTACAGGTCAGGCGCGGGCAGCTGGCTTCCTCCCTGGCCCTGTCTGAAGGGACTGTGAGAGATGAGGAAGAGGGGGCCTGAGCCCTGGGGTCCGCCAGGCCCTTTCCAGACTTTGCTGGGTTCGGCAGCCTCTCATGCAGGGTGCTGGGCATGAAGTGAGGCCACTTGCTGGTTCTTCCCTGTGTGTGTGTGTGTGTGCCCGTGAAGACAGAGCCCTGGGCGTTTTAAGGAGTGCAGGGACAGGGAGGGTTGGGAGAAGAAAGCAGGGCAAGGAGCCTCCTGGGGGTGGGGGGGTGGTTGTTTCCTGGGATGACTCCCACATCCAGAGCTTGGTGTCCTTGAGGAAGCTCTCCTGTGGGGTTCCTTGCCATAGAAGGTTTCAGCTGCTTCAGGGGCTGATTGTGTGAGTACCATCCACTCTGCAGCATTTGTTCTTACCCAGTCCAAGAGTTAGGAGTTTTATCATGTTCTTGGGGTGCCTGAGTCCTCTGTTGGTTAAGCGTCTGCCATCGGCTCAGGTCAGGATCTCAGGATCCTGGGATCACACCCCACATGGGGCTCCCCGCTCAGTGGAGACTGTTTCTCTCTCTCCCCTGTGTGTGCTTTCTCTTTCTCAAATAAATAAATACCTTTAAGAAAAAGTTTTTCTTCATGCCCTGGACACCAGCCTGGAAACCTTGCCTACTTGCTTGGGCTCTCGACCGAAATCACAGACCATTGGCCTAGGGATGGGTTGGAAAGGCACAAGAATGGAAGAAGCAAGGAACAGGGGTCAGAAGCTGAAGAGATAGAAGTTTGCTGGTTCTTGCTTCTGATGCCTTCCCGACCATCGTTGTGCAAATGCCAAAGGCAAGCACGCGCACACAAGCGTGGGGACGGGGGCAGGAGGGCCCAGGTTCTGTCAGGAGTCAAGGTGAGGACCAGAGGGAGGAATGAAGGACCCTGGACCCAGTAGGGAATCAGTCCTGGGAGGCCTCTGGGTGAGACAATGGTGACATGAGGCGTGTCCTGGCTTCTGCTCTGGGTCCCAGAGACACTGAGCGCTTGTTGTGAGGAGTGGCCCTCAGGAGCAGGGATGAAGGCACCGGCCATCCAGGGAGTCCAAATGGGGAACAGAGAGTAGGGCTAAGGGACCTGAAGGACCTATCTCAGGGAATCCCTGGACTTTGTAGCCTGATGCGATGTCCACAGTCTTTGCCCGTGGCTCTCAGGGCAGTGAGGGCTTTGGTCGGAGGGAACGGGCCTGGAGACAGCAGAGACAGGATCACCAGATGTGCTGCGGCTCATGCTGAGATCCCTGAGGGAGGGCTCAGGGAGGGACCTGGACTCCAGAACAGGGACAACGCACTGAAGCCTGCCCCTGCTGTCCGCCCTGGGAGGCCTGTTTGTGCCAAGTCCACAGGCGGTGTGTCAGGACGTCCGCATCCTGGTCTGACAGAGGCTGGGGGCCTGCTTTAAAAAACCGGGGGTCAGGACCTAATGGAGGAAGACCCAGGCCTGGCACAGGGCCTGGTGGAAGCACAGCTGTCGGGGGCTGGGGAAGAGGAGGTCCCAGCAGCTTAGATGAGGAGGGGTCGAGCACCTGGGAGGAGCCGGAAGTCACGCAACCCTCTCTCCAGGACAAACTCCACGTGAAAGTGGCTGCCCTGGTGGAGTTCCTGCTCCTCAAATACCGCAACAAGCAGCCGACCCGCCAGGCAGAGATGCTCGAGATCGTCAGCAAAGATTACCAGGATGACTTCCCAGTGATCTTGGGCCAAGCCTCCGAGTGCATGCGGCTGGTCTTTCTCATGGACGTGAAGAAAGCGGACCTCAGTGACCACTCCTACAACCTGGTCAATGCCCTGGGTCTCATCTGTGATGGGATGCTGAGCGGTGAGCATGACATGCCCAAGACCGGCCTCCTGGTTTTGGTCCTGGGGGTGAGCCCCCTGCATGGCGACCGTGCCCCCGAGGAGGAGGTGTGGGAAACGCTGGGGGTCATGGGGGTGTATGCCGGTCAGGAGCACATCATCTATGGGGAGCCCAGGGAGCTCTCACCAAAGTCTGGGTGCAGGAAGGGTACCTGGAGTACCGGCAGGTGCCTGGCAGCGACCCTGACCGCTACGAGTTCCCGTGGGGTCCCAGGGCCCATGCTGAACCAGCAAGGTTCAAGTGCTGGAGTATGTGCTCCGGGTCAGGCACGGGCAGCTGGCTTCCTCCCTGGCCCTGTCTGAAGGAGCTGTGAGAGATGAGGGAGAGGAGGCCTGAGTCCCAGTGGCGGCCAGGCCCTTTCCAGGCTTTGGTGGGGTCGGCAGCTTCTCCTGCGGGGTGCTGGGCATGAAGTGAGGCCACATTTTGGTTCTTCCCTGTGTGTGTGTGAAAAGAGAGAGCCCCGGGAGTTCTAAGTAACGCAGGGCCAGGGAGGGTTGGGGGAAGAAAGCAGGGTGAAGAGCCAGCCTCTCTGGGGGCCTGTTCTCTGCGATGACTCTGACATCCAGAGCTTGGGTTTCTTGAGGAAGCTCTCAAATGTTGTTCCTTGGAGTACAAGTTTTAACCAGCTTCGGCAGGTAAATGTGTGCGTGACATCCAACCCACAGCATTTGGACTTACCCAGTTCAAGAGTTTTAAGAGTTTTGTCATGTTCTGGAAATAAGGTGGGAGATCTTCCCTCCTTGTTTGGGTTCTGGAATGAAATCACGGGGCATTGGCATAGGAATTTGTTGGAAAGTTCGAAAAATGGAGCAGTCAAGTGACGGGGTCAGGAAATACGGAAATAAAAGATTATTCATTTTTGCTTCTTACTCCTTCTCGTCTGTCGTTCTGCAAATTAACATAGATGCGTGCGCCTTCACTCACTTAGTTCTTCAAGAAAGGAGGAGAAATGACATCTCAGCACAGAGGGAGCCCTGCTCACTGGCTCCTTGATTCCCAGACATGGGCTGAGCTCTGCTCTCTGGAAGGCCCTGTGTGTGAGCAGTGAGGATATTAGGAAAAGCAGGACACGTTCCACACTTAGGGGACTGTCTAGCAGCTGCACTCATGGCAGGAAAGTGGGGAGAGGTGCCCTGAGACCTGCAGAAGAAACGGAAGAAGGGTGAGGGAGTGTGGCTCCCGGGGCAAGCACTGCAGTGGAAGTGCCCCTGGCCTTGGGTGGTTCAGGGTGTCGGGTCACCGTGCTTCCTTCTGTGCAGCTGATCACCGTGAACCTGGGGGGTGACAGTGGCCCTACTTGGAGACAGGGTACCTTAGAGGTGGGAGCAAAGTCTGAAATGGATAATTGCTCTGACATGTTCCTTCTGGATCATGGACAAACCAGGGAGAAATCTCCTCCTGGGGCAGGAAAAGAAGATATCCTGCACTCCCATCCCAAGGCCGTTGAACACAGTGCACAGACTAGGTGTTTTATATCCGTCATCTCCAAGTATTTCTGAAGAAATACAGTGATATTTCTTTGAATTGGAGCCCAGAAGACTCTAGACTGGCACTCTTGTCCTAACCATGCAAAGCCAGAACCCACTGCATTAAAAAGTCATTTTAGTTTGATTATCTGGAGTGTAATTTGGACAGCTATAAGTAAGCAAGGTCTAGGTTTTGGTGGGGGGATAAATGAGTGAAAGGAGTGGTTTGGTGGAAGAGCAGCTGGGAGGGAGGGAAGGAGCTGGTCTTTGACTCACATTCTAGGAGCTTTGTATTGTGTCCAGCTGGGACAATTCCCTCACACCTGAATGCCACACATATTCCCATATATCTCACATATATCCTCTGATTTAGAAAATGGATTGAGTTTTACTTATGAAGCACCCTCTTTGGCTGATTAGCTATTCCATGTCCTATTGAGCTGCACATTCTCTAACATGACCTCGGTAACAAAAAAAAAATAAAATAAAATAATACCCCAGAGGAGAGAGTGGAAGGCCCTGGGATCAAAACAACACTTGAAATCACTGCCATTCATCAAAGTTCCAATATGTGCCAAGCACTGTGCAAGGTGCTTTCCATATATCACATGCATTCCTGCAGTCCTGCAAGACGGGGCTTATCAAACTCACTCACTAACTCACTCACTTCAGAAAGAACCTTAGGCTCCTGGGACTTAGTCTTTTTCCCAGGATCACGTGGCTAGTGAGTGACAGGGCAGCGACTAGAACCCGAGTCTGAATTCATGTAGAGTCCACGCTGTTCCCACCCACTGCAGCCTGTGGCCAGCCTTCCGAGTCCTACATCATTCCTGAGGACAGCATGGTGTCTTCCAGGTGACAAAAAGAAGAATGCTGTGGCTACGGTACTAAAAAACCTGTTGCTAAGGAAGGAAGGTGACAATGAGAATCAAACAGGTTTTGGGTACTGTCTGTGGGCTTTATTAACCTAGAGTTCTTCTGCCTGAACCTCAGAGTTCTTTGAAAACTGACTGCCCAGGCGCTGGCATTTTTTGCAGACCTAGCACTTTCCCGAATTACAGCAGCCTTTCCCTGGTATTCCGTGTGCTCTTCTGTCTCACTCTTGAACCTGGCCTGCTAAGGAGCTCATCACTGGTCCCCATGGAACAGCTAGGAATCACCTTCTCTCCCCCAACATAGAAACTTACTCTCTGTAGTAATCCTCTGGTCACTAAATGAAGAAGTGAATCCTCCCTGCTGGGATCACAGAATCGTTTGAAAATTAGATGTCATCCTGTACTTGAAAGTATCTGTCACACAGGAGGTGCTTGAAAATTTCAAAGAATTCCAAGGCAAACTGACCTCAAAAACTCCTCCCCTGGGATGCCTGGGTGGCTCAGTCAGTTAAGCATCTGCCTTTGGCTCAGGTCATGACCCCAGGGTCCTGGGCTCGAGTCCCACATCAGGCTCCCTGCTCAATGGGAAGCCTGCTTCTCCCTCTGCCCGCTGCTCCCCCTGCTTGTGCAATCTCTTTCTCTCTCTCTCTCACTGACAAATAAATAAGATCTAAAAAAAAAACTCCTCCCAGCAATAAAGTCAGTCATAACAAATTATAATAGTTGCATTTTGTTAAGCCCCTACTGTGTAACAATACATGGGAGAAACTTTAATGTTCATCCATAGTGTGTCTTGCTTTCCTTCCAGAATACAGGGGACACAACCTTGCCAGTCCCCTTGTAGTTAGGGAGGGTTGTGTGATGACCCTTTGCCATGGAGATGTGAGCAGAAGCATTGTTTCTCACGTCCAGGCGTTTGCGAGCCAGTATGTCCACTCCATGCTGTCTCCCTTGATTCACCAGCAAACATGGTGACCCCGTGTTGAGATAGGGGAGCCACAAGATGAAAGCAACCTGGACCCAGGGTCTAGGAAAAGCAGAGGGCCCCTGCCAAACTGTATCAGAATTTGTGTGCACAAAGATGCACTTCTGTTGTGTTAGCCCTTCAAATGTCACAGTTTGTTGCATCAGTTAGCAGTTACTTTCATGCAGCCGCTTTTTTTGTTAGGCTTATCTAGCAATTTTACTTAAGAAGGTACTAGTGCATATCTTCCTATTGCAAAAAAACTTCTAAAAATACAGATGAGTCACAATATCCCCTTTTCAACGTTCCTCCACAATTCAGCCTCCTCCTCAGAAGTCACCATGACTAACAATCTAGTATTTTTATTTTTTTTATTTAAAATATTTTCTTTTCTTTGAGAGAGATAAAGAGTGTGTGATGGAGGGAGGGGCAAATAGAGAGAGAGAGAGAGAGAGAGAGACCCTCAAGCCGGCTCTATGCAGAGCCCGATTCGGAGCTTGGTCTCAGGACCCTGAGATCATGACTTGAACCGAAATCAAGAGTCGGACGCTTAACCAGCTGAGCCACCCAGGCGCCCCTAGTGTGTGTTATTCTAAAGGTGACTATGGCTTTTTCATAGATATGCTCTACAAATATATTGTTTTTATTCAACCTAACCCGTAATACTGTGCATATTGATCTGCCACTGCCTTTTGTCACTTAATAAAATGGATGCAGGATCTTCCAATAACAGCACATATACACCTACCTCACTTTTGAAAGTATTCCCTGGAATGTTAAAGTTTGTATATACCATAATTAATCACATACACAATTTTTTCCTGGTGGAAACAAGTTGTTTTCCCTTTATCGTATGACTAATAAAATGAAAACAACATCTTTGACCTGAATCCTTGGGTAGATATGAATGTTTTCTAATAAGATATACATACTAACACAGACATTGGGTTAGAGTGGAGAGGGTGTGAATTGTTTAACATTTCATAAATGCGTCTGAAATTTTATTCCACAAGTGCTATACCAGTTTGCATTCCCATAATTAATTTCAATAGCTCCAAAATTGCAATACTTAGGTATAAATCTAATAAGATATGCACAGGATCTGTATGCTGAAAACACAGAATGCTGATAAAAGTAATCAAGACTTAAATAGTAAGTTCAGAGATATACTGTGTTCATGGACTGGTAGACTCACATAGTGAAGATGTCAATTCTCACTAAATTGATCTATACATTCAAAACAATCCAATCAAAATTCTACCAGGATGTTTTTGGATATAAACTAGCTGATTCAACAAGTTTATGGAAAGGCAAAGGAAATAGTATAGCTAAAACAACTATGAAAAAGTAGAACAAAGTCAGAAGAATCACACTACTTGATTTTAAGATAAAGCTATGATAATCCAGGTGGTGTGGTATTGGGGGGCGGAGCAAGATGGCGGAGGAGTAGGAGACCTAGATTTCGTCTGGTCTCAGGAATTCAGCTGAACAGCGATCAAACCATTCTGAACACCTACGAACTCAACAGGAGATCGAAGAGGAGAGTCGCAACAACTCTCTGAACAGAGAAGCGACCACTTACTGGAAGGTAGGACCTGCGGAGAAGTGAATCCAAGGCGATATTCAGGAGGATAGACGGCGAGGGAGGGGCCTCCACTGGCCGCTTCTGGCAAGTGATAGAGCCGCGGAGCACAAAATCGGAACTTTTAGAAGTTGGCTCGGCGGAGGGACGTCGCTGCAGTGGCTAAGCAGGGGGTGGAACCCTCGCGGGACAGTGTGGTCTCAGGACCCTTGGGGTCAGAGAAAGACCGGGGGTGCCTGAGTGCGCCAGAGCTCCCAGGTATCGGAGCGGAGAAGCTGGCTGCAGAGATGGAGCTGAGGCGCGGGCTCTCAGCTCGGGGTTGCCATAAACTGTGATCCGCGGCCCAGTCAGGCCACTGCTCCTCCAGCAGGGACCCAAGAAGCGGCAGAGCTGGGGAGACTCCCCTTCCTTCCCGGGCAGGAGCGGCGCGGGAGCGCACCGCAGGGATCTGCTGGGTTTGGAAACTCCACACGGGGTCGGGTGCCAGAGACAGCAACGCTCGGTCACAGGCCGGGTGAGCACGGAGTGCGGCCGGAGACCAGGGAGATGGGAGTGACTGCTTTTCTCTGAGGGCACACGGAGGAGCGGGGCCCCGAGTTCTCAGCTCCTCCGGGTGGAGATTGGGAGGCCACCATTTTTGCCCTGGTCCCCCAAGGCTGTACGGAGAGCTTGCAGGGAACAAAAGCTCCTGAGAGCGAACCTGAGCAGCTTCCTTAGCCCGGACCGACAAGGGTGGGGCAACTTAGCCTCCGGCAAAGACATTTGGAAACCACAGTAACAGGCCCCTCCCCCAGAAGACCAGCACAAACAGACAGCAAGCCAAGACCAAGTTTACCGATCAAGGAGCACGGGAGAACTCCAGCGCTAAGGGAATACTGCACGTAGAATTCATAGCTATTTTTTACCATGATTCATTATTTCATCAAAGTTAAATTTTGTTAACTGTTTTTTTTATTTTTCTTTTTCCCTTTTTCAACCAACATCTTATCAATCCCTTTTTAAAAAAAAAAAAACATTTTTTATTTTTCATTTTTAGAGTCATATTTTGTCCTTTCATAGTAGTTACACTTATTTTTGACATATATATGTAAGTTGTTCTCTCTTTAAAATTTTGAGATACAGTTTCTTCTAACAGATCAAAATATACCCTAAATCACTAGTGTATGGCTTTGTTCTAGTCTCCTGCCTGATCACGTTCTCTCCCTTTTTCCTTTTTTTTTTCTTAAATCTTCTTTCTTTTTTCAAACAACTTCTTATCTATTCAAGTCCTTTTATAAAATCTTTTATAATTTTGATCTTTACAGTCATCTTCCATCCCTTCATTGTGTCAACCATTATTTTGTACATATGTCTTTCTTCCTTTAAAATTTTAGGAGGCACTTTTTTTTAACAGACCAAAATACTCCCAAAATCTAGTGTGTGGCACTGATCTATGCACTAGCCTGATCATATTTGATCATATTCTGCTTTTTTTGTATTGTTCTGTTTTTTGTTTTTATGTTTTTTTTTCTTTCTTTTTTCTTTCTTTCCCTTTCTTTTCCCCTGGTTTCAGGTCTTTTCGGATTTGTATACAGTATATTTGCTGGGGACATTGTAAACCTGTTAGCATTTTGTTCTCTCATTCATCTATTCTCCTCTGGACAAAATGACAAGACGAAAAAAATCACCTCAGCAAAATGAACAAGAGGTAGTACCGTCAGCCAGGGACCTATTCAATACGGACATTAGTACGATGTCAGACCTAGAATTCAGAATCATGACTTTAAAGATACTACCTGGGCTTGAAAAAAGCGTGGAAGTTATGAGAGAAACCCTTTCGGGAGAAATAAAAGAACTAAAATCTAACCAAGTCGAAATCAAAAAGGCTATTGATGAGGTGCAATCAAAAATGGGGGCACTAACTGCTAGGATAAATGAGGCAGAAGAGAGAATCAGTGATATAGAAGACCAAATGATGGAAAATAAAGAGGCTGAGAAAAAGAGAGAGAAACAACTACAGGATCACGAGGGCAGAATTCGAGAGATAAGTGATATGATAAGACGAAACAACATTAGAATAATTGGGATCCCAGAAGAAGAAGAGAGAGAGAGAGGGGCAGAAGGTATATTGGAGCAAATTATAGCAGAGAACTTCCCTAATGTGAGGAAGGAAACAGGCATCAAAATCCAGGAGGCACAGAGAACCCCTCTCAAAATCAATAATAATAGGTCAACACCCCGACATCTAATAGTAAAACTTATGAGTCTCAGGACAAAGAGAAAATCCTGAAAGCATCTCGGGAGAAGAGATATGTAACCTACAATGGTAGAAACATTAGATTGGCAACAGACCTATCCACAGAGACCAGGCAGGCCAGAAAGGACTGGCAAGATATCTTCAGAGCACTAAACGAGAAAAATATGCAGCCAAGAATACTATATCCAGCTAGGCTGTCATCGAAAATAGAAGGAGAGATTAAAAGCTTCCAGAACAAACAAAAACTAAAGGAATTTAGAAACTAAAAGAAAGACTGTAATAAGAGATGAGGAAGGACACTATATCCTACTTAAAGAGTCTATCCAACAAGAAGATCTAACAATTGTAAATATCTATGCCCCAAACATGGGAGCAGCCAATTATATAAGGCAATTAATAACAAAAGCAAAGAAACACATTGACAACAATACAATAATAGTGGGGGACTTTATGACCCCCCTGACTGAAATGGACACCTCATCTAAGCAAAAGATCAACAAGGAAATAAAGACTTTAAATGACACACTGGACCAAATGGACTTCACAGACATATTCAGAACATTCCATCCCAAAGCAACGGAATACACATTCTTCTCTAGTGCCCATGGAACATTCTCCAGAATTGATCACATCCTAGGTCACAAATCAGGTCTCAACCGGTACCAAAAGACTGGGATCATTCCCTGCATATTTTCAGACCACAATGCTTTGAAACTAGAATTCAATCACAAGAGGAAAGTCGGAAAGAACTCAAATACATGGAGGATAAAGAGCATCCTACTAAAGAATGAATGGGTCAACCAGGAAATTAAAGAAGAATTAAAAAAATTCATGGAAACCAATGAAAATGAAAACACAACTGTTCAAAATCTTTGGGATACAGCACAGGCAGTCCTGAGAGGAAAGTATATAGCAATACAAGCCTTTCTCTAAATCCCGGAAACAAAAATATCCCTCAAAAGGGGAGCAGATGAACAAACTGTGGCATTTCCAAACTAGGGAGCCCAAAGCAGTGATAAAAAGTCATAAAGTTAGGATAACACCAAACGTGAATGGATTCCAGGCGTATTATCCCAAATGAAACCAAACAACATCACCGGTCACAGCTGTAGGAATTCCCTCATGTAACCAAATGCCAATATATCCAAAATGTAAAACACAGGAGTGAATGCCATGGGCAGGGATGGGTAGCATGAAGGAGATCTTTGGGCTGACAGAGTAGTTCCATATCTGGATTATGCTGTTGAATATATAAATGTCCATGACAAAGTGACAGACCTAGACATGTCCATCATACCACACTGTCAGTTTCCTGGTGCGAATAGTGTGCTGCAGTGATGTAGGATGTTACCTTGGGGCAAAATGTGCCAAGAGTGCCTCTGCGATGGGACATTTCTGTACTATCTGAATCTCTAAATGGACCTAAATCCCTCCCTACCTATAGGATCGCTCTACCTGTCAACACACCTCAGCATAGTTCCCTAAAGCTATCAGTCCCACCCTGGCTCCTGGAAGCTCCAAGCTTCCCCAGGACCCTAATGTGTGGGTGTCAAGCAGCAGTGTAGGAGGCAGGAGGAACCTGGTCTGGTCTGTGACTGGGCAGGTGCTGGGCTGTGATGTGCTGTACCTAAGGGGCAGAGAAGGCCAGGTGTGGGACAGGACAGAGGCAGGACACAGACTGCTCTCCTGAATCTGCTGTTCTGAGTTTGGGAAGGAATCGACGGGGCAAGGACCTGGCTCACAGCCTGCCCTCCCTCCTCTGGACAGCATCCGTCCCCTGGCCTTAGAGATCCCCTCCCCAACCCTGCCGTCTCCTGCATCCTGCTCACACAGCCACCCCCCCCAACGTTGCCGGCATTTTACAGGTGAAGAAATGGTGGATCAAGGAGTCAATTGCTCTGCTACAAACCCCCAAAGTGGGGTCCTAGCACCTCCAAGATCCTGCTGTGTCCAGAAACATGTGTCTGGTAAATGGGGTCTGAGCAGGTAGCCACTAGAGGTTAGCAGCTCTGGGATCACACTGTGATCCACTTCCCCATCAAATCCAAGTGACCCGGACTGCAGCAGCCTCCCCACTGGCTCCTGAAAGCAGCAGCCCTCCTATAAGTTCAGACACCATCCATCTTAGAGATACTAACCTCTCTCATCCCAAGTCCCCCTCATTTTGACCTTCCCTAAAAGACAGCTTTTTCATGGCTCTAATCAGCTTACGCCCTGGTGCTATGAGCAGAGTGCCTTGAGCTCCACCTTGATTTCCAGAAACCAGGATGTCTAAAAGTGTTGATGGGGATAGGAAGGATGTGTTCAGGGTCAGCTCTGCATAATTCACTTACACTTTCTCAGAGCTGTGGAGGCCACTGCTCACCAACTGGAGAATGTGATGACTTAAAAGGCACAGTAGTGAGAATAATCCAGGCTATACATCACAGTCACACGGGCTGTTTCCTGTACTTATTCTGAAATAATGTTTTTATTTTTATTATTTTTTAAAGATTTTATTTATTTATTTGAGAGAGACTGAGAGATAGAGAGCACGAGAGGGAAGAGGGTCAGAGGGAGAAGCAGACTCCCTGCTGAGCAGGGAGCCCGATGTGGGACTCGATCCCGGGACTCCAGGATCATGACCTGAGCCGAAGGCAGTCGCTTAACCAACTGAGCCACCCAGGCGCCCTGAAATAATGTTTTTAAGTTATTTAGGCCTCTGAAAAATATTAAAACTCTCACTCCTGGAGATGACCAAACTTTTCCAAGCTCCGCATTTATGGCATCTTGGATGGGAGTGTGCAGGGACATCACCACTTGGATGCCGTTGCCTGGGAGGCAAAAGCTTCCAGCAAGTCCTTGATGTACCCAAACAATGTCTCTACCTCATAGACCTGAGCCTGCTTCTCACCCCACGACTTGATTTGTTTTTCTATGGTCTCCACCACTCCTTCCAGGATGGAGCACCTCTCCTTCATCTGGAGGACCTTTGCCAATGTGTCCTCTGTATTCAGGGCCTGGGGTCTCTTCTAGAATTCCCTCCAGTCCCCATCTCGTCTCCTGATATGAGTTCTGTTTCAACCCCCCACCTCATCTCCTGCTATGAGTTCTATTTCAAACTCTCCAAACTTTTGGTTTGACTCCACTTTTTGGCTTGGTATCCTTTCCTCTTGAGGGATATTCCCAAAAAGATGAGGGCTACCCAGGTGACAAGCCACAATGACCTTAAGCTGAAGTCTATCCCAGGGAACTGGTGACTCACTTGTCCTGGGGTCGCCTTAGTTAAAGGGCTTCCAGTCAGTTTAGTGTTCTAGGGACTTCTTGGCGCAGTGCAGAGCTGAGATGGAGGAGTCATGACCACAGGGCTCCCAGCCAACCTCTGTCCTGGGGACCCAATTGTCCTGTGCTCTATGGGGTGGAGGGTTTTGGGTCAGAGGTCTCCTGCTCAGGCTGATGTCCGAGAGACTCGGCACAGTGTCAAGCTGAATCAGAAGGCTTGGCGACCCAGATCTCCCAGTTGGCCTGGTGTTCTTGCGACTCAGTTGCCAGCTGTCTCCTCAGTTGAAGGGCCCCACTTGGAGGGAATCCAGTCATCCTGTTGTTCAAGTGAGTCCTTTGCCCACTGCCAACCTGAGTTGGAGTGTCTGAAGGTTCCTGTTTGGCCCAGTGTTGTGAGGACTCAATTGCCCTCTGCTTTCTTGGGCTGAAGAGCTGCCAGAGAGAGGACTCCCACTCAGCCCAGTGTCCAGGGCACTCCTTTGCCCAGTGTACAACTAGCTTGGTGGTGTCATAGTCTCAGGGCATCTATTGGGCCTGGTGTTCTGGGGAATTCGTTGCCGTTTTCTCAACAGCAGTAGAAGATTCCTCTTCTTTGTCCTAAGTTCCAGGTAGCTCCTTTCTCTGGTGCTGAGTTGGGTAGGGGGGCTTTTGGACTTAAGGCTCCTGCTGGGTCCACTGTCCAGATAATATATTTGTCCACCTCCAGGTCTGGTTGGAGGGGTTTTGGTCAGAGGGCTCCGCAAAATCCTGTGTTTGAGAACCTGATTGCCTTATGCTTTTCTGGGTTGGAGAGCTTTTCTTCTGAGGGCTCCTTTGCAGTCTAGAGTCCAGGTGATTCATTTGCCCGTGCCAGACTGTGTTGGAGAGCTCCTAGCCTAAGTGCTCCTGGTGTTCTGGGGACCTGAATACCCTGTGCTTGGCAGGGATGGTGTCCTCATGATCTCAGGGTGCTTGTGTTCAGCCTGGTGTCCAAGCGATTCTTGTGGCCAGTGCTTGGATATGTTGGAGGGCTCCTCTTCAGAGGACTCTCCCTCAGCCTGGTGTCACTGGTCCTCATTTGGGCAGTGCAGAGCTCGGTTGGAGGTTTCATATTCTTGAGACTCCCAGGAGGCCTGATTTTCTGAGGATTCAATTGCACTGTTCTTTGTTGCATTGGTGGGCATGCACTTGGCCCAGGGTCTTGATGATTCCTTTGCCTTGTACAAAGCTGAGATGGAGGGCCCATGGTCCTAAGGCTCCTGGTCACCCTTCTGTGCAGATGACTTGATTGCCTTGTGCCAAGCTTGGTCGGAGGGGGTTTGGTCCTGGCAAGTCTGGTTTTCTGGGGACTTGACTGCCCTATGTCTCTCCCACAAGTAGACAACAAAAAGAAATAAAAGGTATCTAGGAGGCCCTCCATGGGAGAGTCTGAGCTAACATCATCTTGTGCCTGATTTTTTGACTGCCTGTCTCCACAGGCAGCGCTGGCTTTGCGTTATTTCCCTGTTTTCCCATGCATCATAATGCAGGGCATAAAGTAGGCGCTCAACAAATATTTGTCACATGGTGGTCACTCTTCCCTCTCATAAAGGACATTTTTATTCCCCTTCCCAGCCCAGCCTTCTGTGGGCCACACAGATGCAGTATCTGCCTTGTGGGATGCCTGTCAATGGCTTCCCCCCTGACCCAAGCTAAGAGCACTGCCTGTGACTTTCAAGAATAAAAACAACATCCTCACAATGCAGCAGCTGGACTACAGCTGAGTCTGGGAAACCTTGTTTGTCTCAGTGTGAAATAGTCCAAGCAGGTCCAAGAGAGCTCTAGAAAAAGACTTGATAAGACCCTGTGTGAAGTAATGAATGTGCTCTGTGTATGTGTTTTGGGGTGGGGACAATGGTGCGCAGAGCAGAAGAGAAGAAATGCCTGAATTCTAAATGAATGGGAAGGTCAGTCAGAAGAAGGGTGACCCGTCCCTGTACTGTCAAGTAGAGGAATCGTGGTTTGGTAGACAGCTTTGACCCAGGCCATGCACGGCTGCAGGCCATAAGGTGCGTTCGCCTGCAGAGTGAAGAGTCTCTTCGGCTCTGTCCCTTACTAGGATGAGACGCAGGGTAGGGAGGCACCGTGTGGTTGGGGATGCATGCTGTGCACCCAGAGTTCTAACCCTGGTTTCCCCACTGAGTGAGTGGGCAGACAAGCCCGTCAAGCTTACCATCTTTAGAATGGGGGTGATCAAAGCATTATAATGTGCTTAAACAGTGTCTGGTAGGGACACATGGGTGGCTCCATTGGTTAAGCGTCTGCCTTTGGCCCAGGTCATAATCCCAGGATTCTGGGATCGAGTCCCACATCGGGCTCCCTGCTCAGCAGGGAGTCTGCTTCTCCCTCTGCCTCTGCCACTCCCCCCACCCGCGCTCATGCATTTTTGCACTCTCTCTCTCAAGTAAATGAAGTCTTTAAAAAAAAAAACAGCATCTGGTATATAGTAAGTGCTCAATAAATGTTAGCTATTCTTCTGTGATTCTATGACAGAGAGAGAGGGATTTTCCTACAAGTAAGAGATAGAAAGGATCGAGTTTTAATTTTTTTGCAATCATTTAAGGAAAAATATCCAATGAAGTTATCTTCAGGGTACTTTGGCACTCAAAAGATATCACCAGGAAGAAAAATTACAATTATAATTCTGTACTATTTTAACAGTATAATTGTGTATTTTTTTTGAAAAAATGTTTTGTGGAAGTGCCAAGTCAATAAGCCATGAACTCAACTTGAGTTCAAGGGTACCCTAGCTTTCATTATGGGTTCCTCAGAAAAACTACAGAAAACGTCATTGGGGTTCAGTCCCCTAGGGCAACACGCTGGGTAATAGAGTGAGCATTTAGTTCTCAAACTGGTATTTGTGCGTCCAGAGACTGCGATCTCCTGAGACCCCGGCCCAGAGGGTCTTGGTGGCCAGCGATGTGGGCAGAATACAACCTCTCCCCAAAGCACAATGTTTAAGTAAGCACTGGTGGGGTGGGGCTACGGCAACGAACAAGGGAAACAGATACTAGCAGAGTTTCTCAAAAGCTCTGGAATTTTTTTTAAGAGTTATTCTTTTGAGAGAGAGAGAGAATGTAAGAGCTCAAGCAGAGGGAGGGACAGAGGGAGAGAATCTCCAGCAGACCCTCCCTGGGGCACGGAGCTCCACACGGGGCTTGGCTCTATCCCACAACCCCAAGAACGTGACCTAAGCCGAAACCAAGAGTTGGACGCTCAGCCAACTGAGGCACCCAGGAGCCCCTGGAACTAATTGTTTTAAAATAATATTTTGAGGTGAAATTCACATACAATAAACCGTTTCAGAGCAAACAATTCAGTGGCATTTAGTATAATTCCCAGTGTTGTGCAACCACCAGCTCTGCGTAGTTCCAGAACCTCTCTGTGCCCCACAGTAAAATCCCACACCCATGTAACAGCTTCTCCCAATTCCACCCTCTCCCAGCCCCTGGAACCACCAGTCTGCTGTCTTTATGGATTTGTGTGCTCTGAATATTCCACGTAAGTGGAACCACACGGTGTGTGACTGTTTTATTGTGCTGAAATACATACAACATACATTTTATTCGTTCAAACCATTCATCCTTACAGCCCCTTCCATCCTGTGACTCTGAAACTCTGTCGCTATTACACAGTGACTCCGACTCTCCCCCTAGCCCCTGACTGCCAACTTTACGTCCTGTCTTCATGGGTGTGACTACACCAAGGGCCCCATATAGTTAGAATCACACAGTATTTGTCTTTTTGGGATTGGTTTATTTAACTTACCGTAAAGTCCTCAAGATTTTATCCATGTTGTAGTATGTGTCAAAAATTTCTTCCTTTTTAAGGCCAAATATTATTCCATTGCATGGATATACCACTATTTGTGTATCCATTTTTCTGTTGATGGACATTTGTACTGTTTCCATCTTTTGGCTTTTGCAAATAGTGCTGCTATGAGCATGTGTTTACACGTTTTTGTGTGTGCAATATTTTCATTTCTTTGAGTATATACCTAAGAGTAGAATTTCAGGTTCATATGGTAATTCTATGTTTAACTGTTTAATCAGCCACCAAACTGTTTTCCACAGTAGCTGAACCATTTTACATTCCCACCGGTAATGTACGAGGGTTCCAATTTTTCCACACCCTTACCAAGAGTTGTTATTTTCTTTTTTTAAATTATTGTAGTCATTCTAATGAGTATGAAGTGATATTTCATTGTAGTTTTGGTGTGCATTTCCCTAATGACTACTGATGCTGGGTATCTTTTTGCATATTTGTTGGAAAAAAAAGTCTATTCAAGTTCTTTGCCCATCTTTAAATTGGGCTGTTTATATTTTTGTTGTTGTGTCCTAAGAGTTCTTTATATATTCTGGATATTAGACTCCTCAGATATATGATTTGCAAATATTTTGTTCCTTTCGCTTTCTTGATAGTGTCCTTTGATGCACAAAATTTTTATTTTTAATGAACTTAAATTTATATATTTTTTGTTGTTCATGCTTTTGGTATCATATCTAAGAAATTGTTCCATCTGCAAGATCGTGAAGGTTTACCTTTATGTTTTCTTCTAAGAGTTTTATTTTAGTACTTATATTCATATCATTGATCCACTGTAGTTAATTTTTGTGTATGATATGAGATAGGGAGCCAACTTTCTTCTTTGTATGGGGATATCCACTTTTACCAGCACCATTTGTTGAAAAAAATCATTTTTTCCTTATTGAATAGTCTTGGAACCCAGGTTGAAAGCCAATTGGCTGTAGTTGTAGAGGTTTATTTCCAGATCTTCAATCCTTTTGTTGGTCTGTATGTCTGTCTTTATGCTAGAATCACACGGTTTTAATTACTGTAGTTTTGTAGTGGGTTTTGAAATCAGGAAGTGTGAGTCCTCCAACTTTGTTCTTCTTCTTTAAATTTTTTTATTCTTATGTTAGTCACCACACATCATTATTTTTAATTTAAATTTTTTGTTATGTTAATCACCATACATCATTAGTTGGATGTAGTGTTCCATGATTCATTGTTTGTGCATAACACCCACTGCTCCACGCAGAACGTGCCCTCTTTAATACCCATCAACAGGATATCCCCTCCCCTCTAGAACCCTGTTTGTTTTTGAGAGTCCATCATATCTCATGGTTCATCTCCCCCTCCGATTTACTCCCCTTTATTCTTCCCCTCCTGCTATCTTCTTCTTTTTTTTTTCCTTAACATATATTGCATTATTTGTTTCAGAGGTACAGATCTGTTGACTGCTTTGGGAATTATGGACACTTTCACAGTATTAATTATTCCAGTCCATGAGCATAGTATGTATTTCCATTTGCTTGTGTCATCTTTAGTTTGTTTGTTTGTTTGTTTTAATCAAGGTCTGATAGTTTTCAGAGTACAAGTCTTTCATTTCCTTGGTTAAATTGATCCCTAAAGTATTTTATTATTTTTGGTACATCCGTAAATGGGATTTTTTTTCTAAATTTCTCTTGCTGCCACTTTGTTATGGGTGTTCATATTCTTAAACTACTTCTTGCTTCAGTTTTGGAAGGTTGGGTGTTTTGAGTATTTTGTCTATTTCATATAAGTTGTCCCATTTATTAGTGTAAAGTTGGGTATGATATCCCCTAAAAGGCTTTCCAGGGGATCTATGGTGATGCCTCCCTTTTTATTCCTGATATTGATAATGTGCATTTTCTTTGCTTTATTCTTTTTTTTTTAAGATTTTATTTATTTATTTGACAGAGAGCGAGAGGGCACAAGCAGGGGGAGCAGGAGAGGGAGAGGGAGAAGCAGCCTCCCCACAGAGCAGGGAGCCTGATGCGGGGGATCCGTGGGATCATGACCTGAGCCAAAGGCAGACGCTTAACCGACTGAACCACCCAGGCACCCTTCTTTGTTTTATTCTCGTTCATGTCTTGTAAGGGTTTAATATTTAAAAATGACTTCAAAGAACCAACGTTTGGCTTTGTTAATATTTTCTTTTCTTCTGTTTTCAGTTTCATTGATTTCTGCTTTTCCGTTCTTCTACTCTGGTTTTAATTTATAACTTTTCACAACAGAAGCTTAAATCACTGATTATAAACCTTTCTGAGAAGTTTTCAAATACATGCTTTGAGAAGTATAAATTTTCCTCGTGACTGCTCTATTTGCATCCTGCCATTTCCTGCATATTGTCTTGTTTCATTCACTTCCGATATTGTCCAATTCCCTTTATTTAGAATTGTACTTAATCTCCAAATATTTGAGAACTTTCTATTAGTCTTTTGTCATTAATTTCAGATTTCATTTCTTTGGGGACAGATGGTATACTTGAAATTTATTGAGACGTGTTATACTCTTTTCTTAAAGTCCTGAATATACTTTAAAAGAGTGTGCATTCAGCGGTTGGATGATGTTTCCATAAATATCAGTCAGGTTGAGTGGATTAAATAGTGTTTATATTCTTACTCATCATTTTTGTCTTCTTGCTGTGTTAATTATGGAGAGAAATTTGTTGAAATCTACAACTGTGTCTATTTCTCCTTTTAGTTTTGTTAAATTTTGCTTAATGAATTTTGAAATTGTGTTAGATATACATGTTTAGTATTAAGTCTTTTTGTCAAATTGACTCTCTTATTATTATGTATTGTCTGTCTTTATCCCTGGTAACACTCCCTGTCTTAGAGTTTATTTTCGGCACAATATGTCTTTTTTCCAGTCCCTTTGCTTTTGATGTTTGTGTCCTTATATTTCAGTGTCTCTTATAAACAAGACATAGCTGTGTCTTGGTGGTTTTTTCTTTAATCCAGGCTGACAGTCTGCCTTTAAATTAGAGGATTTAGTCTATTTACATTTAGTATAATTACTAATATGGTTGAGTCTAACTCCACCATCTTGATATTTTTCTTTTTTTAAAGATTTTATTTATTTATTAGAGAGAGAGAATGAGAGATAGAAAGCACGAGAGGGAAGAGGATCAGAGGGAGAAGCAGACTCCCTGCTGAGCAGGAAGCCTGATATGGCACTCAATCCCGGGACTCCAGGATCATGACCTGAGCCAAAGGCAGTTGCTTAACCAACTGAGCCACACAGGTGCCCTTGATATTTATTTTCTGTTGATAGCATTTGATCTTTGTTCCTTTGCTTTTCTTTTCCTGCTTCTTTTTTTTTTTTTTTTTTTTTTTTTTTTTGCTACAAGGTAGATCTCTTTGTATTCATGGGTACGTTACAGTGGTGCCATCCACTGTGGTAGCCACTAGTCACATGTAGTTAAGTTGAAAATTCAGTCCCTCGTTATTTCAGCCACACTCTGGATGCCCAGTAGCCACACATGCTTGTTACCACGTTGGAAAGGAGAGATTACGGCAGAAAGTTCCAGATTGAGGTCAGGATTTATTTTGAGTCAGAATTACCCAGGGTCCAATGTGAAAAGGGCATCGTTCTAGTCAGGAGACATGTGTTCATGTTTTGTGTTTACTACTGATGGGCTTTGTGTCAGTAGGCCTACGAGACCCTGCTCTTAGCCTCAGTTTTCTTTTCTAAAACACACGGATAGTAATTCCTGCTCTTCCACTTCACGGAGTGCTTGTGGAAAAGAACACTACAAAATGGTTAACAGTTTTCAGGAAAACATTAAAACTCAGTTGACTGTGTTTCTGTGTTTTGTTTGGTCTTTTAGGTTACTGACGGAGCTGGAGTCCCCTTCTTGGTGGCCCTTTAGCTCCAAGCTTTGGAAGATGCCAGCAGAAACAACGCCCAAGGGGGGCACCTCAACGGCTAGTCCCAAAGCTCTTGGAAAAGAAGGGGTAGTGGTCCGAATTCCTGCTGTTATCTCCCAGGGAACAGCATCTCATGTTAAAGCAGGAAGTCTTACCATCCTTGTGTCCAGGTTGGAAATCCATGACTCGAGTTCTTTACTCATGCACAGATTTGAAAGAGAAGATATAGACGACATTACGGTTCACACACCTTATGAATTTAGAATCCAGAAACAGCCTCACAGAAGTAGGGCCAACTGATTTTTAACAAAGGTGCAAAAGCAATTCAATGGAGGAATGACAGCCTTTTCAACAAATGGTGCCAATGGAATATCTTTAAGGAAGAAAATAACCCTTTACTCTACACCCTCACAACTTAAACAAAAGTTAGTTCAAAACTAATCACAGACTTAAGTATAAAATGTAAAAATGTAAAACTTTTAGAAGAAAACAGGAAAAAGAAGCTTTGGAGCCAGGGCTTGGCGAAGACCAGAGTCCATGATTTTGTTAACACCAAAAGCATGATCCGTAAAAGAAACAAGTGGCAAAC
This sequence comes from Eumetopias jubatus, assembly GCF_037043125.1. Classification (NCBI taxonomy): domain Eukaryota; kingdom Metazoa; phylum Chordata; class Mammalia; order Carnivora; family Otariidae; genus Eumetopias; species Eumetopias jubatus. The sequence continues at coordinate 267,413 of NW_028274955.1, forward strand.
TGGACTTCATGGAAAGTAAAACCTTCTGCTTTATGAGAAACCCTGTTATAACAGTGGGAAGACAACTCTAGATGGGAAGAACATGTCTGCAAATAGCACATCGAACAAAGACCAGTTCCTGGGAAAGTAAACAATTACCAATACTCTACAGTTAAAAAAAAAGCTCATTTAGAAAATGTGCAGACACGAAGAGACATTTAACCAAAGAGGAATGTACACGTGGCAAATAAGCCTAGGAGAAGGTGTTCCACGCCACCAAGCACCAGGGAAATAGAAACTGAGACCACAATGAGCTATGATTACACGCCTGTCACAACGGCTAGGATAAAAAATAGCAACAACACTAAACGTTGGCAGGGGTGTAGGAAAACCATGCCTTTCATACATTGCTGGTGGGAAAACAGACATTCTGGAAAAAAATCTGAGTTTCTTAACAAATGAAACATAAACTCACTGTATGACTAAGCCATGAAATGAAAACTCATGTCCATACAAAAATCTACACACCTGTTCGCAGCAGTTTCTTTGTAATAGCCAAGACCCAGAATCAACCGAACTGTCACTTAACAGGTGACTGGAACAGTCTAGAAAACCATACTGTGGCCGTCTACACCATGGACTACTACTCAGCAACAAAAAGGAACAAAGTATTGATAGCGCAACAACCTGGATGGGTCTTAAGGGTATTACTCTGTGGAGTTTTGTATAATTCCATTTATACAATGTTGCCAAGATGACATGATTATAGAGATGCCGAACAGATTGGTGGTTACAGGGGTCAGTGGTGGTGGGAAGTGAGGTGGGGTGGGTGTGACTAGAAGCAGGTAGCATGACCAAAGTTTTGTATCTTGATTCCAACGATGGTTACAGAAAACTGCACATGTGATAAAATGACAGAATTATACATGCACTAAGCCAATGCCAATGTCCTGATTTTGATGTTCTACAGTTACCTAAGATATTATCACTGGGGCAGCTCGTGAGGGGTGCACAAGCCCTCTGTACTCTATTTGCAACATCCTGTGAATCTCTATTATTTCAAAATGAAAAGTTAAGAAAAAAAAAGCAAACAAAAACCACACAGACAGGGAGAAGATATATGCAATGCGGACAACTGACAAGAATTAATATACAGAAAATATAAATGGCTCTGAGAAGAGAACACACAAACAACCTGTGTACTTAGAATATGAACAGATGAATGGATAACAAATATATAAAAAGATGCTCAATGGGGCGCCTGGGTGGCTCAGATGGTTGAGCCATCTGCCTTTGGCTCAGGTCATGGTCCTGGGGTCCTGGGATCAAGTCCCGCATTGGGTTCCCTGCTCCTTGGGAGCCTACTTCTGCCTCTCTCTCTCTCTCTCTTTCTCTCATGAATAAATAAAAATCTAAAAAAAAAAGATGCTCAATGTTTTAATGTAACAATTTAATCATTTTATTACAAATTAAAACAGAATGAAGTAGCACTCACAGCCCTATATAGACTGGCAAAATTCAGAAAGTCACATGACATCAAACGTTGGGGATTTTATGGAGCAACAGAAACTCTTATACCATCCTGGCAGGAGTGCACACGTAACATAACTATTTTGGTGAGCAATACGGGTATCTTAAAGTTTGAGCTAACCCTAAAACTAGGCAATTTCCCCGCAGGCCTAGGTGTGTACCCAACATGGTAAGCACAAAAATATTCACTGTGGCATTGTTTTTAATATCATAAAAATAACATCATAAATGTTCTTCAGAAGAATAGACAAGTCATTTTAGTATAAACTAGTTAAATTTACTGAGCGCTTACCACGTGCCAGACACTATGCTAGGTGCCATGACATAACACTGAACTAAATAGATGAAGATCCCTATCTTCACGGAGCTTACATTGTAGCAGATGAAGACAGACACTAAATAAGCCCTTAAAATATATGCAGCCAACGTGTGGTCATGGCATTTAGAACAAAGGCATCACTATGATTCAATGGGGTCGAGAACTGTTTCATCAATTAATGGTGTCCAAGAAACTGAATATGCTTGGGAAAAAAATGAACCTTGAGGCCGTTAACCAAATGGTGGAGTAGGAAGTTCTGGAGGTCAACCCCCAACTGATATAGCCAGTAAACCAGAAAAAATTGATCAGAATCAACTGTTTCCACACTCTGGAACCTGACTGGACACACAGCAAGCAGAAGAGCACTAAGTGAAAGCGGAGAGCTGGTCCCAGGTGGAAGAGTGACACAGGCAAGCAGCTGCCACCACCCATCCCTCGGGCCTGCTGTGCTGACCTCGTGACCTGGGCTCCAGAACCAGGCTAGGGCCAGGGGTGGCGGTAGAAAGACTGCCCTCAAAAAGTCTGGGTTGCATATTTTGCACATTTAGGTCTCAGCTCTCTCAGGCTTTAGGGTTGCCTTGCTGGCATCTGTCAGTGATTTCAAGAGCTAGGAACACCTTTGCTTTTCCTTCCATTTTTGGAGCCAGAAACTTAAGGAAATCTCTGTCAGTTCACTGTGGTCTGACCACATATAACAGAACAGAAACATCAGCGACCACACACAACAAGGGTTATACACTTTGCAAAAACAGTTCGGAAAAGTTACAGACAGATGACTGTAGCCCCAAACAAGCACAAACCAGCAATCCCTGAGGAGTGGGAGAACCTGATTTCTAAAGTTACCACATTAAGATACTCAGAATGCCTAATTCTCATTAAAAAAAAAAAAGCCAAAGCAAACAAAGAAATGAGAAGATATGGCCCATTCTCATGAAACAAAGAATTGGACAGAAACAATCCCAGAAGAAATACAGACATTGGAATTATCTTAAATGTGTTCAAAGAGCTAAAGGAATTTATGGACAAATAATTAAAGGAAATCAGGAAATGATATATGAACAAAATGAGATTAATAAAAAGACGGAAATTATGAAAAGGAACCCACAAAACTTCTGGAGCTGAAAAGCAAGTTAAAAAAAAAAAACCTCACTAGAGGTTTCCAACAACATACTTAAGCAGGCGGAAGACAGGATCAACAAACTTGAGATAAGGCAATTGAAATTACCCAGTTGGAGAGGGGAAAAAAAAAGAGAATGAAAATGAACAGGGCCGGGGCACCTGGGTCGTTCAGTCATTAAGCATCTGCCTTCGGCTCAGGTCATGATCCCAGGGTCCTGGGATTGAGCCCCGCATCGGGCTCCCTCCTCCGTGGGAAGCCTGTTTCTCCCTCTCCCAATCCCCCTGCTTGTGTTCCCTCCTTGGCTGTGTCTCTGTCAACCAAATAAATAAAATCTTAAAAAAAAAAGAAAAACTTAAAAAAGAAAAAAAGAAAATGAACAGGGCCTAAGGAACGTGTGGGACAACATAAAGCATACCGATATATGCATCGTAAAGAGAAGAGAGAGATTTGAAAAAATAATGCCTAAAAACTTCCCAAACCTGCTGTATCTGGATGGCTCAGTCGATTGGGAATCCAACTCTTGATTTCAGCTCAGGTCATGATCTCAGTGTTATGAGATCCAGCCCCACATCAGACTCTGTGCTCAGCACGGAGTCTGCTGTGCCTCTCCCGGTGCACACACACACACACGTCTGCATAGGCTCTCTCAAATAAATCTTTAAAAACAAAAAAATAAAAAAAAACCCAAAACACTTCCCAAACTTGATGCAAGGCATGAGTACACACACCTAGCAAGCTTAATAAACTCCAAGCAGGATAAACCCAGAGGTCAACACTGAGACAGATTATAGGCAAACTGGTGAAACTTAAAGATAAAATCTTTGATAAGACAAACAGCCACTTTCTCATCAGACACCCCTAACGTCAGAAGGCAGTGGGATGACATATTTAAAAAGCTGTCAACCAGGATTTCTACATCCAGGAAATGATCCTTCAAGAATGAAGTTAAGACTCCTCCTTCTTTATAACTTCAAAACAGATGGGAGGCACGTGGGGAGGGACTCATCTGCCCAACTCCAGCAGATCCTGTCCAGAACTGAGCTGAGGGGTTTAACGGGGGACAATGAGGGGGACTTAGAGCCGTACTGTGGGGAAATGAAATGTGTGTCCTGGATTTGAGTGTAGAGAGGAAAACCTTGGTCCAAATCCAAGACACACCATATCCCTACCAGCATGTTTGGGCAAGTGGTGCTCCAGGCTCTTGATTGGAGGCAAGGTGAGTCACAGCGCTTAACACAGGGGGTCACTGTGGGGTGTAAATGAGGTGACACATACTGGCTGTAGCTGTGAATAATCATCTGGCATCAACACACATTCCTGTAGCCACATCTGTTCATCCTCCATGCACTGCCCCTCCTCTTCACCTGCATATGCCTCCAACACCCCACATCCTTCACATGTGTCTGAGGAGAGGCCAGGGGCATTGACTTTCATGGATTTTAGGTTGAAGTAGAGCATTTCAGGATGATGGGGGTTCCGTGGAGGGAGGAGGCAGGGCTTTCCCGAAACGTGTCTTCTGTGATCGATGACCACCGAGCCGCCTGGCTGTAGCCTACAGGATCGCACCTACACTGCAGGAGGCCCGTGTGAACCTCATCGACCTCAAATTATGTAACCCAGTGGTACAACGGGTGCATTCGTTCAATGTGTGTGTGCAGGGTACCCTGAAGGCAAGATCGACACCTGCCAGGTAACTTCCCTTGGGCGCCCCTTTCCCTGCCAACACCTCTTTTGTGAATCCCTGAACTCCTCTCCCTCCAGGGCCTTGCTTCAGTGACCCTTTCCCTGGCCCCATCTTTTTTTTTTCTTAAAGATTTTATTTATTTGAGAGAGAGAATGAGATAGAGAGCATGAGAGGGGAGAGGGTCAGAGGGAGCAGACTCCCCGCTGAGCAGGGAGCCCAATGCGGGACTCGATCCCGGGACTCCAGGATCATGACCTGAGGCGAAGGCAGTCGCTTAACCAACTGAGCCACCCAGGTGCCCACCCTGGTCCCATCTTGTAGCAGTGAGGATGGGAGGTGATACCTGGGGCCCCTACAAAGAACCAGTCACCACACAGAGAGCTTTATCCCACCGTGACACAGAGATCATATCACCCGAACACAACCCTTGAAGAGAATGCTTACCTCTCCTCACCAGAATACAAAACCTTTCAATCCACTTGTACACACATGCCCATGCATGCATACAGCCTCATACGTGGACACATGGGTCACTTATCTTCCCTCCTCACTGCAAGGAGACCCGTGACAATCCATCCCCTTCTCACATCCACCTGAAGCTGTTGATACCAACTCAAAGTTTACCACCACCACTTGTGTTCATGGCAGCAAGAAGACATGTGACTGAACAAACTGTCCTTCCAGAGCCTATGGCCCTCCTGAGCAGGGGAAAAGTGGCCCAGAGAGTGACTTCTGTGTCCTTCTGGGCAGGGGGACAGCGGCGGGCCTCTCATGTGCAGAGACAACGTGGCCAACACCTATGTAGTCGTGGGAGTCACAAGCTGGGGGGTAGGCTGTGCCCGAACTAAGCGCCCCGGAGTCTACATGGCCACCTGGCCCTATCTGAACTGGACTGCTTCCAAGATCGGTTCTAATGCCTTGCACATGGCTCAATCACCCACCCCTCCCCATCCAACTTCTCAAGCAATCCCGGCTAGACAACCCTCTGCCCGCCCTTCTGCTCGCCCTCCTTGGTACTTCCAATGCCCTCCTCGACCTCCTCCCAGCCCCCCTGCATCTCGACCTCGACCCAAACCCCTGGCCCCAACCCCACCCCCTCCCCCACCTATCACTAAAGCTCCCCAAGTACTTTCTTTTGCCAAGCGACTACAGCAACTCACAGAGATCTTGAAGGGGAAGACCTTTTCTAATGCAAAGGGGTATTAGGAAATGGAGACCACAGATCTCCCAGAACAGACCGCCGCCTCCTGATCCAACCCCACTCCCAACAGACCCAGTGAGCCCTTTACTCCCAAGAAAACAAAGATGAAATAAATACATATAAATATAGGTATATAATTCTTTCTGGACTTCTTCCTACCTGCCCTCCCCGACTCAATCCAAACCCTCCCCCAGCATATCTGTCCTCCCTCTGTCACCCTCCAACAAGGTGGAATTGCTCGTATGTCAGTGGCAATTGTGGTTTCCTAAATCTTGATTTTTGAAGTTGGAACAAGGCGATCTGGGGTGACAAGCCAGGTATGGTCTGGATCTCACACTCAGAGTCTCTGCTTATTAAATCAGTGCAGGTGGGCCCTGGAGCACTTCTGTGAGGTGAGCTGACTCAGAAGGAGGGGTGTGGGTCTGAGTGCATTGGAAGAATGACCCCAGTCTGAAGTTTTGTACCGTGGCCATCTGATGCTCAGTCCACATGGCCAACCCCAGGCAGGAGTCTGCCCTCAACCAGAATTGCTTATGTCCATCTGTGAATTCCTGAGAAAGAGATCTCGATGGCCTCAGGTCAACTGCCTACTCTGGTCAGGGCCCAGATCAAGCCTAAATGCTGGATTAGCCACTTGAGGATTAAAGATGGCAGGCTCCAGAAAGAAACCCCCGGGCTCCTGGCTGGGCAGTTGCTGCAACAAGCAACAGTCTCATACCTGTTCATCTGTTCACTGTGTGCACATGTTTCAAGTGCAAGATGGTCCTATGTTCTGGTTGCAAAGACAGATGGCATAGGGTACAGGACCATGAGGGAGGAACTTTGGGTGAGGAAGACCAAGGACGCTGTCTTTTCCTGCTGGGGCTGCAACAGGGACTGATGAAGCAGGCATGAGTATTTTCAGGATTCGTCAGTCTGTCTGGGTTCAAACACACCCCCTGCTTTACCCTCATCAGCTATGTGGCCACAGGACCCAGAGTTCCCTGACGGTACCGCTGCTCAGGTAGGGCTGAGCCTTGTTGACCCAGGTACCCTCATCTCATGACCCGTGTATGGCAAGCGGTAGGTGGTTGGTGAGCACAGCGAGGGGCTGCCCCTTCCATCTCCCCCTGGAGCAGAGGGACCTGCTCCAAAGCCAAACCCAGACCTAAACTCCAGGCTCGAAGACCGTCAACAGCTGGCGCTCCGACATCCACCTCGCAAGGCCTCTCTCATTCGACCAACATCTTTTGGGCACCCGACACATCTGGGAACCAACCTTCCCCGTCAGGCTGCACTGCCCTCCCCCCACACCGCGGAATGAACCCAGCGATCCGTGCTTCTCCCGCCCGGGGCCCAAGGACGGTGGATCCCAAGGCTGGGCCTGCCACCTGAGGGAAACGAGGTACGACCCCGGACTCCCCCGGTGGGCCCGCCGGCGGCCAGCCATGTCCCCGTCGGCGCCCGTCCCCCGCCCCACCCCGCCCCGGTCCGCCCCGTCCCCGGTCCCGCTCCGCCCCGGTCCCGCCCCGGAGCCCTCCGCCCAGCCGGGTTCTCTGGGCGCCGCACTCCGCTTCCGGCTCCGTTCGCGTCCTCGCAGCTGCTAGGCAACCGCACAAGGACCCGCAGGAGGGCTGCCCGGCCCGAGGCCTGAAGGACCCCTCCGCGGTACGGGCTGGCTAGCGCGGTGCCGGGAGGGAGGGCGGGAGGTGCCCGGGATGGCCGGGCCTGGGTAGGGCTGCTTGGCCGCTGGGTCGGCGGGCGGCGGGCGGGCCTCCTGCGGTGCTGAGGGGCGGGGACACGGGTAAACAGAGCTGGGCCGTGTTTCCCTCTTTGGTGTAGGCATTTGTAGTTTGTGGCCTTTTCGTGTCTTCTTTAGTAAAATACTTAGAAATCCCAGGGCGCCTGGGTGGCTCAGTCTGTTAAGCCTCGGACTTCAGCTCAGGTCAGGATCTCCAGGTCCAGGGCCGGAGCCCCGCCGGGCTCCCAGGTCAGTGGAGAGCCTGCTTCTCCCTCTCCCCTGCCCCTCCCCCTGCTCACTCTCTATTTCAAATACATAAAAATCTTTAAAAAATATTTAGACATCCTGCACTTGAAAGTTTCCTCAGTTATCAGTGGCTGTATGAAGCAAAGACTAAAAGTACACATGAAAATTGTAAAAACAAATTTGCATTTGGTTTGGTTGAATAACTTGCTCCTGATTATGTCCTCATCAAGGACGCGCAAGTCCTGTGCTGCATTATTTGGTTGTCACTTTCGGTTTTGTTAAATAGCCAAGGCCCTTGTAACTCTTACCACGTGCTGTCGGGCTGGGTCACTGTGTCTATGTCTGAAAATCTCTATATGAAGCACTAAAGTAGGATAAGAAATTACAGCAGCACCATTTTGATGAGTCCAAATGTACATATTCCCCCTAAAGGCCCAGCTGGAGGAAGCTGCACATCCTTGCCATTATGGGGCTCCACAGACTCGCTGGGGTACCCTTCAATGAAACAGCTGCGAGCACTGATTGCTGTGCAAGTCAGCATCCCCAGTTTGCAATCAGTCCAAACGTGGAAATCTACCACCACGCAACGATTTTCAGGGGTGTGCCCCCTCCTTTCAGAAGGTGAATTTGTTGTGGAGGTCGGACCTCCACTGGCTTGTAGGGTCCTGGACACACAAAACTGGTTGATCACTGCATACTGCACACACACGTCCCACACAGGGATGTACCCAGGGATCTGTACAGCGAGAAGTTCAGAAGAAGCCTGGTTTCAGGAGCGGGCAGTTGGGGGTACGTGGAATCTATCCATTTCCAAGCCTGTACTAACTCAAATGTACCTATTTCCTTTGAAGGCTGAGCTGGAGGAGAGTGGGCTTCCTTGGCCAGTGCAGCGGATTAAATGTTAGATAACATGTTATCTCCGTATAGTAGACACCTGTGAGGACTGACGAAGCTGGGGATCGAACAGGCAGACGGTCCTGGGGCTGATAGTCACATTAAAACTGCTGCCAAAGAAATAGTTGTGGGGCTTTGATCCCAACAGCCAGGTGACCAGCAGATGGGTTGGGACCAGGTTGTCCTCCACAGGCCTGAGAGACCCCAGCTGACATTGGCAGGCTGGGGAGGTACCTACCGCCTATGCACAAAATATGGAGGTCCAGATAGGCAGGAACCTGGAACAGGGCAAGAATCCTGAAAGGCTGGGTCTTGGGAGGGGGCTCTTGGGCCCACAAGAACTTACCCTATCCAACAAAAATGTGCTTTGAGACTGAAGGAGAGTGGACTGCCTTTCCAGGACCGAGACGACTTGGGCTGCAGGAGTAATCCTCATGGGTACACCTGGGAGCTTTAATTACAGGTAAGCCCTAGAACCTAAGGCAACCATTCTGAATGGGACTGAGCTGTGCAGATTGAAAACTGAGACTCAGAAATATTTTAGGGGGATGAACTTTCCATGGAACGGAGACTATGCACATGGTTGGGAACAAGGAAACTCCAGGCCAGGGAAAAAGAAGAAAGGGGTTAAAGTTCAGGGTTTTGGTTACAGTTTTGGATAGCATCAGGGATAGGATTTATGGTTTGGGGGTAGGATTTAATGTTAGGGTACGGGTTAGGGTATGGTTTAGGGTACGGGTTAGGGTTAGGCTACAGGCTAGTGTACGGGTTAGGATTAGGGTATGGGTTAGGGTTAAGGTACGGGTTAGGGTACGGGTTGGGGTACGGGTTAGGGGTTAGGGGTTAGGTGACGGGTACGGGTTAGCGTTAGGGTATGGGTTAGCGTTAGGGTACGAGTTAGGGTTAGGGTACGGGTTAGGGTTACAGTATGGGTTAGGGTTAGGGTACGGGTTAGTCTCTGGAGCGAGACTTGTGGGAATAAAGCAGTCAGGAGCCCACCTAGGGTTGGAGTTAGGGCCTAGGGGCATGGCAGGTAGAGCTCTCCTGCTCTCAATGCTTTCAGAAGTGTCAAATGGTGCATTTTGCTTTATGGTGTCAGTCTGTGTCCTCCTGTAATGCTCAGGTGGCCCAAATCCCTGGGGCATGGAGCCAGGGACCTAGGGAGAGACCTCTCAGAAGCCACGTGATGGTTAGGGTTAGGGCCCAGGTGCACGGCACCCCTGGTCTGCGGGAACTGTGGCGAGCTTGGGATGGGCAGTGTGTCTTGAGGGCGGGAGTCAGGTTGAGTGTCAGGCTCAGGGTTTGCCTCCAGGCGGTGCAGAAAGTTCAGTTTCGCCGGGATGGGCATTCAGAGTTCTGCTCTGAGCGTTTCCCAGAGTTCCCAGTGGTGTGGTTTCCTTCTGGGTGGCAGCCCGAATCCCTTGATAATGCTCGGCTGTCCCGAATACCTGGTGCTATGGAGCAAGGCTCTGGGGAGAGACGCTCAGAAGCCAACCTAGGGTTAGGCTTAGGGCTTAGGGGCATGACAGGCCTTATGTGCTGGTGCTGTGAATGGCCTCAGTGGTCTGAGTTGAGGCCATGGGTCGGGGGGGACTGTCAGGCTCAAGGACTGCGGCCTGGGCACGCTGAAGTCGGGGTTCATTGGGATGGACCGGCACAGTTCTCCTGCTTGGAATGCTTACTGGAGTTCCCCATGGCACGTTTTCCTTTTTAGTGGCAGGCTGAGTCCTCTGGCCCTGGTCAGGTGTCTGAAGTCCCTGGGGCTTTGGAGCCAGGCTCTGGAGACGGACCGCTCAGAAGCCAACCTAGGGTGAGCCTTAGGGCTGAGGGGCATGACAGGCCTGATGTGCCGGCACTGTGATGAGCTTCCCTGGTCTGGCTGAGGCTGTGGCTCGGGGGGGAGTGTCAGGCTCAGGGATTGCAGTGTGGGCACGTTGAACTTGGGTTTTGTTGGGATGGACCAGCACAGTTCTCCTGCTCGGAATGCTTACCGGAGTTCCCAATGGCACGTTTTCCTTTGAGGTGGCAGGTTGAGTCCTCTGATACTTGTCAGGTGTCCCAAATCCCTGTGGCTTTGGAGCTAGTTCTAGGGACAGAGCGCTCAGAAGCCAACCTAGGGTGAGGCTTAGGGCTTAGGGGCACGACAGGCCTGATGTGCCAACGCTGTGATGAGTTTCCTGGGGACTGAGTTGAGGCTGTGGGTCAGGGGGGAGTATCAGGCTAAGGGATTGCGGCCTGGGAACATTGAGATCGGGGTTCGTTGGGATGGACCGGCACAGTTCTCCTGCTCGGAATGCTTACCGGAGTTTCCAATGGCACGTTTTCCATTTTAGTGTCAGGTTGTGTCCTCTTGCACTGGTCAGGTGTCCCCAGTCCCTAGGGCTTTGGAGCCAGGCCCCTTGGGGGACAGACCCTTCAGAAACATCCATAGGGTCACCATTAGGGCCTAGGGGCATGGCAGGCCTGACGTGCAAGGTTGTAGCCAGCTCTGGGAGGTTTATTTTGAGGGCGAGGGTCAGGTTGAGCATCAGATTCAGGGTTCGCCGCCAGAGGGCGCCAAATTTGTGCATTGGCTAGGTTGGGCATTCAGATTTCTCCAGTTCTGAATGCTTTCCGGAATTGAAAGTAGTGTGTTTGAATTCTTTTTGACGTTTGAGTCCTCTAGTGTTGCTCAGTTACAGCCACCCCTGGGACTCCGTAGCCAGGGTCCGAGGACAGTCCACTCCGTTGCCAAGCTAGGGTGAGGCTTAGGGCCTAGGGGTGTGACAGGCCTGATGTGCCGGCACTGTGATGAGCTTCCTGGGGTCTGAGTTGAGGCCGTGGGTCAGTGGGGAGTGTCAGGCTCAGGGATTGTGGCCTGGGCACGTTGAACTCGGGGTTCGTTGGGATGGACCGACACAGTTCTCCTGCTCAGAAAGCTTTCCGGAGTTCCCAATGGCACTTTTTCCTGTTTATTGGCAGGCTGAGTCCTCCGGCCCTGGTCAGGTCTCCCCAGTCCCTGGGGCTTTGGAGCCAGGCCCCTGGGGACAGACCCTTCAGAAGCCTCTGTAGGGTCACGGTTAGGGCCCAGGGGCATGGCAAGCCTGACGTGCAAGCACCGTAGCCTGCTCTGGGGGGTCTGTCTTGAGGGAGTGGGCCAGGTTTAGTATCAGGGTGAGGGTTGGCCACCTGAGGGCACCAAATTTGTGCGTTGGCTGGGATGTGCATTCTGAATTCTCTTATTCGGAACACTCTCCGGAGTTGCAAGTAGTGCGTTTGAATTCTTTTTGGCATTTGAGTCCTCTGATGTCGCTCACTTACTGCCATCCCTGGGGCTTTGGAGGCAGCTTTCTGGATACAGAAACTTAGAAGCCACACTAGGGATAGACTTAGGGCCTAGGGTCATTGGAGTCCTGATTTGGCCACTCTGGGGCAAGCTTTGGGGTACGGGGGATCCAAGTTGGGGGTGTGGGTCAGGATGAGTTTCAGGCTCAGGTTTTGTGGGCAGGGGGCCTTTGAAAGTGGCATTTCGCTGCGATGGGCACGCAGGATTCTCCTACTCGGAAAGCTTTGCCCTGAGTTCCCAATGGTGCGTTTTCCTTCTGGGAGACAGGCTGCATCCTCTGGTATTCCTCAGGTGCCTCCGATCCCTGTGGCTTTAGAGCCAGGCCTCTGGGGCCATAGCCCTCAGAAGCCAGCGAGGGATAGGGTGCGGGCCTAGGGGCACGGCAGGCCCGACGTGCCAGCACTGTGGCTTGCTTCTCGGGGGTTTGTCTTGAGGGCGTGGGTCAGGTTGAGTGTCAGGCTCAGAGTTGGCTGCCAGAAGGCGCAAAATTTGTGCGTTCCTTGGGCTGGGCATTCAGAGTTCTGTTCCGAATGCTTTCCCGAGTTCCCAATGGCGCGTTTTCCTTCCGGGTGGCAGCCTGAGTCCCTCGATATTGCTCAGGTGTCCCGAATCTTTGGGACTTTGGAGACAGGTTCTGGGGACTGACCCCTGAGCAGCCAACCCAGGGTGAGGGTTAGGACATAGGGGCACGGGATGCCTGATGTGCCAGCGCTGCGTTGAGGTTCCCGGAGGTGAGGGTCGAGGGTGTGGGTCAGCGTGAGTGTCTTTAGTCAGCGTGAGTGTCTTGCTCTTCTTTTCGGCCAGGGGACGGCTGAAAGTGTGGGTTCGCTGGGGTGGGCATGCAGCGCTCTCCTGCTGTGAATCCTTTCCGGGGTTCCAACCAGCGGGGTTTCTTTCTTGGTGGCAAGCTGAGTCCTCTGGTATTGCTCAGGTGTGCCCTGTCCGTGGGGCTCTGGAGCGAGACCTGCGGAAACAAGGCACTCAGGAGCCCACCTAGGGTCGGGGTTAGGGCCCAGGGGTACGGCAGGCATAGCTCTCCTGCTCTCAGTGCTTTCAGAAGTGCCAAATGGTGCATTTTGCTTTGTGGTGTCAGTCTGTGTCCTCCAGTATTGCTTAGGTGGCGCAAATCCCTGGGGCATGGAGCCAGGGACCTAGGGAGAGATCTCTCAGAAGCCACGTGAGGTTTAGGGTTAGGGTTAGGGTTAGGGCCCAGGTGCACGGCACTCCTGGTCTGTGGGAACGGTGGCGAGCTGGGATGGGCAGTGTGTCTTGAGGGTGGGATCAGGTTGGGAGTCAGGCTCAGGGTTTGCCGCCAGGCGGCACAGAAAGTGCAGTTTCGCAGGGATGGGCGTTCAGAGTTCTGCTCTGAGTGCTTTCCAGAGTTCACAGTGGTGCGGTTTCCTTCTGGGTGGCAGCCCGAGTCCCTTGATGCTGCTTGGGTGTCCCGGATACCTGGTGCTTTGGAGCAAGGCTCTGGGAACAGATGCTCAAAAGCCAACCTGGGGTTAGGCTTAGAGCTTAGGGGCATGACAGGCCTGATGTGCTGGTGCTGTGAATGGCCTCAGTGGTCTGAGTTGAGGCCGTGGGTCAGGGGGGAGTGTCAGGTTCAAGGACTGCGGCCTGGGCACGGTGAAGTCTGGGTCCCAGATGTGTACTATTTCATGCAGATGAGTGTGCTCCTGGATGCCTGGGCCTGTTCTGGGTGCTGGAGATGTGGTCATCAAGAGACAAGTTGCGTCCTGTCCAGATGCAGTACTTGTCCCAGTGTGAGAGCACGGCAGCCAATCAGAGGGCAACAGCACCCGAGGGCGAGTGTTGTCTCTTAAATGAGGTGGTCAGAGAAGGCTTCTCTCAAACGTGGCCGTTGGCAAACAACAAAGACAAAAATTACCCAAAATACCATCAATTGCTAAGCATGGGCCATGCTCTGAAGTCTTCTTCATAAACCATCACCCCAGGACCATGAGACAACATGAGACAAGAGTGCAATCACGAGACGGTGTACAAAACCTCAGCACTCCTCCTACGCGCCGTCGAGACCTTCAGAGTAACGGAGCCCAGGGAGACACCACCCGTCGTGCGGGACTCCAGACGGTGTCCTGCAACGGCAAGCACGAGGGGATCTAGACAGAGCTCAGACAGGCTCGTCAGCTGTGACAGTGAGGATGGCAGCCACGGGGACTCTCCTCCCAGCTCTTCCTCAAGTCTGAAACCACGCTAAGATGTAAAGGGTACCCTAAAGATGCTGTGCAAGAAAACAGCCATTTTCCACTGCTCTTCCCCAGGGTGAACGCAGGCCACCTGTGTCATTCCCACCCCTGAAGCCCAGGAGACCACCGGGGCCAGTCGCTGCCCGGGCCACCTACACTGCACAGGACTGCAGAGGTCTCTGGAAAGTTCTTCCCCACACTGACGCAAGGCAAACCCGGTCCTGTGGTGACACTGCCCCCTGCTGGCCACGCAGCTACCAACACGGCTTCTGGAGGATGGGGTAAATTTCTGAGATGTCAAGTCACGGTTACCACCCCCACCGCTTCTGCATTTTCCACCGTGGGACAGTGAAAACACAGGTGCTGGAAACAGAGGTGACAGAGAGGGCCCGCCCAGGCCTCCCGCGGAGTCCCCAGCAAGCCAGACGCGGTCCTGCTGTTCTGCTCCCAAGCCCACGTGCTGGCCTCCCCCCCCCGCCTCCCCTCCTCATCACCTGCGCCCTCACCCACTCCTGGGGCAGGGTGGCCTCACCGAGGGAGCATGGCACCTCTTGCTCCATGCAGATGCAGACATGCTGTGGGAACCCCTCCACCCCAGAGGCTAAAGTGAACACCCGGATGAACACCCATCTGTCATCGTGGAGGTGGTCCCACTCCTTCCACACACACACACCATCTGTGACTGACAGGCGAGGCCACACATCCTGAATCTAGGTGCTGCTGAGAACGTGTCTCTGGATGTGGCGAAGGCCCAGCACCAGCTGACTTTATGTGAGGCTTCCCTGAGGAGGAAGACGTGCAGCCTGTGGTCAACAGCCTTGGCCTGTGCCCTTCCTGATGGCGGGCCCCGTGGAATCCACACTCACCTAGGCTCCTGCTGCTGGACCACGGCCACAGAGGCCCTGGCACGCACTTCCTGCTCCTCTCCAGCCCTGTCTGCACCTGGACATGCGGGGTCAGAGCAGGCCCAGGAAGCCTCTTATCCCCTGCATAGAGTGTGCTGGCATCCCGCAACTGGCACGCAACACTCTCTCCAAAACCACCAGGTACACAGAAAACCCACGAATGTTGTGGAGCTCCATGACAAGAGGGACTGTGGGGGCCCGGCACTGTGCCTGGCACGGGGAGTTCTCCATCAGCAGAATCAATGGCTGAAGGCGTTCTGTGTCAGGCCTAACAGCCCCAGGTCCCCTCACTGCCCAGCCCCAGCCCCCCAGGGGCAAACCGCAGGGTGGGGGCACCGACGGCCTGGCCTGACGCCTCCCTCATCAGGGTCTTGGGCTCCCTTCTACTGCCCACCCTTCTCGGCCCCTTTACGGGCTTCCCAGTCCTGCCTTGAGAAGGGCCAAAGAAAAATCTGGAAATGCCAAAAAATTACCTGTTTACATTAACACTTCCAAAATTTTGGTGCTTATGGGACAGATCTATTTTCAGGTAAATTTCTTTTGAAACGTGAAGCCGTGTAGAATAACATCAAAATATTCTTGTGTTAGGGAACCAGGTTACATATTAGCACTGAAATCAATCACTTCAGAACAAAAAGAAGCAAACATATCTCTTATTGTAACAGACATCCAGCAATCAAAGTCAATAAGGAAAGCCTACTAGCCTGTTAGAAAAATCACAGTAACACAGACATAAGATCACCTATGGGAAAATAAGGTATTTTATGACTTTGGGATTTCTTAAGATGGGTGCAGAAACAAACTCAAGGGGAATATACCCAATTAAGGATTTCTGTAAAGGAGAATGACAGTCTGGCAGAGGTGGTAGCTTCTAAAGCCAACAGGGATGCATACCTACAACATGGACTAAACAAACAGCACAGCAGAATAAAAAAACAAAAACCACAGAATAGGCAATCCACAGAGAAACATGTGAAGCCCAAAAGCAATAAGGAGCGTCAGATGCTCCACGTCAGACATGAAAATAAAGACACCAGCAAGATGCCACCGGATACCATCAGGACGGCAAATCTGAGAAGTCAGATGACCCCAGGCTGCTGTGGGCGAGGCTGGGGCTGGGCCTGCGACCTGGGACCCTTGCGACACCTGGCCATGCCCAGCTCCGTGCTCCCCAGAGACACTCAGAGGACAGCACACCTCACCAACAGTGGAGGCCTGCAAACCCACAAAAACTATGCTGCAGTTTTCAGAGATTCTGATTCCTAAACATGTCCCTGGAAGGCGGGCTGGGATGACCCAGACTGATGCCAAGGTCAGGGGTGGAGGGACTGGACACCCACCAGGGTGGGCAGCTAGGTGCCCTGAGTCACACAGAGGAAAGGGGGAATCGTCTACCGTGGAGCCTTCCTCTGTTCTGAAAGTGCCACCGAGCCTTGCTGAGCTCAGGGGAAACCCACACAGCCGTCCAGTGTGTGATACACCCGCGCTCCGGGACTCACACAGTCTGAGGTTGCAGGTATTGAGGAAAACGGTCTGAAGTGTTCTCATTTACAAACAAACGGACAGTCTGCACTGGTGCACAGAACCAGCAGATGCTATCAGCGACGCAGCACGTTAACGGTGTACCACAGGCCGCGCCCCTGGAGACCGACGCGCACTCACCCACCTGCCAGTCATAGCAGCCCTTCTCTGCTGGGGAAGACGTGCTGGCACTTCCCGGTGTCAAGCCACCTTCTAACAACTCCATCTTCTTGCTGAACTGCACCTCCAAAATGGGGACAGCCTCGGGCATCTTGGCGGATATCAGGTGATAAGCTATGTCTGGCTTCCCGATGAACCATTGGAGGATGCTAATTTCATAAAGTGTGTGAACCTTAATGTCGTCTATATCTTCTCTTTCAAATCTGTGCATGAGCAAAGAACTCGAGTCATGGATTTCCAACCCGGACACAAGGATGGTAAGACTTCCTGCTTTAACATGAGATGCTGTTCCCTGGGAGATAACAGCAGGAATTTGGACCACTACCCCTTCTTTTTCAAGAGCTTTGGGACTAGCCGTTGAGGTGCCGCCCTTGGGCTTTGTTTCTGCTGGCATCTTCCAAAGCTTGGAGCTAAAGGGCCACCAAGAAGGGGACTCCAGCTCCGTCAGCAACCTAAAAGACCAAACAAAACACAGAAACACAGTCAACTGAGTTTTAATGTTTTCCTGAAGACTGTTAACCATTTTGTAGTGTTCTTTTCCACAAGCACTCCGTGAAGCGGAAGAGCAGGAATTACTATCCGTGTGTTTTAGAAAAGAAAACTGAGGCTAAGAGCAGGATCTCGTAGGCCTACGGACACAAAGCCCATCAGTAGTAAACACAAAACATGAACACACATCTTCTGACTAGAACGATGCCCTTTTCACATTGGACCCTGGGTAATTCTACTCAAAATAAATCCTGACCTCAATCTGGAACTTTCTGCCGTAATCTCTCCTTTCCAACGTGGTAACAAGCATGTGTGGCTACTGGGCATCCAGAGTGTGGCTGATATAATGAGGGACTGAATTTTCAACTTAAGTACATGTGGCTAGTGGCTACCACAGTGGGTGGCACCACTGTAACGTACCCATGAATACAAAGAGATCTACCTTGTAGCAAAAGTAAAAAAGGAAGCAGGAAAGAAAAGCAAAGGAACAAAGATCAAATGGTATCAACAGAAAATAAATATCAAGATGGTGGAGTTAGACTCAACCATATTAGTAATTATACTAAATGTAAATAGACTAAATCCTCTAATTTAAAGGCAGACTGTCAGCCTGGATTAAAGAAAAAACCACCAAGACACAGCTATGTCTTGTTTATAAGAAACACTGAAATATAAGGACACAGAAACATCAAAAGCAAAGGGACTGGAAAAAAGACATATTGTGCTGAAAATAAACCCTAAGACAGGGAGTGTTACCAGGGATAAAGACAGACAATACATAATAATAAGAGAGTCAGTTTGACAAAAAGACTTAATACTAAACATGTATATCTAACACAATTTCAAAATTCATTAAGCAAAAATTAACAAAACTAAAAGGAGAAATAGACAATCACAGTTGAAGATTTCAACAAATTTCTCTCCATAATTAACACAGCAAGAAGACAAAAATGATGAGTAAGAATATAAACACTATTTAATCCACTCTGGCTGACTGGTATTTATGGAAACATCATCCAACCGCTGAATACACACTCTTTTAAAGTATATTCAGAACTTTAAGAAAAGAGTATAACACGTCTCAATAAATTTCAAGTATACCATCTGTCCCCAAAGAAATGAAATCTGAAATTAATGACAAAAGACTAATAGAAAGTTCTCAAATATTTGGAGATTAAGTACAATTCTAAATAAAGGGAATTGGACAATATCGGAAGTGAATGAAACAAGACAATATGCAGGAAATGGCAGGATGCAAATAGAGCAGTCACGAGGAAAATTTATAGTTCTCAATGTGTGTACTTGAAAACTTCTCAGAAAGGTTTATAATCAGTGATTTAAGCTTCTGTTGTGAAAAGTTATAAATTAAACCCAGAGTAGAAGAACGGAAAAGCAGAAATCAATGAAACTGAAAACAGAAGAAAAGAAAATATTAACAAAGCCAAAAGTTGGTTCTTTGAAGTAATTTTTAAAAATTAAACCCTTACAAGACATGAACAAGAATAAAACAAAGAGGGCTGCCTAGGTGGTTCAGTCGGTTAAGCATCTGGCTTTGGCTCAGGTCATGATCCCACGGTCCTGGTATCCCCCGCATCAGGCTCCCTGCTCTGTGGGGAGGCTGCTTCTCCCTCTCCCTCTGCTGCTCCCCCTGCTTGTGCTCTCTCGCTCTCTGTCAAATAAATAAATAAAATCTTAAAAAAAAGAATAAAGCAAAGAAAATGCACATTACCAAGATCAGGAATAAAAAGGGAGGCATCACCATAGATTCTTTTAGCCCTGGAAAGCCTTCTAGGGGATATCATACCCAACTTTACACCAATAAATGGGACAACTTATATGAAATAGACAAAATACTCAAAACACCCAACATTCCAAAACTGAAGCAAGAAGTAGTTTAAGAATATGAACACCCATAACAAAGTGGCAACAAGAGAAATTTAGAAAAAAAAAAATCCCATTTACGAATGTACCAAAAATAATAAAATACCTTAGGGATAAATTTAACCAAGGAAATGAAAGACTTGTACTCTGAAAACTATCAGACCTTGATTAAAAACAAACAAACAAACAAAGATGACACAAGCAAATGGAAATACATACTATGCTCATGGACCAGAATAATTTATACTGTGAAAATGTCCATAATTCCCAGAGCAATCAACCGATTTAACGCAATCCCTATCAAAATACCAAGAGCATTTTCCACAGAACTAGAATAATACTAAAATTTGTATGGAACCACAAAAGACCTCAACTAGCCAAAGTGATCTTGAGAAAGAAGAACAAAGCTGGAGGTAGAGGTATCAGAATCCCAGATTTCAGGATATACTACCAAGTTGTAGTAATCATAACAGTACGCAGTACTGACACAAAAGCAGACACACCGATCAAAGGAATACAGCAGAGAGCCCAGAAATACACCCACACTTACACTGTCAATTAATCTATGACGAAGGAGGCAAGAATATACAACAGGGAAAGGACAGTCTCTTCAACAAATGGTGGTGTGAAAACTAGACAGCCACATGCAAAAGAATGAAATAGGACTCTTTCTTACACCATACACAAAAATTAGCTCAAAATGGATTAAAGGATTAAATGTGCGACTTGAATCCATAAAACTCCTAAAAGAAAACATATACAGTAAAATCGCCTTGACATCCGCCTTGGTAACATATTTATGGATATGTCTCTTTAGGCAATGGAAAGAAAAGTGAAAACAAACTGTTGGGACTACATCAAAATAAAAAGCTTCTGCACAGCAAAGGAAATCACTGACAAAACAAAAAGGCAATCTACTGAATGGGAAACATTATTGGCAAATGATATATCTGATAAGAGGTTAATATCCAAAATATATAAAGAACTTATACAATTCATCACCAAAACAAATGGACAATCCAATTAAAAAATGGGCAGAGGATCTGAATAGGCCTTTTCCCATAGAACACATCCATGTGGCCAAAAGACACATGAAAAGATCTCAACATCACTCATCATCAGGGAAATACAAATGAAAACCACATTGAGATATCACCTCACACCGGTCTGAATGGCTAAAATTAACAACACAGGAGACAACAGGTGTTGGTGAGGATGCAGAGAAAGGTGAACCCTCTTGCACTGCTGATGGGAATGCAAACTGGTACAGCCACTCTGGAAAACAGTTAAGGAGGTTCCTCAAAAATTAAAAACAGAATTACCATATGATCCAGTAATTCCACTACTGGGTATTTACCCAAAGAAAATAAAAACACTAGTGATAAAGATATCTACACCGCTATCTCTACTGCAGCATTATTTACAATATCCAAAATACGGAGGTAACCCAAGGGTCTCCCTAGATGGATAATGAAGATGTCACACACACACACACACACACACACACACACACAGTGGAATATTACTCAGCCACAAAAAAGAATGAAGTCTTGCCTTTTGCAAGCATGTGGATGGAGCTAGAGGGTATTAATGCTAATTGAAATGACGGACAAAGACAAACACTACATGACTTCACTTATATGTAGAACCTAAAAAACTAAGCAAACGAACAAACAAAAAGCAGAAACAGACCCATAAATACAGAGAACTGATGGCTGCCAGAGGGGAGAGGGTTGGGGGAGGGGCAAAATGGATGAAGGGGAGTGGGTGATACAGGCTTCCAGTATGGAACAAATAAATCATGGAGAGAAAAGGTACAGCATAGGGAATATGGTCAATGGTATTGTAATACCAACACAGATGGAAGCTACACTGGTGGTGAGTATAACATTAATTTGTCAAATCACTATGTTGTACATCTGAAATTAACAGAGCATTGTGTATAAACTATACTTCAACTAAAAAAAGGGTGGCATGGATGTCCACCCTCAGTTGGCTATACTGTGGTGTGCTTTCCCCAACTGGAGCAGTGTCAGAAAAAGTACGTGAGGAGCCTCGACATCCACCCTTACCTGGCTGCAGGAGGACTCCTTCCCCTAAGTGGGATGGTGGTAGGGAAGGCCACATGAAGAGCCATCAGTAACAAGGGAAACCTTACTGGCTCAGTGGAGGGGGACGGTAACAAGACCCCCCCAATTCTCCCAGCTAGGGCACAGTTATGAGGAAGCTTGAAATCCCACTCCCAGCCAGCAGCAACAGGTGTCTGTTCCTATCCCAAGGCACAAACAAGGGCCACGTGGGGAATTGGGGCTCTCATCCTCACACGGCAGTAAGAGGAATCAGCTTCCCTTCTCCTTCCCTTCTTTCCCTCTTTCCTTTAAGAGAGAAAGAGAGAGAGTGGCGGAGGGAGAGAGAGAATCTCAAGCAGTCTCATCACCTAGCATGGAGCCCAACGTGGGGCTTCATTGCACCACCCTGAGATCACGGCCTGAGCCGAATTAAGTGTCAGATGGTTAACCCACTGAGCCACCCAGGCGCCCCAATAGGAAACAGCTTCTTACTCCTGGGGCACCATGTCGGGGAAAGCTCTGCTGAAACAGAAAAACAAGATTCAGAGTCTTAATACCCAAAATGTCCAGGATACAATGAATCACCATGCCAAGAAGCAGGAACATCTCTTCTTAAATAAAAAATAGAAGCAAATGTCAAAACCAGGATGAAACTGATGGAATTACTGGACAAGAATTCTAAAGCACCATCATAAAAGTATTTCCACAAGCAATTATGGACATGCTGGAAATAAATTAAAAACCACAAAGTCTTAGCAGAGAAACAGAAGACACAATAAAGTATCCGGAAATTTTTGAACTTAGAAATACAATATATGATAAAAAAAAATGGGTAGATGTAGACTGCAGCCTGAGATGACAGATAAAAGAATCTGTGAAATTAAAGATCAAATAACAGAAATTACCCAATCTGAACAACAGAGAGAAAATACTAAAAACAACAATGACAACAAACCCAAGGGTCCAAAACAAAAGACTGAACACTCATCACCACCACTCCAGCAGGAGAAGAGAAAGAGCGTGGGGCTGGAAAAGGACTCAAACAAATAATGGCCGAACACTTCCCAATTTAGGCAAAAAGACATAAATAAGCCCATAGAGTTAAAAAAAAAAAAAAACCTAATCAGACCCGCACAGCATAAAACCAAAGAAATTACCATGAAGTTATGTTAAACAGAGAAAAGATCTTGACAGTGGCATGAGAGACCTCACCTACAAGAGAAAACCAATTTGAATGGCAGCGCACTTCTCGTCAGAAAGCATGGAGCCAGAAAGAAGTGGCGCAATGGTTTTCAGTGCTCAAAGAAAAGAACTGTCGGTTCAAAATTCCACAATGAGTGAAACTTTTCTTCAGGAATAAAGAAGAAATTGAGTTATTCTCGGAGGAAGTAAACCCACAAAGAAATTGCTGCCCTAAAAGAATGTCTTGAAGAAGTTGATGGATCAGAAATGAACTGATAAGGGCAGGAATCCTAGAACATGAGGAAGGAGGGTAGAGAAACAGAAAGAGTACAAATATAGGGAAATAAAATGCACTTGCTTTTTTCTTTTGAGCTGGCTAAAATATGTATGGCACTTGAAGTAAAAATTACAAAATTGCTGTGGTTCTCAAATAGGAAAATGAAGTTAAGATAATTAACTTACAGAGGATTTATATGAATCTGGTAGGGTAAACAGACATAAAGACAGTGGTTAGGTTTCTACACACCGCTCAATTGGGTAAAATGTCAACACCAGGGGTGCCTGGGTGGCTCAGTCATTAAGCGGCTGCCTTTGGCTCAGGTCATGATCTCAGGGTCCTGGGATCAAGCCCCGTATCGGGCTCCCTGCTCTGTGGGAAGCCTGCTTTTCCCTCCCCCACTCCCCTGCTTGTGTTCCCTCTCTCGCTGTGTCTCTCTGTCAAATAAACAAATAAAATCTTTTAAAAAAATGTCAACACCAGCACACTGTGACCAATTATGCATATACAACGTAATACCTAGAGTGTCCGGTGAAGAATATATGTAAGGACATACATTCACAACAGTGTAGGTAAGTCACAATGGAATTATGAAGTAATATTCAGGTAACCTACAGGAGGCAGGGGGGAAAAAAGAAATGAGCAACAGAGGTAACAAGTAGCACAAAAATAAAACAGCAGATTTAAGTGTTTTTACACCACACTAATAATTACATTGCTAGGATGGCAAAACTGCTCCAGGTTCAGTCCAATTTCTATCAAAATCCCAGCTGGCTCTTGTGCAGAAACCGGCCAGTTAATCCTGAAATTCATATAGAAATGCAAGGGACCCAGGTTAGCCAACAATCTTGAAAAACAAGAATAAATGTGGTTGACTCCCACTACCTGAGTGCAAAGCTTACTACAAAGCTATGGAAATGAAGATGGTGTGGTACTGCCATAGGGTCCACACGTGGATCAATGATAGAACTCAGTCTAGAAACAAGCCTTTACGTGTAGGGTCAGCTGGTCTCCAACAAGGACAATAAGACAATTCAATGGGAAAACACTGAATTGAAATATTGCTGAGACCACTGGATACCCACATAAAAAGAAAAGAAGTTGGGCCCATTTCTCATACCATGAACTGCAAGTGGATCACAGACCTAAACAGAAAGACTAAAAAAGAGTTAACCTCTGTGACTTTGGATTTGACAATGAATCAGATATGACACCAAAGGCAAATGATGAAAGAAAAACAGATACACTTTAAATCTTTTAGGCCTGCATCGAGCCAGGTCTGGGCCACAGGCATGAGAGATGCAGTCAGGCCCTGGGATGCTGGTATCTGGAGGAGGAGTCGAGGGTGTGGCCACGAAGTGGGCCCGGGTGCACGTGTGCCATAGTCGTCTGCCACGGTCAGACCACATGCTCCAGGGAGGGAAGTCTGCTTGGCAGGGTCTGAAGAAGGGAAACTGCAAAGCTCTGGAAAGCTCATTTTTTTGAATATAAAAGATCAATGTTGGATGCTGGATCAAGATCGGGGGGAAGAAAAGGACATTTGGTACTGTAATGTTGAAACCACAAGGAAAACAACAAAGGATTTTCTCTGGTCCCTTAAAACAAAGAAGCCAAAACAGGACACAGATGTTTTGCTACATCTGTTGGGTTGCACTAGTTTTTCCCACCATGAACATGGGAGAAACTGGATAAGTTCTGTTTTTGAATATATATATACATATATATATGTATATATATATTACATAAGTAAATGAATCTCTTGCTCTA
The DNA here is from genome assembly GCF_037043125.1 of Eumetopias jubatus. NCBI lineage: Eukaryota > Metazoa > Chordata > Mammalia > Carnivora > Otariidae > Eumetopias > Eumetopias jubatus. The sequence continues at coordinate 291,912 of NW_028274955.1, forward strand.
AGCTATTTTGAGAAGAAAAAAATAATTGAACAGTTATGAGCTGGGAGCATCATAATGTGTTTTGAGAATTGTTCTAAAGCACAAAAGTGGGGCACCTGGATGGTTCAGTCCATAGAGCATGTGGCTCTTGATCCTGGTGTCATGAGTTCAAACCCTACATTTCGCACAGAGATTAGTGTAAAAAAAATTCTCTAAAGCACAAAAAGTGGAAAGATTGTTATTTTCAAACTTGAATCTTCAACCAAATGATACAATTTGGACATCCTTTGTGAATATTATGAAGGCCACTGATGGGACTTAAAATTGATAACGTGCAGTCTGAGGAGAAAATGTCTATTGGGAAAGTTGAGGTAAAACTTTCTTTTACTCAATCTTTTTTTAAAAATATTTTATTTATTTATTTGACAGAGAGAGACACAGCGAGAGCAGGAACACAAGCAGGGGGAGTGGGAGAGGGAGAAGCAGGCTTCCCGCCAAGCAGGGAGCCCAATGCAGGCTCGATCCCAGGACCTTGGGACCATGACCTGAACCGAAGGCAAGCGCTTAGCCAACTGAGCCACCCAGGTGCCCCTCAATCTGTCTTATTTAATTCGAAAATAAATTGTGTTTGATTCCTTGGAGAAAAAAAAATTCTCTGCTTTAAAAAATATCTTCAAAGAAGTAAAATGGGGGCACCTGGGTGGCACAGTTGGTTAAGTGTCTAATTCTTGATTTTGGCTCTTGTTCATGATCTCAGGATTGTGGGATTGAGCCCCCTGGGCTCATGCCTTTGTGCTCAGTGCGGAGTTTGCTTGAGATTCTCTCTCTCCCTCCCCACTCCATATCTAAAATAAATAAATAAATCTTAAAAAAAAGAAAAGAAAATGACAATCCACAGAAAAGGAGCAAATATTTTAACATCATGTACCTGATAAAGGGACTTCTATCCAGAACTCTGTAAGAATTCTTATCAACTTCTATAAAGAACTCTTATAAACTCCATAATAAAAACACAACCACATAAAAAATGCTCAAAGAATCTGAAAACAAAATACACATATGGAAAAAAAGCATATGAAAAGATGCTCATTATCACTAGGAAAATGAAAGTCAACCACCCAGTGAGACACCACCTCACACCCACTAGGAGAGTTATAATGAAAAAGATAGATAACAAGTGTTGTGAGGTTTTGGAGAAACTGGAGCCCCTCATACATTACTGGTGGGGATGTAAAATGGTGCAGCCACTTTGGAAAACAATTGGTCAGTTTCTCAAAATGTTAAAGAGACCCAGCAACTTCCCTTCCAAGAGAAAGGAAAACAAACGTCCAAAGCAGCACTATTCATAATAGTAACAAAGCAGAAACAACAAAATGCCCATCAAAACTGGTCAAGGGATAAACAAAATATGATAGATCATACAACAGAATATTAGCCAGAAATATAAAGCAACAGGGCGCCTGGCTGGCTCAGTCAGTAGAGCATGGGACTCTTGCTCTGAGGGTTGTGAGTTCAAGCCCCATGTTGGGCATGGAGCCTACTTTAAAAAAAAAAAAAAGAACAAATAAGTAGTAAAAAAGTACTGATCTATCCTACAACCAGGATGAACCTCAAAAACATGATGCATATGTGACCTCTCTAGAAGAGACAAATCTACACAGAAAGAGTAGATCAGTGGTGACCTGGGCAGGGCAAGAACACAGTGACTGCCAAAGGGCTTGAGGCAACTTCTGGGAGTGATGGAACTGACCTAAAATTGGACTATAGTGATGTCTGCACAACTCTGTAAATCTACCAAAAATCATTGAATTGTTACATACAATGAGTAAATTTTATGGTATGTAAATGAGAAGACTGTTTTAAAAAAATCTACAAAGACACCTCAGAATAAAACATCAGAATATCTAGGATAGGGGGAAAACAGTAGCCACAATCCTACACAACTTAGCAATAACATACACTAGGAAGACAATGGAAAACATCCTCAAAGTCCTGAGCTACATAGGGCTCAACTGTGAAGAGCCAAACTGTCATTCAAGAGTGCCATTTTCCAACACGTCAACACCAAGGCCACACTATTTACTCACAGATGCCAATGGAAATACAACCAAACTACTTACAACTAGATTCCAGCAAACTCCTGATATCAAAACCAGATTGCCAATTTGTCTTCATTTCATTTAAAGAGAGATACGGAATTCCAGGAAGTAGGAAGCGTATAATCCAGATTTTTAGTATACACACAGACACACACACACAGACACACACACACACACACACACACACATTTGTTTTCTTCGAGTTCTATGGGGCCCTTTTGCTGCTTTTGATCGCAGAGAGGCTAGCATAGGGGTTTCAACCACCATGAACTGAAGCAGCTTTCCAGCTAGAGAATTCAAAGAGACAAGCCCTATTTCCTTTTCCCTTCATGGGAGCCAGATATCTAAGAATGGAGACACAAGGGAAGAGAAATTTCAATGAACACACACAACAAGAAAGACATGGTTCACAAAAATAGTTTGGAAAAGACTCAAAGCTCAACAACTCCCCCAGAAGAATAAACTTATAAAGATCCACACGGAGATACATCATAGTTAAAGTGTTGAAACCCAAAGACAAAAACAGAGTTTTGAAAGCAAGAAGAGACAAGCGACCTGCCACATTCAAGAGATTCACAGTAAGAAGCAGTCCAATGTAATCAATCACCAACCACCAAGTAGCTGGCTGAGGAGCCTAGACAACACAGCCATACTGGAGACTCCGTGTTGGTCTCCAGTTTGGGTGTGCAGCAGCGGCCGTGGCCAGGCTGGCCTTGGTGAGTTGAAATCCATGTTGCTGAGACCCATCATGACTTCCATCTCTGTCACCGTGGTCACTTTGCTCATGGGCCTACTGGGCAACTGCAGGAGATGCTGGGGAAACAGGCTGGCTGGGATCCAGGGAAAAGGTCATCCTAGCCACTTGATTATCACAATCCTCCTCTGCTGAAGAGGCTCTGGTGAGCGTTCACATGGGACACATCTTTGCCTTTTGTCCCACTCAGAGAAGTCTATCCATATACTTCTACCCCAGACCTCCCTGTCATGAAGTTTCCAATCATGTTTCTGCCATTCCCCAAACATCCAGCCAAACCACCGGCCACAGCCAATCAGTAAGCAGTTGAGCCTCTAGCCGTTCCTCCTTCCAAGGAAACTGTTGAGCAGAGTACCACACAACGGTCACCAATCTCAGGGGCCTCCAAACACGTCTGCCCACAGCCATCTTGGAGTTACCACAGAACACAACATGGTCAAGCACTGGATGGAGCAATGCCTTATCCAGCTTTACTCACATGGAGAAGAGACGGAACAAAATCAGGTCCAATGTAGGCACTGGTACCTCAGAGACATCAGGTGCCCCTGGCAGCCGATGCAGGACAACCGGCTTATGTACATCCCTCTAACGCCTCAGCTCAAGGACCAACCCCCCACCCCCCAACTATGGAGTCTGAAATACAGAAGACTGGGGGTGTGCCTGAGAGCCACTCACATGCATGCTTCTGTAGAACAAAAGAGCACTGGTTGAGCCTGTAACAGGGAAAGCCATTTCCCTACTAGGGGATAAGTCTGGCACAGGCTATGTGTTCCAGGCCTAAAACCCATTCTTATGAGGCTGAGAGTGTGTCGAAAGACTTTATGCACAAGACTGCCTTTCCAACACAATGAATTTTCAGGTGCATGGCTTGAAGTTCAGCCCACTGGGAGGATTTCTGAGTCATGCCTGCATATTGCACAAAACCATCTGTAAACCATGCTCCATATTTTCCTCCTCAGTCAACTGACTGTAGGGTGTTCCCCAGGTAGGGAATGTGCCCTCGGTGCAGGCTGGGAGAGAAAAGGCTGTATGGCAGGAGTGGGGGCCATGTGACCTAGCCTAGGCTTTCAGGGCCTGCTAGAGCCTGATCTCCTGTAGCAGGGCTCTGTTTTGAAATCCTACACTGTGACTCCCTATAAAGGTCCACAAAGGCTCCAAAGAGCACCTTTGTCTACCGCAGATACTTGGAGCGCCACTGGATCTGCTGGATCATGTGGCCCAGGTGGCACCTTGACCTGCTACAGAGCCTTCTTATTCCGGACCCCACTCAAAACTAGCATCTTTTCAAGTCACTTGGTAACTGGCCAGAGTAGCACACCCAAATGAAGAGTATGTCGCTTCCAAAATGCTAAGGGGCTCACTAGGCGCCATGTCTCCTTTTAGTTTTGTTTTTACTTTTGTAAATTTTATTTATTTGAGACAGAGAGAGAGCGCATGCACAAGCATGTGTGTGAGTGGGGGGGAAGAGGAGAGGGGGGAGGGAGAGGGAAAGAATCTCAAGCAGACTTCCAACTGGGTATAGAGCATGATGTGGGGCTCAATCTCATGACCCTGAGATCATGACCTGAGCTGAAACCAAGAGTTGGACGCTTAAGCGACTGAGCCACCCAGACACCCCAAGTGTGTCTTCCTTTTGGTTATAGGAAGAGCCAGATGCAAAATCTATCCTTCACCATAAAAAGATACCTCAGCAAGCCCCACTCCACTGGATCCCTAGAAATTTCAATGAGGATGAAAGTATCTAATTTCTGTCAGATTTCTTTCCCACCTCTGACAAGCAAACATCTTTCCAGTGCATCTAGAGTAGCTGCTACTTCTTCCTTGAGCCAGTCTGCATGGTATCCCCCATGAAATGGGCCAGCATGCTATCCTGTGAAGGGAGAGACAGTCAAGGGCCCTGTGACATAAAGCATGACACAGGGCTGGAGAGCTGGTATACCCCTGAGGTGGGACGATACAATGCACTGCTGGCGGCTGAAAGCAAGCTGATCTGGTGGTCCTTCCTAAGAGCATTTGCCAGACAGACCACTGCAGAGCACGTTCCAGAGGATGTGTTCATTTGCTCAAGCATCGGGAACAGCAACTGCAATTAAGAGTACCACCTGGTAAGTTTAAGACAATCCATCTTTGTTCTGCACCGTCGAGTGAGTGAGCTGAGTGCAGATGATGCAGGGCTCACTATCCATGCACCCTTCCAGTCCTTGATGGGGGCACTGATCTCAGAAATCCCTCCAAGAAGAGGTTACTATTCTAGGCAGTCCAGAGGCTGCCACTTGGCTTGGCCACCAGAACAGCCCTCACTACACAGGTCAGGGAACCAGTGTGCGATTCTGCCTGCTGCTGGATGATGTGCTCCAGGACTGGGATGGGTTCGGGGCCTACTGGGCCCACTGTGACACTACGAGGCAGACCTCAGTTAGAGCTCCACTGATCCCTTGACCCCCAGAAGCCCTACTCTGACTGGTCTGCTGCCATCGGGTCAGTTCCAGCATCCAGGGGTCCCAAAAAGTCTGGTGGCTTCTGGCTCCCCAGTGCACGGCCACCCTGGTTAAATGCCACAAGTCCCGTGGGGGAAGGCTGGGAGAAAGAACAAGGTGTAAACTTTAATTAATTAAATAATAAAGCTTTTATTTATTTATTTGAGAGAGTGAGAAGGAGAGACCGTGAGAGAGTACAAGTGGGGAGGAGAGGGAGGAGTGAGCTCCCCACAGAGCAAGGAGCCTGATGTGGGGCTTGATCGCAGGACCCTGGGATCATGACCTAAGCCAAAGGCAGATGCTTAGCCAACTGAGCCACCCAGGGGCTCCCAAAGGTGTAAACTTTTAGGAGCAAACTGGGGTCCTTCCAGCTTCCCCATCATTCAAGGGGTTTCGAACCTGCAAACTCGGTCTTCAAGTCTGGGAGCTGATTCAGGGGCCATGACTCCTTTTTAATTCAAGTTAGAGGCTTGCTCACTTGACCTGGTCAAAGTATGAACTGGGTCAACTGGGGCACCCGGGTGATCCTGGGGTCCTGGGATTGAGCCCCACATCGGGCTCCCTGCCCCTCTCCTTGCTCGTGTTCCCTCTCTTGCTATGTCTTTCTCTGTCAAATAAATAAATAAAATCTTAAAAAAAAAAAGAACTGGGTCAACTGCCCATCTACTTCTCCTCCAGGAGCACAAGTCTCTCGGGGTCAGAGTATTCTGATCACGGCTTTGGCTCTGCTGTCCATTATGGTGACCATCCCCACTTGTCTTCAGTGGCCAAGGGCCACTGCCTGGCCCAGCCACCCCAGAATCTAGTTATCCCTGCCTCAGAACCCTCTGTGTGGAAAAAGACAGAATTCCAGGGACCTCTGAAAACAGGCGTGAAGTTGGGCCTCAAACCCCAACAGACTGGAAGTTCATTTAAGGAGAACCCACCTGGTGCTGCTAGGCCCCACCTCCGTCTGGTCACCACTGCAGGGGGCGTGGTGAGCTGCGAGCAGGAAATGGGAGCAGAGGCCTCCCCCAAGCCGGGAGGCACACCCCAGGCCCTTCCTACAAGAGGCTTTCCAGAAAATCCTGAGAGATAAGAGGACAGTAACCCACAAAGTAACAACAGGCGGCTGCTATTCAAAAGAAACATTTGGAGATTAAAAAATAAATCTTAGAAATTAAAAATATCACAAAAATGGAAGGGTAGGAGGAAGATGAAACTCAAGAAATAGTAGAACAAAAAGACAAGGAAAAAATGAAAACGCTATCAGAAGATCAATCCAGGACGGCCGATAACCAGACAACGGGCGTTCCAGAAGGAACACACTTTAAAACTGAAAAGCAGAACTGCATCACATGCTCACCGAACACCTGTGCCAACGACCCCCAAGAGCCAGGAGACCCCCGCGAGGAGCACTCGATGGCGGCTCTGTGGGAGCTCGCTGTGGAACCGCGGCACGTGTGGCCCTGTGCATGCCCCTCCAGCTTGGGCTTTTGCAGTTCAGTGCTCCCTGCATTTTTGCTACTTTACCCATTTAAAAACTCTTATAAATGTTGCTTTTGTACACATCTACTTTCAACTTGGTTTTGTGTTATTAACATTGCTTTGAGGTGGATCCAAGTCAGTCTGTGCAGATCTAACAGGAATCAGTGCCTTGAATCCGAGTTGGCAGTGATGTGGGAAACAAAGGCAGAAGGAAAGGTAGATAAAATCTTTTGTCCTTCTAACCTGCAGCCTACTGACAAATACTGCGTTACTGTTAATGCCTGGCTACAAGGAAAAACCACCTTGGTCTGACAATAGCAAGGGCTCTGGTAACCCATGTCGTCCTTAGCAGATGAAGATCCTTTTGGAACCTCCCTTTACTCCCCACCCCACCCCAAAGTACAGCATCATTTGCTCCTCATACCCCCCAGCAGCAGCTCTTTCCGCCCACGGGTCCTGTCCCCGTTTTAATAAAACCACCATTTTGCACTGAAGACATCTCAAGAATTCTTCCTTGGCCGTCGGCTCTGGACCTCACCTCTTTCCAAAAACTACACAGTAGTGACTAATTACTGCATCCCCTTGAGGATCAACTGACTACAGCTGCCTCAGTGAATGTGCCCATCCACACACGCTGGGATTCGTCATGGGGTCTGTGCACCTTCGGCTTAGCTAGGTCTTGCCAGGGGCCGAGCCAGGTCCCATCAGTGACAGCGACACAAGACGTCTCGTCCCGACCCACACCCTGACCATCAGTCGGTGTTGTCCCACATCTGTACTTGTTGGTTTAATTTACCTTTCTCTAATTACTGGGGTGCCAGTACCTCCCTTTCGTGGGCTGGGCTCATCTGCTTAAAAACAAGGCCGTGTGCACTGGCCTCCCTGTGCCCCCTTCCCAGTGGCTGGGAAGAGTGCTGCCAACAGCTTCTGACGCAGCCACGGAGCCAACACGGGGCCCCGGGGCGTGACCCGGAGCAGAGCCTTCGACCTGCCTGGGACGCCGACTTTCCCCTGCACCTCTGTGGGAGGGCGGGGGGAAATAGCTTCCCAGCTTCTGTAAGCCACAGGATCTGAGGATCTCCGTGACGGCAGCCGAGCCTACACTCCAAACAATGGTCCTGCCCATTTTTCTACCGAACTGGCTTTTTCTCATTCTGGCATATGAGCTCTCTTTCTAGCTGGGTATGAATCCCCGGGTGAGAATACAAGTGGATACTACAAGCATTTTCTCTAGCCTCAGGTTCATCTTCTCACTTTTGTGGTGTTTTTTTTTTTTTTTTTAAGATTTTATTTATTTAACAGAAAGAAACACAGCGAGAGAGGGAACACGACCAGGGGGAGCGGGAGAGGAAGAAGCAGGCTTCTCACTGAGCAGGGATCCCGATGTGGGACTCGATCCCAGAACCCTGGGATCACGACCTCAGCCAAAGGCAGACGCCCACCGACTGAGCCACCCAGGGGCCCCATCAGTTGGCCTTTTGTTAAAAGAACATTTCTAAATTGCCAGATTGTTTTCCAAAAGGATTAACCAACAGACATTCCCAAATAGCAGTGTGTGAAAGTGCTTATTCACTATCCTCCAGCTGGTACTATGTATTCTTCCTTTAATTCTTTTTTTTTTAATTCTTATTAACCTGATCATTGAAACCTAGATTTTTATTATTTTAATATTGACATAGCCCCCCACTGGAGGGCTGGGGTCGGGCCTGCTCTGGGATGCCATGTGGCGACCCAAATTCCAGCTCACGTCTGAGTCCTGGGGAGGATTCTCTGCATGCCACCAGCAGGTGAGGGGAAGACAGCACACAGATGGTGTGGGATGGGAGGCTTTCAGAGACCAGGCCTGGAAGTGACCTACATCACTCCTGCCCACCACTCAGTCGCATGACCTCCTCTGCCCCATGATGGCACAGAAGGGCAGAAACTGCTCAGCTATGTTCCCAGGACCAAAACTCACAGAGGTCTGAGCACCTTCCACCTCAGTTACCACAGGCACCCCTCTTAAGGGCAAGATTTGGGGCCGTTCCCTGCAGCACTAGGTCTTTCACCATGCAGGCACTTAGGAAAGAATATCCCAAGATAGCCACAGGTGGTAACTGCAGACTGGGGTCACTTGGGGCCAAGGGTTCCCGGCACCAGCGGGCACGTGTCCCTGATGTGAGATAGCGTTGCCTACGCTCAGGGCCCAACACGAGAGGCCGCCACCTTGTCATGAGCTCTGAGGCAGCCCTCCCAGGTGCTAAAATCCCTTTCACACTGCACACGACTTAGAGTCAGGGCAGTGCTTGGCAAACTGGGGTCTTTGGGACCCTCCAGGGGGGTCTGTTTCTTCACAACAGCACCACGACACTGCTCGGCTTTTCGCCCTCGCTCTCCTGCATGTATGGGGAGTGGCCCAGAGGTCCCGGGACACAGGATAACCTGGAGGGGAGGTGGGGGGCAGGCTGCAGAAGCCGGTGGAAGGACCCGGCCATCTCTAACATGGCCCACTCTTCCCACTAAACATGTCTGCTTTATCAAAGCTATTTGTCATTGACAAAGTGACTTCCGTTACTAGGTCATGGGTTCATTATCGTACTTTTTCAACGGACAAATACTTTTTTAATTTCTTAGTTTTTAAAGAAATGCGGCAATATTGGCACACACAACCACATAAACAAAAGCTCCTTGGGGCCACCACTGTTTAGAAGACTGGAGGGGGTCCCTGGTTTGGGGACCCTGGTTTGAGCTTCAGCTCAAACCCTGCAACCACATGGCCGTGCAGAACAGCAACTTCATCTGTGTGACCTGGCCCCTCGGCCTGTTTCCCCCACAGGATGAAACGAGGTAGCCTTCCTTATTCACACAAGACTGGAGCTCTGCACCAGGCACAGAATGTGTCCCTCACCAACGCCCACCCGGCATCACTGCGCACGGCAGGGGCGTGACCCGTGTGTCCGAAACGCTCCCTGTACCTGTCAGCCATGTCCAGGTCAGATTCCATCTTGTCCAGGCCCTTGGTGATGCTACCCAGCTGCTCGCCCTGATGGTGGAGGACTTGGGCTGTCTCTTCCAGGCGATTCTGGGAACAGGCCATCAGACCAGTCAGCTGCTTCCCCTTGGTCACAGGGAGCGGTGCTTCCGATGGAGACAGCAGCAGCTCTCTCCAGAAATGCTCGATGATGCTGAAGACTGCATTCCGACTGGGCTGCAAGTAGCTGAACCAGTGCTTGAGGTGGTCCTTCTCCAGGACGGTGATAGAACTGAAGACAAAGTGAGAAGCCTCCTTCTTGATCTCAATCACACTAGACAAGGAGAAGCTGACCAGGGCCTCCCCGGTTTTATCAGTTGCAGATCTCAGGGAGTGAGAAGGTAATGAAAGCTTTGCAGGAACCCATCGCTTCTCCAGTTCTAAGTAGTAGGAGCAAGGCCAGGAGTGCACACAGACCTCTCTGCTCATCTGGCTCCCGGGCTGGTCTGCTCCACGGCCACTCTGCCTCTGGAGGAGAGGGACAGGTTAGCGGATGGGTGGGGCTAGCGTGTGTCAGCACACTTGGACCACAGACAGGAGGACCACTCGGGGTGCTGAGTACACCGGGGACTCCCACCACCCGGGACTGGCAGGATGGAGGCCCACCCCACCCGAACCAGGGTCCACGGCTCGATGCGACTGCCACCCCAGGATCCTTCACAAGAACACCACTTCTGCTGTGACAGCCCCACCAATACACAGTCCTCTCATGTTCCTACACTAACACTCTCCTCTCGAAATCTTCATCATAAAGGAAGTAATCCTACAGGCAGACCTTTCCCTTCTTGCATGGCCCACAAATT